>NC_133003.1:5580323-5892778 GCF_048564905.1 Vicugna pacos | reverse complement strand
TTCCAGGCCTGAGGCATTTCCTTGACTGGAGGCTGAGGTCCCGCTCATTCCAATAGGAAGGCTGAATGCGCCGACGGACACAGGATTCGACACACGGGTCATGCTCTTTGGTCACAAACTTTGGAAACTTTTCCAGCTGTCATGTGAAGCCCGCCCCCTTCCTCACGGGCCAGGGAGTGCCAGAAGAAAGGGGCAGACCCCACTACCACACTAGGTGGGCCACATGAGGCGGCTTCGACGTGCGAGGCTTGTCCTGGGCGAATCCAACATGGCTAGTTGCCCCTCCTGTCTGCCAGCATCTTCAAAGCCTTTCCAGGGAGGCCTGATTAGGGTCCGGTCCCCTAAAGTCCATCGAGGCCAAAACGTGGCAGCTACACCTGGCTACGTCCAAGCAATTCTCTTGGCAAGCCTGTCTCCCTGGGAAGCCAGGCCGAGGGCACCTTCCAACAGTGGGTGGGGGAGGGGAGAAGAGGGAGAGTGGTTGGGGAAGAGCGGGAGGGGGAGGGGAGCGGGGAGCGGGGAGCGGGGAGCAGCCCTCAGTCGCCTGGGGCCATCTCCCAGGTCAACCCAGGTCCGAAGCTCTCCAGCAGCCCCAAGGACGCATGCCCAACGGCATCGGGTGCTCCGCCGTCGGGAATCTGGCCCACGCAAACGGACGGAATGCATTCCTAAGTGAACTTCCCAGCCGAAGCCGCCCAAGGGGAAGCAAGGCCAAATCGTTTGATGGTGAAAAGACATGGAACCAGGCTATCTGTAGACGATCATTCCTTCTCTGGACGGCGCGAGTCCGGGAAAGTCAGGCAAGAAACCAGAGCTGAAAAGGAGGGCCCGGCACCAGCACTTGGGAGAAGAGACAGACAACTCAAATCACGTTGGGGAGTGCAACGGTAGCCCCGCCTCAGCCAAGATGGACCCAGTAGGACAGAGATGGGAAGCGAGGGTGTGTTTTCAAAAATCGAATACCTGGGGAGGAGGAGAGGGAAGGGAGGGGGATTGGGAGGGGGAAGGGGAGGGGTGGGGTGTGGGGGAGGGGAGCGGGAAGGGGGAGGGGAGGGGGAGTCGAGGACAAGCAGGAGGAGGAGGAGGAAGAGAAGGAGAAGGGGAATTCCAAAGCTGCCTAGAGAATGGTGGCAGAGCTGTGCTAGGAAGGAATATTTGGCTGCAACATACAAACCCATCTGACATTTGAGCTGAGCCTAGGCCCTAGACCCTTGAAACATGGAAACCCCAAACACCTAATGGGCCGTCTTTAGTGTACTCTTTTGCCACCCTTGTTCATGAGACTCAGCCATGTGCACTGAGATGGAGACTGCGAGCTCCTTCAGCAACAATTGGGGATGAGTCTAATTCTACCAGCACTTGGTTCAAACGATGCTTGTGTGTTTGTGTGGGTGTGTGTGCGCTGTAAGTGTTTGTGGCCAAGAGACCATAAGAAAGGGAGAGAGAGAGAGAGAGAGAGAGAACAAGAGAGAGGCAGAAGGAGACACGTGAGAGAGGGAGGTAGGGATGGAGGGCGTGAGGGAGAGAGAGAGATTGATTGCCTGCCTGATATCCCCAGCACCTTGGTTAATTGGAGCCCTGCTGAGAATAATCTGGCTATAATCTGGGAACCAAGAAAAGTGCTAGGAGAGTTGTGCAACGGTGCTCCCCTGTACTGGCCCTAATGGAAGCTCTCTTGCTCCCAGAATCCCAGTGATGGTGGTTCATTGTTGTAGGGATTCCAAGAGAATCTAGTTTGCAAGTAGAAGCTGGGTTCTTATCAAGGGCCCCCGACCCCCTTCCCATTCAGTCCCAGGCAAACGGGGACACGGTGAATCTCTGAGGAGTGGCATGGATGCTGGGGCACAGACTACAAGGGGACCAAAACAGAGCCAAAGACTTTGCGTTGAGTTCAAAGCCAGCTTTATTGGATCAAGGAAATGTCAGAGAGAACCCGCAAATCGACCTCTAAGGCAAGAGGACTTGGGCCATCCTCTTGCTGGTTGGCATGCTAGCATCCCTTCCGACATCAGGGAGGATGCCCCTGCTAGTGCCCGTGCGTCCTGAGAGCGCCCGGGGAGCACGGCAGGGCTGAGGGAGGCCACGCAGTGGCGCCGGCAGTCTGGGCGCCTTGCCCTTGCTGCCGAGCCCTAGGAGTGTGGCTGGCTCCTCGTCCTTTGTTCTCAGCCGTGGCTCGGCATCCCAGGGAAAGAGGCCTGAATTGGGCTCGACCAAAGGCTTTCCTGAGGCCCTGGTGAGCCTGGCAGCATGTCCAGGAGGGCCTGGAATTCGTCATCACTGAGGGGTTCTTCCAGGGTTGGCCAGAGTCCCTCTTCCGGGGTGCCGTCGCTCAGGAAAGGTTGTGCCTTTTCCAGAAGGCTGGCGTCTGACAAGAGTTCATCTAAGAGGCTCCCTGAGCCTGTGGCGCCTGAGGGCTGGGGCTGCGGGTGGAGCGGAGGAGACGTGAGTTGATCCGATGGGGCCTGCTGCTGCCACAGGTGTGTCTCGGCCTGTTCGGGCTGCAGAACTGCCGCGTGGGGGCTGCACGGCTGAGCCGGATGCTGCCCGGTCTGTGGAGGACCGCTGCGGGGGACAGGTTGAGGGGGTGCTGCCGCGCCAGGGTGCAGGCTGTGGTGCGGGCAGGGCCCTCCGTGGGCAGAGGGCGTGAGTGCCGCGTGCACGGGTACAAGACCCCCTCCTGGACTCGGCCCTGCTGCGGTGCCGCTTGGGTCTGTTCCCAGATGTGGAGGGTTCTCAACTCCCTGCCAAGCCGGGGTGGGCTGGAGCACCAGGAGCATCAGTGGCTGGCCCACCCAGCCACCAGGGGGAGCACAAGGCACAAAGAAGCTGGGGGACAGAGGAGGGGCTGCCGCGGCAAGGGACCGGAAGCTGTCCAGTGGATCAGTTGGAGGCAATTGATGAGCGCCGTGGTGGATGTTGGGCGGGGGCCTTTGGTCCGATGGGACAGTCGGGGCTGGTCTGGCATCGGGGTCTTCTGCCCGGGCCTTGGCAGGCGCCCCACTGCTCTGCTCCGGGTGCCGAGCTCTCCGGTTCTGAAACCATATCTAGGCAAGATGAGAGAAAGGGAGACAGGTTCATGAGGAGCAAGATCTTCCAAGTCGCCTTGCAACCGCCATGCCAGCACCCCTGGTCTGACAGGCTCCGGGCAAAAACACTGCCTTCGGCTAGGCCTTGACCCGGGGTGATGTGACCTTTGCCGGTCCCCAGGTCCTTGCAAAATGAGGGGCAAACTCAGGGCCACACTGGCAGCCTGGCTTCCATGAGAGGTCCCTCGCCGACTGGCTAGAATGTCGGGACCCCTCCCAGGCTGTCCGGCACCTCCTCTGCCCCGTCCCCTTCAGGAAATGGATGCCTTCAGGTCAGGCACCGGAGTGAATGCCTATGGGGAGACTTACCCACCCCATCCCTCTCCCCAACCCCCCAATGACCCACCCACACCTCCAAAACCATCTGAAGTGCCTACGTACGTATAGCCAGCACCAGCGCGGGAGGAAAACGGCCCTCCCGCCTTGGGACAAACCGTCTTCCACCTGCTGAGACCTTACCTGGATCCGAGGTTCGGGAAGTCCCGTTTGACGAGCCAATTCTTCCCTGGTTGCAATGCCAGGAAAGCGGTCCCTCTCAAAGGCTTGCACGAGGATCCTTGTTTGAGACGGTGAGATGAATGTGCGCTGTCTCCCGGCCTCCTTTGGGCGGCGATCTAAAGGAGCGCAAACAAAGAAGAGAGGACAATGAAGCCCACTTCACATTCAGTGCACACAAAATCTGCCGTATGTAGGAAATGGCACATCAGAAAGATAGGTAGGTAGATAGAGAGATAGAGGGACAGATAGGTAGATTGATAGATAGATAGATAAATAGATGATAGGTACAGAGAGAGAGAGATAGACTGAGAGATAGGTAGGTATAGATTTACATAGATAGATGATAGATCGATAGATAGAATAGAAATTGAGAGTTAGATAGATTATCTATACACATATATATTTATATACATATATCTATCTCGATGTCTATAGTGTATTATCATGTGTATGTATAAGTATACACAGGCACAATGCATTCCCCCACCCACACAGACACATCCACACAGACACAGCCACACAGACACAGCCACACATACACACACACACACACATACACACACTCAACGTTTCCATTTTTCATTTTAATTATTCACTTTTAAAACTTTATGTATTGCTTGAATGTCTGTTTGCTTGTTTCTCTAGTTTGCTGTTTGGTTGTTTTCCCAGCATGTTTTCTGGAGTGTTCTGAAGCCCTGATGGGCCAATGCTGGAACAAATCTTGCTTAAAGACCAAAGGAGCCCAAGGAAAATTTTGTGAGTTGATAAGACAAGGGAATTCTGCACTTCGGACAGTTTCAGGACCCGAGGATTTAAAGCCTTCCTGGCCATGCAAGACCCCACCCTCCACACAGGGCCACGATGCTCATGGTTTGAGCGCTAGCAGGGCAAGGGCCAGGTAGGCTTGTTTCCTCTCCTAAGGCTTCTCTGCTGACTCCTTGCCACCCACGTTCAGAGATGAATCTGTCTCCAGGAACCCTTCTGGGAAAATGCCTTTGGAAAGCCAGGGACTCACCTTGAGTCAGAGCCTGAGGCTCGTGCATTGGATGCGATTGCCCGTCTGGTAAGATGTTCTCCGATGGCGGACGGCTCTGCCTTAGGCTTCTTCTTCGTTGGTTTTGGAACCAAACCTAAGGAGAAGGAGAAAAACCCTTGTCACTCAAATGCTTAGGGATAGATCTCAAGAGCTATCACAGTGATTCACAAGAGAACAAACTGACAAGCCAAGGAATGGACAAACTGTAGACTCCATGTGCCCCCAGGGGAAGGATGTAGCCCCCAAAGGGACTGAACTCGCCACAGATTATGGCTTTCACCTCGGAAGAACTGCACAGGATTCCAGAAAACACAATCCGCACGGAAGAAAATCAGCATTTCCCCTGCCATCCTCCCTCTGGAATCCAAAGACTAAAACCCGTGAGGCAGGAGACTGTGTTTCCTTTCCCAAAGTCAGTCTGAAGCAGCTTGCTAATATTCTCTCTCTCTCTCCTCCTCTCACTTTCCCTCATTTCCACCCCGACCCACTCTCTCTGAGCATCTCTCTCTCTCTCTCCGTTTCTTTCTCCCTCTGGTTAGCTCTCTGACTCTCTTGACATTTTCCATTCTTGTCAAACCTGCCACGGTCCCTGTTGGCCTGGTAGTCTCACTCTCCGATTCTGTCCGTCTACCTGTTTCTGCCTGTTGCTCTTTTCCTTTCTCTCAGTCGCTGTCTCTGTCCCTGTGTCCATTTCTCTCTCTTGTTTCTCTCACTTGCTCCCTCTGAGTCTTTGTGCCTCCTTTTTGGCCATGCTCAGTGCCCGAGGAATGTTCCTCTGTTCTCCCTTGTAGCCCCATGGACAGCACCCTTTCCTAACACACCACACATAGGTGAGTGCTCTTGTCCAAAATTCACTGAACGCGGGCGACCCCCTGAAAACCCCATGCTGCCTGGAAATGACTCCTTGCCAGGGAGCTCTTAGGAGCACAAGGTCCTGCCACTTCCAGGTCTGGAGGCTCTTAGGTACCCGATCCCCACCTTTGAAATCGGTGTCACTGTCTTCAACTGTGAAGCCACATGTTGCCTTCCTCGTTCCCCAAGAAACAAGTGCAGAGTTAGGTGTGGATGGAGTGAAGTGGAGTGGAGTGGAGTGGCGTGGAGAAGGGTAGGGTGCAGTGGAGTGAGGTCGGGTGAGGTCGGGTGAGGCTTGGGGGATGGCCGGGTGGCGGGGGGATGGGGTTTGGGATAGTGAAGATGTGGCCATCGGGGTAGGTATGGTGTCGGTGAGAGTGTTGGCTTGTGTGTTTGCATTTTTAGGCATCTCTGATGGGGCTGGGTGGGCACTTTGTTGAACCTGCCAGTCAGTTCAGTAAGGGAAGCCTACGCGTCTTAGTGCCGCTTGAAAGGACGCAGGCACTGTGCTCCTGCTCCTGCAGTTCTCCCCTTTCAGGACTCCTCTCCCGGCTGACCAGACAGGACGCCTTGAGCACCTTTAGTGCCTCGGAGGTGAGCCACAAAGGACCGGACTCCCTGGCACAAGCTGCCTCACGCACCCTCATTCCCTGGGCTTGGATTCCTGAGCACCCGTTGGCATAGGACCCAGGGCCACTCAGCTCCCCTTGGCCCTATTCTCCCAAGGGACAGCCATTCCTTCTCGGGAGTGGAGTCCAGGCTTGCCTCAAGCACCCAGACCAGGAGCACAAAGGGGAGGATACTGGTCCTCTCCCTAGCGTGCCCTCCACCATCAAGTGTCTGTAGCCAATGCATATTGGGCACGGAAGCCACGTACAAACCCTTCAGCACAGACGCTCATTAGAGGACCCCCCTTTTCCTTGATGCTGGCTGGCTTATCTTTGGGTCCCTCCCAACGCACGAGAGAAAAAGCCAGGCTAAGCCTCGGCAGAGAGCTTCCCGATCTGGAAGTGGGACTCCACACGGCTCGGGCCGGGGGGGGGGGGCGTCCGGACACGGACCCCGAGAGAGGAGGAATTCAGAGACTGAGACTTACCTGAATTCTGCTTTCGGGAATGCCCAGGTCTCGGGCCAGGCTTTCTCGGGCCTTGATGCCAGGGTAGGGGTTCTGTTGAAAGAGGGCTTGCAGAGCGTCCTTCTGACTGAGCTTCAAAACCAGCCTCCTTCTCCGCTGTCCACTTGGGCGTGGGCCTGCCAAAGACAAGAGGGAGAAACGTCTGATATGGAATCCGTTCAGCTGCACCAACGGTGGTGCGGGGTGGAGACGGGTGGGGCCATGGCAGCCTGCCTTTTGTGTCCGGGAAGCCGGGGGGAGTAGACCCAAGTGCACAGATGAACGTCCCTTTCTATCTAACAGAAGCACACGCAAAGCCCTTCTGAAGGGGAGACCCTGGGCCTTCCATCTAGGCCAAGCAGCAGAGATGAGTTGATTCATGCCCTTGGGATCTACCCCCCACTCAGCGGCAGCCCACAGAGCTACGAAGCAACCAGCTGGGAAGGCCTAGGACAACAGGCTCACGTTCCAAATGGGTGGAAGATGTTCCCACCCAGGGGACGCGGCCGCCGGCTGCCAGCCGTGGAATGTCTGGATGGCCCCTGGCAGGATGGACCTCGAACTTTAGGCCAGCTAGAAGAGCCCGCCTGGCGGCTCCTCACACATCCATGGCACACCTGCTTGAACTACCTGAAAATCAAGCCAAGCACGGCCACAAGTGGGTAGGTGGTGTCGGATACCCACATTGCGGCCCTCGTGCCCCGACCCTGATTCTGACGGTGCCCGGGCTGGGACACCACAGAGGAGGAGCACCCCATCCTGGACGTCAACGTGTCATGTGGACTGGCTGCGTACATGCAATTCTTTCTCTGTGGAAAGCTTGGAGTGATGGAGCCCTGTCCTAGTGGACACTTGTTCTTTGTGATGCAGAGGAATAGGACTGTGCTTGTTTCACACGTTCTGTGGAAAGCCCGACGTGGTATCGGGCACGTCCCGGGCTTCGGGACGACTTGGACTTCCTGAAGTGGATTCAAACACTAGAACATCAGCCCTCCTGAGAAAGGAATTCCCCGCTAGCCACTGTCAGGTGCCAAACTAGGGTGTCAAGGTGTCTGCCTGGAAGGACGCAAGGCATGGCTTGTGCACCCCAAGTGACGCTTCCTTCACAAGCACCCTTTCTGCTTGCCAGCTCCAGTGAGATTTCTTCGGACAGAAGTCATGGAGCACACGGTAGCCTGGCCTTGGGGGTTTTCCCTTCAGAAAGCCCCACCCCCACATGTGCCCCCAGGCGCCCCTGCCCCCAGGCCCCACTCCCTACTTTGGAGTCGAGTGGGAGGCAATTCAAGGGCTTCTGGGATCAGTGCCTCCCAAGCCCTAGTGTTGAGTTTGCTGGCAAGGGAACCTATGCCCCTGCCGTGCTTCTTGGGAATTCTGCGTGTGGACTGTTTCCTGGGACAGCAGACAAACGGACCCTTTCCCATGGAACTCAAGCCAACAGAGAGCTGCTAAACCACCATGAGAAAGAACCAACGACACCAACTCAAATGTCCAAACGTGGTCCACTAGAAATGCGCTGCTTGCAGTCGGAAGCCTTGGACAACGGATGCAGCTTTCTGTGCAGCTGCACATCAGGACTTCTGAGAGAGGAGCTGTGGGTGGGCCACAGGGCTACCGCTCCCATGTCCATTTCAACGGGGCCAAAGAGATCAATGAAAGGAAAAACAAACCTACCCAAGCCACACTCAATCATTTGGTCCAATGGCTTCCTTAAACAGAGCCCAGCCAAAGCCTTCCCTGCAGTCTCAGGGGGCCATTTCTCCCCTCGTCCACACCCCTGAGAGGGCAGGAAAAAATTTCAGATGAGCCAGCAGGAGAGCCCAGGTGCTGATGTCCACATACCGTAGGACGTGCGTGAGTCATCCATGGCCGGAGAGACACCCGTCCGGCACAGAGGCTGCTGGACAAATGCTGAGTTCCCGGGAGCACGGGCCTTATCAAGGGATCGGGCACGCCCCGCCCCTATTTATGGAAATCGCTGCCTCGGGATCCCAGCCCCCCTTCCACCTTGAGAACGTTGAAGTCTTCCCATTTCCCAAGTTTCCACGTTAGGGGACTTGGACTAAAAGGCCAATCCAGAGGCCAGCAAGGACCTTTATTTGGAAGCCTGGCATCCTCCGTTCCCCGGGCTGAATGGACTCCAGGGCTCTCTGGTTTTCACACGTTTTCCCGTTCCACACAGTGTTTGCTCTCCCTGGCGTTCCCCGGCCCTGGGTTCGTGGTGACAAGGCTTGGCCCCTCTGTTCTTTCCAGTGTGGAGGGCCTAGCTTCCCGGTGTCTACTTCCCACTTCCCTCGGCATCTCCTGGACCTCATTGCATTCCAGGCCTGAGGCATTTCCTTGACTGGAGGCTGAGGTCCCGCTCATTCCAATAGGAAGGCTGAATGCGCCGACGGACACAGGATTCGACACACGGGTCATGCTCTTTGGTCACAAACTTTGGAAACTTTTCCAGCTGTCATGTGAAGCCCGCCCCCTTCCTCACGGGCCAGGGAGTGCCAGAAGAAAGGGGCAGACCCCACTACCACACTAGGTGGGCCACATGAGGCGGCTTCGACGTGCGAGGCTTGTCCTGGGCGAATCCAACATGGCTAGTTGCCCCTCCTGTCTGCCAGCATCTTCAAAGCCTTTCCAGGGAGGCCTGATTAGGGTCCGGTCCCCTAAAGTCCATCGAGGCCAAAACGTGGCAGCTACACCTGGCTACGTCCAAGCAATTCTCTTGGCAAGCCTGTCTCCCTGGGAAGCCAGGCCGAGGGCACCTTCCAACAGTGGGTGGGGGAGGGGAGAAGAGGGAGAGTGGTTGGGGAAGAGCGGGAGGGGGAGGGGAGCGGGGAGCGGGGAGCGGGGAGCAGCCCTCAGTCGCCTGGGGCCATCTCCCAGGTCAACCCAGGTCCGAAGCTCTCCAGCAGCCCCAAGGACGCATGCCCAACGGCATCGGGTGCTCCGCCGTCGGGAATCCGGCCCACGCAAACGGACGGAATGCATTCCTAAGTGAACTTCCCAGCCGAAGCCGCCCAAGGGGAAGCAAGGCCAAATCGTTTGATGGTGAAAAGACATGGAACCAGGCTATCTGTAGACGATCATTCCTTCTCTGGACGGCGCGAGTCCGGGAAAGTCAGGCAAGAAACCAGAGCTGAAAAGGAGGGCCCGGCACCAGCACTTGGGAGAAGAGACAGACAACTCAAATCACGTTGGGGAGTGCAACGGTAGCCCCGCCTCAGCCAAGATGGACCCAGTAGGACAGAGATGGGAAGCGAGGGTGTGTTTTCAAAAATCGAATACCTGGGGAGGAGGAGAGGGAAGGGAGGGGGATTGGGAGGGGGAAGGGGAGGGGTGGGGTGTGGGGGAGGGGAGCGGGAAGGGGGAGGGGAGGGGGAGTCGAGGACAAGCAGGAGGAGGAGGAGGAAGAGAAGGAGAAGGGGAATTCCAAAGCTGCCTAGAGAATGGTGGCAGAGCTGTGCTAGGAAGGAATATTTGGCTGCAACATACAAACCCATCTGACATTTGAGCTGAGCCTAGGCCCTAGACCCTTGAAACATGGAAACCCCAAACACCTAATGGGCCGTCTTTAGTGTACTCTTTTGCCACCCTTGTTCATGAGACTCAGCCATGTGCACTGAGATGGAGACTGCGAGCTCCTTCAGCAACAATTGGGGATGAGTCTAATTCTACCAGCACTTGGTTCAAACGATGCTTGTGTGTTTGTGTGGGTGTGTGTGCGCTGTAAGTGTTTGTGGCCAAGAGACCATAAGAAAGGGAGAGAGAGAGAGAGAGAGAGAGAACAAGAGAGAGGCAGAAGGAGACACGTGAGAGAGGGAGGTAGGGATGGAGGGCGTGAGGGAGAGAGAGAGATTGATTGCCTGCCTGATATCCCCAGCACCTTGGTTAATTGGAGCCCTGCTGAGAATAATCTGGCTATAATCTGGGAACCAAGAAAAGTGCTAGGAGAGTTGTGCAACGGTGCTCCCCTGTACTGGCCCTAATGGAAGCTCTCTTGCTCCCAGAATCCCAGTGATGGTGGTTCATTGTTGTAGGGATTCCAAGAGAATCTAGTTTGCAAGTAGAAGCTGGGTTCTTATCAAGGGCCCCCGACCCCCTTCCCATTCAGTCCCAGGCAAACGGGGACACGGTGAATCTCTGAGGAGTGGCATGGATGCTGGGGCACAGACTACAAGGGGACCAAAACAGAGCCAAAGACTTTGCGTTGAGTTCAAAGCCAGCTTTATTGGATCAAGGAAATGTCAGAGAGAACCCGCAAATCGACCTCTAAGGCAAGAGGACTTGGGCCATCCTCTTGCTGGTTGGCATGCTAGCATCCCTTCCGACATCAGGGAGGATGCCCCTGCTAGTGCCCGTGCGTCCTGAGAGCGCCCGGGGAGCACGGCAGGGCTGAGGGAGGCCACGCAGTGGCGCCGGCAGTCTGGGCGCCTTGCCCTTGCTGCCGAGCCCTAGGAGTGTGGCTGGCTCCTCGTCCTTTGTTCTCAGCCGTGGCTCGGCATCCCAGGGAAAGAGGCCTGAATTGGGCTCGACCAAAGGCTTTCCTGAGGCCCTGGTGAGCCTGGCAGCATGTCCAGGAGGGCTTGGAATTCGTCATCACTGAGGGGTTCTTCCAGGGTTGGCCAGAGTCCCTCTTCCGGGGTGCCGTCGCTCAGGAAAGGTTGTGCCTTTTCCAGAAGGCTGGCGTCTGACAAGAGTTCATCTAAGAGGCTCCCTGAGCCTGTGGCGCCTGAGGGCTGGGGCTGCGGGTGGAGCGGAGGAGACGTGAGTTGATCCGATGGGGCCTGCTGCTGCCACAGGTGTGTCTCGGCCTGTTCGGGCTGCAGAACTGCCGCGTGGGGGCTGCACGGCTGAGCCGGATGCTGCCCGGTCTGTGGAGGACCGCTGCGGGGGACAGGTTGAGGGGGTGCTGCCGCGCCAGGGTGCAGGCTGTGGTGCGGGCAGGGCCCTCCGTGGGCAGAGGGCGTGAGTGCCGCGTGCACGGGTACAAGACCCCCTCCTGGACTCGGCCCTGCTGCGGTGCCGCTTGGGTCTGTTCCCAGATGTGGAGGGTTCTCAACTCCCTGCCAAGCCGGGGTGGGCTGGAGCACCAGGAGCATCAGTGGCTGGCCCACCCAGCCACCAGGGGGAGCACAAGGCACAAAGAAGCTGGGGGACAGAGGAGGGGCTGCCGCGGCAAGGGACCGGAAGCTGTCCAGTGGATCAGTTGGAGGCAATTGATGAGCGCCGTGGTGGATGTTGGGCGGGGGCCTTTGGTCCGATGGGACAGTCGGGGCTGGTCTGGCATCGGGGTCTTCTGCCCGGGCCTTGGCAGGCGCCCCACGGCTCTGCTCCGGGTGCCGAGCTCTCCGGTTCTGAAACCATATCTAGGCAAGATGAGAGAAAGGGAGACAGGTTCATGAGGAGCAAGATCTTCCAAGTCGCCTTGCAACCGCCATGCCAGCACCCCTGGTCTGACAGGCTCCGGGCAAAAACACTGCCTTCGGCTAGGCCTTGACCCGGGGTGATGTGACCTTTGCCGGTCCCCAGGTCCTTGCAAAATGAGGGGCAAACTCAGGGCCACACTGGCAGCCTGGCTTCCATGAGAGGTCCCTCGCCGACTGGCTAGAATGTCGGGACCCCTCCCAGGCTGTCCGGCACCTCCTCTGCCCCGTCCCCTTCAGGAAATGGATGCCTTCAGGTCAGGCACCGGAGTGAATGCCTATGGGGAGACTTACCCACCCCATCCCTCTCCCCAAACCCCCAATGACCCACCCACACCTCCAAAACCATCTGAAGTGCCTACGTACGTATAGCCAGCACCAGCGCGGGAGGAATACGGCCCTCCCGCCTTGGGACAAACCGTCTTCCACCTGCTGAGACCTTACCTGGATCCGAGGTTCGGGAAGTCCCGTTTGACGAGCCAATTCTTCCCTGGTTGCAATGCCAGGAAAGCGGTCCCTCTCAAAGGCTTGCACGAGGATCCTTGTTTGAGACGGTGAGATGAATGTGCGCTTTCTCCCGGCCTCCTTTGGGCGGCGATCTAAAGGAGCGCAAACAAAGAAGAGAGGACAATGAAGCCCACTTCACATTCAGTGCACACAAAATCTGCCGTATGTAGGAAATGGCACATCAGAAAGATAGGTAGGTAGATAGAGAGATAGAGGGACAGATAGGTAGATTGATAGATAGATAGATAAATAGATGATAGGTACAGAGAGAGAGAGATAGACTGAGAGATAGGTAGGTATAGATTTACATAGATAGATGATAGATCGATAGATAGAATAGAAATTGAGAGTTAGATAGATTATCTATACACATATATATTTATATACATATATCTATCTCGATGTCTATAGTGTATTATCATGTGTATGTATAAGTATACACAGGCACAATGCATTCCCCCACCCACACAGACACATCCACACAGACACAGCCACACAGACACAGCCACACATACACACACACACACACATACACACACTCAACGTTTCCATTTTTCATTTTAATTATTCACTTTTAAAACTTTATGTATTGCTTGAATGTCTGTTTGCTTGTTTCTCTAGTTTGCTGTTTGGTTGTTTTCCCAGCATGTTTTCTGGAGTGTTCTGAAGCCCTGATGGGCCAATGCTGGAACAAATCTTGCTTACAGACCAAAGGAGCCCAAGGAAAATTTTGTGAGTTGATAAGACAAGGGAATTCTGCACTTCGGACAGTTTCAGGACCCGAGGATTTAAAGCCTTCCTGGCCATGCAAGACCCCACCCTCCACACAGGGCCACGATGCTCATGGTTTGAGCGCTAGCAGGGCAAGGGCCAGGTAGGCTTGTTTCCTCTCCTAAGGCTTCTCTGCTGACTCCTTGCCACCCACGTTCAGAGATGAATCTGTCTCCAGGAACCCTTCTGGGAAAATGCCTTTGGAAAGCCAGGGACTCACCTTGAGTCAGAGCCTGAGGCTCGTGCATTGGATGCGATTGCCCGTCTGGTAAGATGTTCTCCGATGGCGGACGGCTCTGCCTTAGGCTTCTTCTTCGTTGGTTTTGGAACCAAACCTAAGGAGAAGGAGAAAAACCCTTGTCACTCAAATGCTTAGGGATAGATCTCAAGAGCTATCACAGTGATTCACAAGAGAACAAACTGACAAGCCAAGGAATGGACAAACTGTAGACTCCATGTGCCCCCAGGGGAAGGATGTAGCCCCCAAAGGGACTGAACTCGCCACAGATTATGGCTTTCACCTCGGAAGAACTGCACAGGATTCCAGAAAACACAATCCGCACGGAAGAAAATCAGCATTTCCCCTGCCATCCTCCCTCTGGAATCCAAAGACTAAAACCCGTGAGGCAGGAGACTGTGTTTCCTTTCCCAAAGTCAGTCTGAAGCAGCTTGCTAATATTCTCTCTCTCTCTCCTCCTCTCACTTTCCCTCATTTCCACCCCGACCCACTCTCTCTGAGCATCTCTCTCTCTCTCTCCGTTTCTTTCTCCCTCTGGTTAGCTCTCTGACTCTCTTGACATTTTCCATTCTTGTCAAACCTGCCACGGTCCCTGTTGGCCTGGTAGTCTCACTCTCCGATTCTGTCCGTCTACCTGTTTCTGCCTGTTGCTCTTTTCCTTTCTCTCAGTCGCTGTCTCTGTCCCTGTGTCCATTTCTCTCTCTTGTTTCTCTCACTTGCTCCCTCTGAGTCTTTGTGCCTCCTTTTTGGCCATGCTCAGTGCCCGAGGAATGTTCCTCTGTTCTCCCTTGTAGCCCCATGGACAGCACCCTTTCCTAACACACCACACATAGGTGAGTGCTCTTGTCCAAAATTCAGTGAACGCGGGCGACCCCCTGAAAACCCCATGCTGCCTGGAAATGACTCCTTGCCAGGGAGCTCTTAGGAGCACAAGGTCCTGCCACTTCCAGGTCTGGAGGCTCTTAGGTACCCGATCCCCACCTTTGAAATCGGTGTCACTGTCTTCAACTGTGAAGCCACATGTTGCCTTCCTCGTTCCCCAAGAAACAAGTGCAGAGTTAGGTGTGGATGGAGTGAAGTGGAGTGGAGTGGAGTGGCGTGGAGAAGGGTAGGGTGCAGTGGAGTGAGGTCGGGTGAGGTCGGGTGAGGCTTGGGGGATGGCCGGGTGGCGGGGGGATGGGGTTTGGGATAGTGAAGATGTGGCCATCGGGGTAGGTATGGTGTCGGTGAGAGTGTTGGCTTGTGTGTTTGCATTTTTAGGCATCTCTGATGGGGCTGGGTGGGCACTTTGTTGAACCTGCCAGTCAGTTCAGTAAGGGAAGCCTACGCGTCTTAGTGCCGCTTGAAAGGACGCAGGCACTGTGCTCCTGCTCCTGCAGTTCTCCCCTTTCAGGACTCCTCTCCCGGCTGACCAGACAGGACGCCTTGAGCACCTTTAGTGCCTCGGAGGTGAGCCACAAAGGACCGGACTCCCTGGCACAAGCTGCCTCACGCACCCTCATTCCCTGGGCTTGGATTCCTGAGCACCCGTTGGCATAGGACCCAGGGCCACTCAGCTCCCCTTGGCCCTATTCTCCCAAGGGACAGCCATTCCTTCTCGGGAGTGGAGTCCAGGCTTGCCTCAAGCACCCAGACCAGGAGCACAAAGGGGAGGATACTGGTCCTCTCCCTAGCGTGCCCTCCACCATCAAGTGTCTGTAGCCAATGCATATTGGGCACGGAAGCCACGTACAAACCCTTCAGCACAGACGCTCATTAGAGGACCCCCCTTTTCCTTGATGCTGGCTGGCTTATCTTTGGGTCCCTCCCAACGCACGAGAGAAAAAGCCAGGCTAAGCCTCGGCAGAGAGCTTCCCGATCTGGAAGTGGGACTCCACACGGCTCGGGCCGGGGGGGGGGGCGTCCGGACACGGACCCCGAGAGAGGAGGAATTCAGAGACTGAGACTTACCTGAATTCTGCTTTCGGGAATGCCCAGGTCTCGGGCCAGGCTTTCTCGGGCCTTGATGCCAGGGTAGGGGTTCTGTTGAAAGAGGGCTTGCAGAGCGTCCTTCTGACTGAGCTTCAAAACCAGCCTCCTTCTCCGCTGTCCACTTGGGCGTGGGCCTGCCAAAGACAAGAGGGAGAAACGTCTGATATGGAATCCGTTCAGCTGCACCAACGGTGGTGCGGGGTGGAGACGGGTGGGGCCATGGCAGCCTGCCTTTTGTGTCCGGGAAGCCGGGGGGAGTAGACCCAAGTGCACAGATGAACGTCCCTTTCTATCTAACAGAAGCACACGCAAAGCCCTTCTGAAGGGGAGACCCTGGGCCTTCCATCTAGGCCAAGCAGCAGAGATGAGTTGATTCATGCCCTTGGGATCTACCCCCCACTCAGCGGCAGCCCACAGAGCTACGAAGCAACCAGCTGGGAAGGCCTAGGACAACAGGCTCACGTTCCAAATGGGTGGAAGATGTTCCCACCCAGGGGACGCGGCCGCCGGCTGCCAGCCGTGGAATGTCTGGATGGCCCCTGGCAGGATGGACCTCGAACTTTAGGCCAGCTAGAAGAGCCCGCCTGGCGGCTCCTCACACATCCATGGCACACCTGCTTGAACTACCTGAAAATCAAGCCAAGCACGGCCACAAGTGGGTAGGTGGTGTCGGATACCCACATTGCGGCCCTCGTGCCCCGACCCTGATTCTGACGGTGCCCGGGCTGGGACACCACAGAGGAGGAGCACCCCATCCTGGACATCAACGTGTCATGTGGACTGGCTGCGTACATGCAATTCTTTCTCTGTGGAAAGCTTGGAGTGATGGAGCCCTGTCCTAGTGGACACTTGTTCTTTGTGATGCAGAGGAATAGGACTGTGCTTGTTTCACACGTTCTGTGGAAAGCCCGACGTGGTATCGGGCACGTCCCGGGCTTCGGGACGACTTGGACTTCCTGAAGTGGATTCAAACACTAGAACATCAGCCCTCCTGAGAAAGGAATTCCCCGCTAGCCACTGTCAGGTGCCAAACTAGGGTGTCAAGGTGTCTGCCTGGAAGGACGCAAGGCATGGCTTGTGCACCCCAAGTGACGCTTCCTTCACAAGCACCCTTTCTGCTTGCCAGCTCCAGTGAGATTTCTTCGGACAGAAGTCATGGAGCACACGGTAGCCTGGCCTTGGGGGTTTTCCCTTCAGAAAGCCCCACCCCCACATGTGCCCCCAGGCGCCCCTGCCCCCAGGCCCCACTCCCTACTTTGGAGTCGAGTGGGAGGCAATTCAAGGGCTTCTGGGATCAGTGCCTCCCAAGCCCTAGTGTTGAGTTTGCTGGCAAGGGAACCTATGCCCCTGCCGTGCTTCTTGGGAATTCTGCGTGTGGACTGTTTCCTGGGACAGCAGACAAACGGACCCTTTCCCATGGAACTCAAGCCAACAGAGAGCTGCTAAACCACCATGAGAAAGAACCAACGACACCAACTCAAATGTCCAAACGTGGTCCACTAGAAATGCGCTGCTTGCAGTCGGAAGCCTTGGACAACGGATGCAGCTTTCTGTGCAGCTGCACATCAGGACTTCTGAGAGAGGAGCTGTGGGTGGGCCACAGGGCTACCGCTCCCATGTCCATTTCAACGGGGCCAAAGAGATCAATGAAAGGAAAAACAAACCTACCCAAGCCACACTCAATCATTTGGTCCAATGGCTTCCTTAAACAGAGCCCAGCCAAAGCCTTCCCTGCAGTCTCAGGGGGCCATTTCTCCCCTCGTCCACACCCCTGAGAGGGCAGGAAAAAATTTCAGATGAGCCAGCAGGAGAGCCCAGGTGCTGATGTCCACATACCGTAGGACATGCGTGAGTCATCCATGGCCGGAGAGACACCCGTCCGGCACAGAGGCTGCTGGCCAAATGCTGAGTTCCCGGGAGCACGGGCCTTATCAAGGGATCGGGCACGCCCCGCCCCTATTTATGGAAATCGCTGCCTCGGGATCCCAGCCCCCCTTCCAGCTTGAGAACGTTGAAGTCTTCCCATTTTCCAAGTTTCCACGTTAGGGGACTTGGACTAAAAGGCCAATCCAGAGGCCAGCAAGGACCTTTATTTGGAAGCCTGGCATCCTCCGTTCCCCGGGCTGAATGGACTCCAGGGCTCTCTGGTTTTCACACGTTTTCCCGTTCCACACAGTGTTTGCTCTCCCTGGCGTTCCCCGGCCCTGGGTTCGTGGTGACAAGGCTTGGCCCCTCTGTTCTTTCCAGTGTGGAGGGCCTAGCTTCCCGGTGTCTACTTCCCACTTCCCTCGGCATCTCCTGGACCTCATTGCATTCCAGGCCTGAGGCATTTCCTTGACTGGAGGCTGAGGTCCCGCTCATTCCAATAGGAAGGCTGAATGCGCCGACGGACACAGGATTCGACACACGGGTCATGCTCTTTGGTCACAAACTTTGGAAACTTTTCCAGCTGTCATGTGAAGCCCGCCCCCTTCCTCACGGGCCAGGGAGTGCCAGAAGAAAGGGGCAGACCCCACTACCACACTAGGTGGGCCACATGAGGCGGCTTCGACGTGCGAGGCTTGTCCTGGGCGAATCCAACATGGCTAGTTGCCCCTCCTGTCTGCCAGCATCTTCAAAGCCTTTCCAGGGAGGCCTGATTAGGGTCCGGTCCCCTAAAGTCCATCGAGGCCAAAACGTGGCAGCTACACCTGGCTACGTCCAAGCAATTCTCTTGGCAAGCCTGTCTCCCTGGGAAGCCAGGCCGAGGGCACCTTCCAACAGTGGGTGGGGGAGGGGAGAAGAGGGAGAGTGGTTGGGGAAGAGCGGGAGGGGGAGGGGAGCGGGGAGCGGGGAGCGGGGAGCAGCCCTCAGTCGCCTGGGGCCATCTCCCAGGTCAACCCAGGTCCGAAGCTCTCCAGCAGCCCCAAGGACGCATGCCCAACGGCATCGGGTGCTCCGCCGTCGGGAATCCGGCCCACGCAAACGGACGGAATGCATTCCTAAGTGAACTTCCCAGCCGAAGCCGCCCAAGGGGAAGCAAGGCCAAATCGTTTGATGGTGAAAAGACATGGAACCAGGCTATCTGTAGACGATCATTCCTTCTCTGGACGGCGCGAGTCCGGGAAAGTCAGGCAAGAAACCAGAGCTGAAAAGGAGGGCCCGGCACCAGCACTTGGGAGAAGAGACAGACAACTCAAATCACGTTGGGGAGTGCAACGGTAGCCCCGCCTCAGCCAAGATGGACCCAGTAGGACAGAGATGGGAAGCGAGGGTGTGTTTTCAAAAATCGAATACCTGGGGAGGAGGAGAGGGAAGGGAGGGGGATTGGGAGGGGGAAGGGGAGGGGTGGGGTGTGGGGGAGGGGAGCGGGAAGGGGGAGGGGAGGGGGAGTCGAGGACAAGCAGGAGGAGGAGGAGGAAGAGAAGGAGAAGGGGAATTCCAAAGCTGCCTAGAGAATGGTGGCAGAGCTGTGCTAGGAAGGAATATTTGGCTGCAACATACAAACCCATCTGACATTTGAGCTGAGCCTAGGCCCTAGACCCTTGAAACATGGAAACCCCAAACACCTAATGGGCCGTCTTTAGTGTACTCTTTTGCCACCCTTGTTCATGAGACTCAGCCATGTGCACTGAGATGGAGACTGCGAGCTCCTTCAGCAACAATTGGGGATGAGTCTAATTCTACCAGCACTTGGTTCAAACGATGCTTGTGTGTTTGTGTGGGTGTGTGTGCGCTGTAAGTGTTTGTGGCCAAGAGACCATAAGAAAGGGAGAGAGAGAGAGAGAGAGAGAACAAGAGAGAGGCAGAAGGAGACACGTGAGAGAGGGAGGTAGGGATGGAGGGCGTGAGGGAGAGAGAGAGATTGATTGCCTGCCTGATATCCCCAGCACCTTGGTTAATTGGAGCCCTGCTGAGAATAATCTGGCTATAATCTGGGAACCAAGAAAAGTGCTAGGAGAGTTGTGCAACGGTGCTCCCCTGTACTGGCCCTAATGGAAGCTCTCTTGCTCCCAGAATCCCAGTGATGGTGGTTCATTGTTGTAGGGATTCCAAGAGAATCTAGTTTGCAAGTAGAAGCTGGGTTCTTATCAAGGGCCCCCGACCCCCTTCCCATTCAGTCCCAGGCAAACGGGGACACGGTGAATCTCTGAGGAGTGGCATGGATGCTGGGGCACAGACTACAAGGGGACCAAAACAGAGCCAAAGACTTTGCGTTGAGTTCAAAGCCAGCTTTATTGGATCAAGGAAATGTCAGAGAGAACCCGCAAATCGACCTCTAAGGCAAGAGGACTTGGGCCATCCTCTTGCTGGTTGGCATGCTAGCATCCCTTCCGACATCAGGGAGGATGCCCCTGCTAGTGCCCGTGTGTCCTGAGAGCGCCCGGGGAGCACGGCAGGGCTGAGGGAGGCCACGCAGTGGCGCCGGCAGTCTGGGCGCCTTGCCCTTGCTGCCGAGCCCTAGGAGTGTGGCTGGCTCCTCGTCCTTTGTTCTCAGCCGTGGCTCGGCATCCCAGGGAAAGAGGCCTGAATTGGGCTCGACCAAAGGCTTTCCTGAGGCCCTGGTGAGCCTGGCAGCATGTCCAGGAGGGCCTGGAATTCGTCATCACTGAGGGGTTCTTCCAGGGTTGGCCAGAGTCCCTCTTCCGGGGTGCCGTCGCTCAGGAAAGGTTGTGCCTTTTCCAGAAGGCTGGCGTCTGACAAGAGTTCATCTAAGAGGCTCCCTGAGCCTGTGGCGCCTGAGGGCTGGGGCTGCGGGTGGAGCGGAGGAGACGTGAGTTGATCCGATGGGGCCTGCTGCTGCCACAGGTGTGTCTCGGCCTGTTCGGGCTGCAGAACTGCCGCGTGGGGGCTGCACGGCTGAGCCGGATGCTGCCCGGTCTGTGGAGGACCGCTGCGGGGGACAGGTTGAGGGGGTGCTGCCGCGCCAGGGTGCAGGCTGTGGTGCGGGCAGGGCCCTCCGTGGGCAGAGGGCGTGAGTGCCGCGTGCACGGGTACAAGACCCCCTCCTGGACTCGGCCCTGCTGCGGTGCCGCTTGGGTCTGTTCCCAGATGTGGAGGGTTCTCAACTCCCTGCCAAGCCGGGGTGGGCTGGAGCACCAGGAGCATCAGTGGCTGGCCCACCCAGCCACCAGGGGGAGCACAAGGCACAAAGAAGCTGGGGGACAGAGGAGGGGCTGCCGCGGCAAGGGACCGGAAGCTGTCCAGTGGATCAGTTGGAGGCAATTGATGAGCGCCGTGGTGGATGTTGGGCGGGGGCCTTTGGTCCGATGGGACAGTCGGGGCTGGTCTGGCATCGGGGTCTTCTGCCCGGGCCTTGGCAGGCGCCCCACTGCTCTGCTCCGGGTGCCGAGCTCTCCGGTTCTGAAACCATATCTAGGCAAGATGAGAGAAAGGGAGACAGGTTCATGAGGAGCAAGATCTTCCAAGTCGCCTTGCAACCGCCATGCCAGCACCCCTGGTCTGACAGGCTCCGGGCAAAAACACTGCCTTCGGCTAGGCCTTGACCCGGGGTGATGTGACCTTTGCCGGTCCCCAGGTCCTTGCAAAATGAGGGGCAAACTCAGGGCCACACTGGCAGCCTGGCTTCCATGAGAGGTCCCTCGCCGACTGGCTAGAATGTCGGGACCCCTCCCAGGCTGTCCGGCACCTCCTCTGCCCCGTCCCCTTCAGGAAATGGATGCCTTCAGGTCAGGCACCGGAGTGAATGCCTATGGGGAGACTTACCCACCCCATCCCTCTCCCCAACCCCCCAATGACCCACCCACACCTCCAAAACCATCTGAAGTGCCTACGTACGTATAGCCAGCACCAGCGCGGGAGGAAAACGGCCCTCCCGCCTTGGGACAAACCGTCTTCCACCTGCTGAGACCTTACCTGGATCCGAGGTTCGGGAAGTCCCGTTTGACGAGCCAATTCTTCCCTGGTTGCAATGCCAGGAAAGCGGTCCCTCTCAAAGGCTTGCACGAGGATCCTTGTTTGAGACGGTGAGATGAATGTGCGCTTTCTCCCGGCCTCCTTTGGGCGGCGATCTAAAGGAGCGCAAACAAAGAAGAGAGGACAATGAAGCCCACTTCACATTCAGTGCACACAAAATCTGCCGTATGTAGGAAATGGCACATCAGAAAGATAGGTAGGTAGATAGAGAGATAGAGGGACAGATAGGTAGATTGATAGATAGATAGATAAATAGATGATAGGTACAGAGAGAGAGAGATAGACTGAGAGATAGGTAGGTATAGATTTACATAGATAGATGATACATCGATAGATAGAATATAAATTGAGAGTTAGATAGATTATCTATACACATATATATTTATATACATATATCTATCTCGATGTCTATAGTGTATTATCATGTGTATGTATAAGTATACACAGGCACAATGCATTCCCCCACCCACACAGACACATCCACACAGACACAGCCACACAGACACAGCCACACATACACACACACACACACACACATACACACACTCAACGTTTCCATTTTTCATTTTAATTATTCACTTTTAAAACTTTATGTATTGCTTGAATGTCTGTTTGCTTGTTTCTCTAGTTTGCTGTTTGGTTGTTTTCCCAGCATGTTTTCTGGAGTGTTCTGAAGCCCTGATGGGCCAATGCTGGAACAAATCTTGCTTAAAGACCAAAGGAGCCCAAGGAAAATTTTGTGAGTTGATAAGACAAGGGAATTCTGCACTTCGGACAGTTTCAGGACCCGAGGATTTAAAGCCTTCCTGGCCATGCAAGACCCCACCCTCCACACAGGGCCACGATGCTCATGGTTTGAGCGCTAGCAGGGCAAGGGCCAGGTAGGCTTGTTTCCTCTCCTAAGGCTTCTCTGCTGACTCCTTGCCACCCACGTTCAGAGATGAATCTGTCTCCAGGAACCCTTCTGGGAAAATGCCTTTGGAAAGCCAGGGACTCACCTTGAGTCAGAGCCTGAGGCTCGTGCATTGGATGCGATTGCCCGTCTGGTAAGATGTTCTCCGATGGCGGACGGCTCTGCCTTAGGCTTCTTCTTCGTTGGTTTTGGAACCAAACCTAAGGAGAAGGAGAAAAACCCTTGTCACTCAAATGCTTAGGGATAGATCTCAAGAGCTATCACAGTGATTCACAAGAGAACAAACAGACAAGCCAAGGAATGGACAAACTGTAGACTCCATGTGCCCCCAGGGGAAGGATGTAGCCCCCAAAGGGACTGAACTCGCCACAGATTATGGCTTTCACCTCGGAAGAACTGCACAGGATTCCAGAAAACACAATCCGCACGGAAGAAAATCAGCATTTCCCCTGCCATCCTCCCTCTGGAATCCAAAGACTAAAACCCGTGAGGCAGGAGACTGTGTTTCCTTTCCCAAAGTCAGTCTGAAGCAGCTTGCTAATATTCTCTCTCTCTCTCCTCCTCTCACTTTCCCTCATTTCCACCCCGACCCACTCTCTCTGAGCATCTCTCTCTCTCTCTCCGTTTCTTTCTCCCTCTGGTTAGCTCTCTGACTCTCTTGACATTTTCCATTCTTGTCAAACCTGCCACGGTCCCTGTTGGCCTGGTAGTCTCACTCTCCGATTCTGTCCGTCTACCTGTTTCTGCCTGTTGCTCTTTTCCTTTCTCTCAGTCGCTGTCTCTGTCCCTGTGTCCATTTCTCTCTCTTGTTTCTCTCACTTGCTCCCTCTGAGTCTTTGTGCCTCCTTTTTGGCCATGCTCAGTGCCCGAGGAATGTTCCTCTGTTCTCCCTTGTAGCCCCATGGACAGCACCCTTTCCTAACACACCACACATAGGTGAGTGCTCTTGTCCAAAATTCAGTGAACGCGGGCGACCCCCTGAAAACCCCATGCTGCCTGGAAATGACTCCTTGCCAGGGAGCTCTTAGGAGCACAAGGTCCTGCCACTTCCAGGTCTGGAGGCTCTTAGGTACCCGATCCCCACCTTTGAAATCGGTGTCACTGTCTTCAACTGTGAAGCCACATGTTGCCTTCCTCGTTCCCCAAGAAACAAGTGCAGAGTTAGGTGTGGATGGAGTGAAGTGGAGTGGAGTGGAGTGGCGTGGAGAAGGGTAGGGTGCAGTGGAGTGAGGTCGGGTGAGGTCGGGTGAGGCTTGGGGGATGGCCGGGTGGCGGGGGGATGGGGTTTGGGATAGTGAAGATGTGGCCATCGGGGTAGGTATGGTGTCGGTGAGAGTGTTGGCTTGTGTGTTTGCATTTTTAGGCATCTCTGATGGGGCTGGGTGGGCACTTTGTTGAACCTGCCAGTCAGTTCAGTAAGGGAAGCCTACGCGTCTTAGTGCCGCTTGAAAGGACGCAGGCACTGTGCTCCTGCTCCTGCAGTTCTCCCCTTTCAGGACTCCTCTCCCGGCTGACCAGACAGGACGCCTTGAGCACCTTTAGTGCCTCGGAGGTGAGCCACAAAGGACCGGACTCCCTGGCACAAGCTGCCTCACGCACCCTCATTCCCTGGGCTTGGATTCCTGAGCACCCGTTGGCATAGGACCCAGGGCCACTCAGCTCCCCTTGGCCCTATTCTCCCAAGGGACAGCCATTCCTTCTCGGGAGTGGAGTCCAGGCTTGCCTCAAGCACCCAGACCAGGAGCACAAAGGGGAGGATACTGGTCCTCTCCCTAGCGTGCCCTCCACCATCAAGTGTCTGTAGCCAATGCATATTGGGCACGGAAGCCACGTACAAACCCTCCAGCACAGACGCTCATTAGAGGACCCCCCTTTTCCTTGATGCTGGCTGGCTTATCTTTGGGTCCCTCCCAACGCACGAGAGAAAAAGCCAGGCTAAGCCTCGGCAGAGAGCTTCCCGATCTGGAAGTGGGACTCCACACGGCTCGGGCCGGGGGGGGGGGCGTCCGGACACGGACCCCGAGAGAGGAGGAATTCAGAGACTGAGACTTACCTGAATTCTGCTTTCGGGAATGCCCAGGTCTCGGGCCAGGCTTTCTCGGGCCTTGATGCCAGGGTAGGGGTTCTGTTGAAAGAGGGCTTGCAGAGCGTCCTTCTGACTGAGCTTCAAAACCAGCCTCCTTCTCCGCTGTCCACTTGGGCGTGGGCCTGCCAAAGACAAGAGGGAGAAACGTCTGATATGGAATCCGTTCAGCTGCACCAACGGTGGTGCGGGGTGGAGACGGGTGGGGCCATGGCAGCCTGCCTTTTGTGTCCGGGAAGCCGGGGGGAGTAGACCCAAGTGCACAGATGAACGTCCCTTTCTATCTAACAGAAGCACACGCAAAGCCCTTCTGAAGGGGAGACCCTGGGCCTTCCATCTAGGCCAAGCAGCAGAGATGAGTTGATTCATGCCCTTGGGATCTACCCCCCACTCAGCGGCAGCCCACAGAGCTACGAAGCAACCAGCTGGGAAGGCCTAGGACAACAGGCTCACGTTCCAAATGGGTGGAAGATGTTCCCACCCAGGGGACGCGGCCGCCGGCTGCCAGCCGTGGAATGTCTGGATGGCCCCTGGCAGGATGGACCTCGAACTTTAGGCCAGCTAGAAGAGCCCGCCTGGCGGCTCCTCACACATCCATGGCACACCTGCTTGAACTACCTGAAAATCAAGCCAAGCACGGCCACAAGTGGGTAGGTGGTGTCGGATACCCACATTGCGGCCCTCGTGCCCCGACCCTGATTCTGACGGTGCCCGGGCTGGGACACCACAGAGGAGGAGCACCCCATCCTGGACATCAACGTGTCATGTGGACTGGCTGCGTACATGCAATTCTTTCTCTGTGGAAAGCTTGGAGTGATGGAGCCCTGTCCTAGTGGACACTTGTTCTTTGTGATGCAGAGGAATAGGACTGTGCTTGTTTCACACGTTCTGTGGAAAGCCCGACGTGGTATCGGGCACGTCCCGGGCTTCGGGACGACTTGGACTTCCTGAAGTGGATTCAAACACTAGAACATCAGCCCTCCTGAGAAAGGAATTCCCCGCTAGCCACTGTCAGGTGCCAAACTAGGGTGTCAAGGTGTCTGCCTGGAAGGACGCAAGGCATGGCTTGTGCACCCCAAGTGACGCTTCCTTCACAAGCACCCTTTCTGCTTGCCAGCTCCAGTGAGATTTCTTCGGACAGAAGTCATGGAGCACACGGTAGCCTGGCCTTGGGGGTTTTCCCTTCAGAAAGCCCCACCCCCACATGTGCCCCCAGGCGCCCCTGCCCCCAGGCCCCACTCCCTACTTTGGAGTCGAGTGGGAGGCCATTCAAGGGCTTCTGGGATCAGTGCCTCCCAAGCCCTAGTGTTGAGTTTGCTGGCAAGGGAACCTATGCCCCTGCCGTGCTTCTTGGGAATTCTGCGTGTGGACTGTTTCCTGGGACAGCAGACAAACGGACCCTTTCCCATGGAACTCAAGCCAACAGAGAGCTGCTAAACCACCATGAGAAAGAACCAACGACACCAACTCAAATGTCCAAACGTGGTCCACTAGAAATGCGCTGCTTGCAGTCGGAAGCCTTGGACAACGGATGCAGCTTTCTGTGCAGCTGCACATCAGGACTTCTGAGAGAGGAGCTGTGGGTGGGCCACAGGGCTACCGCTCCCATGTCCATTTCAACGGGGCCAAAGAGATCAATGAAAGGAAAAACAAACCTACCCAAGCCACACTCAATCATTTGGTCCAATGGCTTCCTTAAACAGAGCCCAGCCAAAGCCTTCCCTGCAGTCTCAGGGGGCCATTTCTCCCCTCGTCCACACCCCTGAGAGGGCAGGAAAAAATTTCAGATGAGCCAGCAGGAGAGCCCAGGTGCTGATGTCCACATACCGTAGGACATGCGTGAGTCATCCATGGCCGGAGAGACACCCGTCCGGCACAGAGGCTGCTGGCCAAATGCTGAGTTCCCGGGAGCACGGGCCTTATCAAGGGATCGGGCACGCCCCGCCCCTATTTATGGAAATCGCTGCCTCGGGATCCCAGCCCCCCTTCCAGCTTGAGAACGTTGAAGTCTTCCCATTTTCCAAGTTTCCACGTTAGGGGACTTGGACTAAAAGGCCAATCCAGAGGCCAGCAAGGACCTTTATTTGGAAGCCTGGCATCCTCCGTTCCCCGGGCTGAATGGACTCCAGGGCTCTCTGGTTTTCACACGTTTTCCCGTTCCACACAGTGTTTGCTCTCCCTGGCGTTCCCCGGCCCTGGGTTCGTGGTGACAAGGCTTGGCCCCTCTGTTCTTTCCAGTGTGGAGGGCCTAGCTTCCCGGTGTCTACTTCCCACTTCCCTCGGCATCTCCTGGACCTCATTGCATTCCAGGCCTGAGGCATTTCCTTGACTGGAGGCTGAGGTCCCGCTCATTCCAATAGGAAGGCTGAATGCGCCGACGGACACAGGATTCGACACACGGGTCATGCTCTTTGGTCACAAACTTTGGAAACTTTTCCAGCTGTCATGTGAAGCCCGCCCCCTTCCTCACGGGCCAGGGAGTGCCAGAAGAAAGGGGCAGACCCCACTACCACACTAGGTGGGCCACATGAGGCGGCTTCGACGTGCGAGGCTTGTCCTGGGCGAATCCAACATGGCTAGTTGCCCCTCCTGTCTGCCAGCATCTTCAAAGCCTTTCCAGGGAGGCCTGATTAGGGTCCGGTCCCCTAAAGTCCATCGAGGCCAAAACGTGGCAGCTACACCTGGCTACGTCCAAGCAATTCTCTTGGCAAGCCTGTCTCCCTGGGAAGCCAGGCCGAGGGCACCTTCCAACAGTGGGTGGGGGAGGGGAGAAGAGGGAGAGTGGTTGGGGAAGAGCGGGAGGGGGAGGGGAGCGGGGAGCGGGGAGCGGGGAGCAGCCCTCAGTCGCCTGGGGCCATCTCCCAGGTCAACCCAGGTCCGAAGCTCTCCAGCAGCCCCAAGGACGCATGCCCAACGGCATCGGGTGCTCCGCCGTCGGGAATCCGGCCCACGCAAACGGACGGAATGCATTCCTAAGTGAACTTCCCAGCCGAAGCCGCCCAAGGGGAAGCAAGGCCAAATCGTTTGATGGTGAAAAGACATGGAACCAGGCTATCTGTAGACGATCATTCCTTCTCTGGACGGCGCGAGTCCGGGAAAGTCAGGCAAGAAACCAGAGCTGAAAAGGAGGGCCCGGCACCAGCACTTGGGAGAAGAGACAGACAACTCAAATCACGTTGGGGAGTGCAACGGTAGCCCCGCCTCAGCCAAGATGGACCCAGTAGGACAGAGATGGGAAGCGAGGGTGTGTTTTCAAAAATCGAATACCTGGGGAGGAGGAGAGGGAAGGGAGGGGGATTGGGAGGGGGAAGGGGAGGGGTGGGGTGTGGGGGAGGGGAGCGGGAAGGGGGAGGGGAGGGGGAGTCGAGGACAAGCAGGAGGAGGAGGAGGAAGAGAAGGAGAAGGGGAATTCCAAAGCTGCCTAGAGAATGGTGGCAGAGCTGTGCTAGGAAGGAATATTTGGCTGCAACATACAAACCCATCTGACATTTGAGCTGAGCCTAGGCCCTAGACCCTTGAAACATGGAAACCCCAAACACCTAATGGGCCGTCTTTAGTGTACTCTTTTGCCACCCTTGTTCATGAGACTCAGCCATGTGCACTGAGATGGAGACTGCGAGCTCCTTCAGCAACAATTGGGGATGAGTCTAATTCTACCAGCACTTGGTTCAAACGATGCTTGTGTGTTTGTGTGGGTGTGTGTGCGCTGTAAGTGTTTGTGGCCAAGAGACCATAAGAAAGGGAGAGAGAGAGAGAGAGAGAGAACAAGAGAGAGGCAGAAGGAGACACGTGAGAGAGGGAGGTAGGGATGGAGGGCGTGAGGGAGAGAGAGAGATTGATTGCCTGCCTGATATCCCCAGCACCTTGGTTAATTGGAGCCCTGCTGAGAATAATCTGGCTATAATCTGGGAACCAAGAAAAGTGCTAGGAGAGTTGTGCAACGGTGCTCCCCTGTACTGGCCCTAATGGAAGCTCTCTTGCTCCCAGAATCCCAGTGATGGTGGTTCATTGTTGTAGGGATTCCAAGAGAATCTAGTTTGCAAGTAGAAGCTGGGTTCTTATCAAGGGCCCCCGACCCCCTTCCCATTCAGTCCCAGGCAAACGGGGACACGGTGAATCTCTGAGGAGTGGCATGGATGCTGGGGCACAGACTACAAGGGGACCAAAACAGAGCCAAAGACTTTGCGTTGAGTTCAAAGCCAGCTTTATTGGATCAAGGAAATGTCAGAGAGAACCCGCAAATCGACCTCTAAGGCAAGAGGACTTGGGCCATCCTCTTGCTGGTTGGCATGCTAGCATCCCTTCCGACATCAGGGAGGATGCCCCTGCTAGTGCCCGTGCGTCCTGAGAGCGCCCGGGGAGCACGGCAGGGCTGAGGGAGGCCACGCAGTGGCGCCAG
This sequence comes from Vicugna pacos, assembly GCF_048564905.1. Classification (NCBI taxonomy): domain Eukaryota; kingdom Metazoa; phylum Chordata; class Mammalia; order Artiodactyla; family Camelidae; genus Vicugna; species Vicugna pacos. Next base: position 5,863,977 of record NC_133003.1, on the reverse strand, counting down.
CAGTCTGGGCGCCTTGCCCTTGCTGCCGAGCCCTAGGAGTGTGGCTGGCTCCTCGTCCTTTGTTCTCAGCCGTGGCTCGGCATCCCAGGGAAAGAGGCCTGAATTGGGCTCGACCAAAGGCTTTCCTGAGGCCCTGGTGAGCCTGGCAGCATGTCCAGGAGGGCCTGGAATTCGTCATCACTGAGGGGTTCTTCCAGGGTTGGCCAGAGTCCCTCTTCCGGGGTGCCGTCGCTCAGGAAAGGTTGTGCCTTTTCCAGAAGGCTGGCGTCTGACAAGAGTTCATCTAAGAGGCTCCCTGAGCCTGTGGCGCCTGAGGGCTGGGGCTGCGGGTGGAGCGGAGGAGACGTGAGTTGATCCGATGGGGCCTGCTGCTGCCACAGGTGTGTCTCGGCCTGTTCGGGCTGCAGAACTGCCGCGTGGGGGCTGCACGGCTGAGCCGGATGCTGCCCGGTCTGTGGAGGACCGCTGTGGGGGACAGGTTGAGGGGGTGCTGCCGCGCCAGGGTGCAGGCTGTGGTGCGGGCAGGGCCCTCCGTGGGCAGAGGGCGTGAGTGCCGCGTGCACGGGTACAAGACCCCCTCCTGGACTCGGCCCTGCTGCGGTGCCGCTTGGGTCTGTTCCCAGATGTGGAGGGTTCTCAACTCCCTGCCAAGCCGGGGTGGGCTGGAGCACCAGGAGCATCAGTGGCTGGCCCACCCAGCCACCAGGGGGAGCACAAGGCACAAAGAAGCTGGGGGACAGAGGAGGGGCTGCCGCGGCAAGGGACCGGAAGCTGTCCAGTGGATCAGTTGGAGGCAATTGATGAGCGCCGTGGTGGATGTTGGGCGGGGGCCTTTGGTCCGATGGGACAGTCGGGGCTGGTCTGGCATCGGGGTCTTCTGCCCGGGCCTTGGCAGGCGCCCCACTGCTCTGCTCCGGGTGCCGAGCTCTCCGGTTCTGAAACCATATCTAGGCAAGATGAGAGAAAGGGAGACAGGTTCATGAGGAGCAAGATCTTCCAAGTCGCCTTGCAACCGCCATGCCAGCACCCCTGGTCTGACAGGCTCCGGGCAAAAACACTGCCTTCGGCTAGGCCTTGACCCGGGGTGATGTGACCTTTGCCGGTCCCCAGGTCCTTGCAAAATGAGGGGCAAACTCAGGGCCACACTGGAAGCCTGGCTTCCATGAGAGGTCCCTCGCCGACTGGCTAGAATGTCGGGACCCCTCCCAGGCTGTCCGGCACCTCCTCTGCCCCGTCCCCTTCAGGAAATGGATGCCTTCAGGTCAGGCACCGGAGTGAATGCCTATGGGGAGACTTACCCACCCCATCCCTCTCCCCAACCCCCCAATGACCCACCCACACCTCCAAAACCATCTGAAGTGCCTACGTACGTATAGCCAGCACCAGCGCGGGAGGAAAACGGCCCTCCCGCCTTGGGACAAACCGTCTTCCACCTGCTGAGACCTTACCTGGATCCGAGGTTCGGGAAGTCCCGTTTGACGAGCCAATTCTTCCCTGGTTGCAATGCCAGGAAAGCGGTCCCTCTCAAAGGCTTGCACGAGGATCCTTGTTTGAGATGGTGAGATGAATGTGCGCTTTCTCCCGGCCTCCTTTGGGCGGCGATCTAAAGGAGCGCAAACAAAGAAGAGAGGACAATGAAGCCCACTTCACATTCAGTGCACACAAAATCTGCCGTATGTAGGAAATGGCACATCAGAAAGATAGGTAGGTAGATAGAGAGATAGAGGGACAGATAGGAAGATTGATAGATAGATAGATAAATAGATGATAGGTACAGAGAGAGAGAGATAGACTGAGAGATAGGTAGGTATAGATTTACATAGATAGATGATACATCGATAGATAGAATATAAATTGAGAGTTAGATAGATTATCTATACACATATATATTTATATACATATATCTATCTCGATGTCTATAGTGTATTATCATGTGTATGTATAAGTATACACAGGCACAATGCATTCCCCCACCCACACAGACACATCCACACAGACACAGCCACACAGACACAGCCACACATACACACACACACACACACACATACACACACTCAACGTTTCCATTTTTCATTTTAATTATTCACTTTTAAAACTTTATGTATTGCTTGAATGTCTGTTTGCTTGTTTCTCTAGTTTGCTGTTTGGTTGTTTTCCCAGCATGTTTTCTGGAGTGTTCTGAAGCCCTGATGGGCCAATGCTGGAACAAATCTTGCTTACAGACCAAAGGAGCCCAAGGAAAATTTTGTGAGTTGATAAGACAAGGGAATTCTGCACTTCGGACAGTTTCAGGACCCGAGGATTTAAAGCCTTCCTGGCCATGCAAGACCCCACCCTCCACACAGGGCCACGATGCTCATGGTTTGAGCGCTAGCAGGGCAAGGGCCAGGTAGGCTTGTTTCCTCTCCTAAGGCTTCTCTGCTGACTCCTTGCCACCCACGTTCAGAGATGAATCTGTCTCCAGGAACCCTTCTGGGAAAATGCCTTTGGAAAGCCAGGGACTCACCTTGAGTCAGAGCCTGAGGCTCGTGCATTGGATGCGATTGCCCGTCTGGTAAGATGTTCTCCGATGGCGGACGGCTCTGCCTTAGGCTTCTTCTTTGTTGGTTTTGGAACCAAACCTAAGGAGAAGGAGAAAAACCCTTGTCACTCAAATGCTTAGGGATAGATCTCAAGAGCTATCACAGTGATTCACAAGAGAACAAACAGACAAGCCAAGGAATGGACAAACTGTAGACTCCATGTGCCCCCAGGGGAAGGATGTAGCCCCCAAAGGGACTGAACTCGCCACAGATTATGGCTTTCACCTCGGAAGAACTGCACAGGATTCCAGAAAACACAATCCGCACGGAAGAAAATCAGCATTTCCCCTGCCATCCTCCCTCTGGAATCCAAAGACTAAAACCCGTGAGGCAGGAGACTGTGTTTCCTTTCCCAAAGTCAGTCTGAAGCAGCTTGCTAATATTCTCTCTCTCTCTCCTCCTCTCACTTTCCCTCATTTCCTCCCCCGACCCACTCTCTCTGAGCATCTCTCTCTCTCTTTCTGTTTCTTTCTCCCTCTGGTTAGCTCTCTGACTCTCTTGACATTTTCCATTCTTGTCAAACCTGCCACGGTCCCTGTTGGCCTGGTAGTCTCACTCTCCGATTCTGTCCGTCTACCTGTTTCTGCCTGTTGCTCTTTTCCTTTCTCTCAGTCGCTGTCTCTGTCCCTGTGTCCATTTCTCTCTCTTGTTTCTCTCACTTGCTCCCTCTGAGTCTTTGTGCCTCCTTTTTGGCCATGCTCAGTGCCCGAGGAATGTTCCTCTGTTCTCCCTTGTAGCCCCATGGACAGCACCCTTTCCTAACACACCACACATAGGTGAGTGCTCTTGTCCAAAATTCAGTGAACGCGGGCGACCCCCTGAAAACCCCATGCTGCCTGGAAATGACTCCTTGCCAGGGAGCTCTTAGGAGCACAAGGTCCTGCCACTTCCAGGTCTGGAGGCTCTTAGGTACCCGATCCCCACCTTTGAAATCGGTGTCACTGTCTTCAACTGTGAAGCCACATGTTGCCTTCCTCGTTCCCCAAGAAACAAGTGCAGAGTTAGGTGTGGATGGAGTGAAGTGGAGTGGAGTGGAGTGGCGTGGAGAAGGGTAGGGTGCAGTGGAGTGAGGTCGGGTGAGGCTTGGGGGATGGCCGGGTGGCAGGGGGATGGGGTTTGGGATAGTGAAGATGTGGCCATCGGGGTAGGTATGGTGTCGGTGAGAGTGTTGGCTTGTGTGTTTGCATTTTTAGGCATCTCTGATGGGGCTGGGTGGGCACTTTGTTGAACCTGCCAGTCAGTTCAGTAAGGGAAGCCTACGCGTCTTAGTGCCGCTTGAAAGGACGCAGGCACTGTGCTCCTGCTCCTGCAGTTCTCCCCTTTCAGGACTCCTCTCCCGGCTGACCAGACAGGACGCCTTGAGCACCTTTAGTGCCTCGGAGGTGAGCCACAAAGGACCGGACTCCCTGGCACAAGCTGCCTCACGCACCCTCATTCCCTGGGCTTGGATTCCTGAGCACCCGTTGGCATAGGACCCAGGGCCACTCAGCTCCCCTTGGCCCTATTCTCCCAAGGGACAGCCATTCCTTCTCGGGAGTGGAGTCCAGGCTTGCCTCAAGCACCCAGACCAGGAGCACAAAGGGGAGGATACTGGTCCTCTCCCTAGCGTGCCCTCCACCATCAAGTGTCTGTAGCCAATGCATATTGGGCACGGAAGCCACGTACAAACCCTTCAGCACAGACGCTCATTAGAGGACCCCCCTTTTCCTTGATGCTGGCTGGCTTATCTTTGGGTCCCTCCCAACGCACGAGAGAAAAAGCCAGGCTAAGCCTCGGCAGAGAGCTTCCCGATCTGGAAGTGGGACTCCACACGGCTCGGGCCGGGGGGGGGGGGCGTCCGGACACGGACCCCGAGAGAGGAGGAATTCAGAGACTGAGACTTACCTGAATTCTGCTTTCGGGAATGCCCAGGTCTCGGGCCAGGCTTTCTCGGGCCTTGATGCCAGGGTAGGGGTTCTGTTGAAAGAGGGCTTGCAGAGCGTCCTTCTGACTGAGCTTCAAAACCAGCCTCCTTCTCCGCTGTCCACTTGGGCGTGGGCCTGCCAAAGACAAGAGGGAGAAACGTCTGATATGGAATCCGTTCAGCTGCACCAACGGTGGTGCGGGGTGGAGACGGGTGGGGCCATGGCAGCCTGCCTTTTGTGTCCGGGAAGCCGGGGGGAGTAGACCCAAGTGCACAGATGAACGTCCCTTTCTATCTAACAGAAGCACACGCAAAGCCCTTCTGAAGGGGAGACCCTGGGCCTTCCATCTAGGCCAAGCAGCAGAGATGAGTTGATTCATGCCCTTGGGATCTACCCCCCACTCAGCGGCAGCCCACAGAGCTACGAAGCAACCAGCTGGGAAGGCCTAGGACAACAGGCTCACGTTCCAAATGGGTGGAAGATGTTCCCACCCAGGGGACGCGGCCGCCGGCTGCCAGCCGTGGAATGTCTGGATGGCCCCTGGCAGGATGGACCTCGAACTTTAGGCCAGCTAGAAGAGCCCGCCTGGCGGCTCCTCACACATCCATGGCACACCTGCTTGAACTACCTGAAAATCAAGCCAAGCACGGCCACAAGTGGGTAGGTGGTGTCGGATACCCACATTGCGGCCCTCGTGCCCCGACCCTGATTCTGACGGTGCCCGGGCTGGGACACCACAGAGGAGGAGCACCCCATCCTGGACGTCAACGTGTCATGTGGACTGGCTGCGTACATGCAATTCTTTCTCTGTGGAAAGCTTGGAGTGATGGAGCCCTGTCCTAGTGGACACTTGTTCTTTGTGATGCAGAGGAATAGGACTGTGCTTGTTTCACACGTTCTGTGGAAAGCCCGACGTGGTATCGGGCACGTCCCGGGCTTCGGGACGACTTGGACTTCCTGAAGTGGATTCAAACACTAGAACATCAGCCCTCCTGAGAAAGGAATTCCCCGCTAGCCACTGTCAGGTGCCAAACTAGGGTGTCAAGGTGTCTGCCTGGAAGGATGCAAGGCATGGCTTGTGCACCCCAAGTGACGCTTCCTTCACAAGCACCCTTTCTGCTTGCCAGCTCCAGTGAGATTTCTTCGGACAGAAGTCATGGAGCACACGGTAGCCTGGCCTTGGGGGTTTTCCCTTCAGAAAGCCCCACCCACACATGTGCCCCCAGGCGGCCCTGCCCCCAGGCCCCACTCCCTACTTTGGAGTCGAGTGGGAGGCAATTCAAGGGCTTCTGGGATCAGTGCCTCCCAAGCCCTAGTGTTGAGTTTGTTGGCAAGGGAACCTATGCCCCTGCCGTGCTTCTTGGGAATTCTGCGTGTGGACTGTTTCCTGGGACAGCAGACAAACGGACCCTTTCCCATGGAACTCAAGCCAACAGAGAGCTGCTAAACCACCATGAGAAAGAACCAACGACACCAACTCAAATGTCCAAACGTGGTCCACTAGAAATGCGCTGCTTGCAGTCGGAAGCCTTGGACAACGGATGCAGCTTTCTGTGCAGCTGCACATCAGGACTTCTGAGAGAGGAGCTGTGGGTGGGCCACAGGGCTACCGCTCCCATGTCCATTTCAACGGGGCCAAAGAGATCAATGAAAGGAAAAACAAACCTACCCAAGCCACACTCAATCATTTGGTCCAATGGCTTCCTTAAACAGAGCCCAGCCAAAGCCTTCCCTGCAGTCTCAGGGGGCCATTTCTCCCCTCGTCCACACCCCTGAGAGGGCAGGAAAAAATTTCAGATGAGCCAGCAGGAGAGCCCAGGTGCTGATGTCCACATACCGTAGGACGTGCGTGAGTCATCCATGGCCGGAGAGACACCCGTCCGGCACAGAGGCTGCTGGACAAATGCTGAGTTCCCGGGAGCACGGGCCTTATCAAGGGATCGGGCACGCCCCGCCCCTATTTATGGAAATCGCTGCCTCGGGATCCCAGCCCCCCTTCCACCTTGAGAACGTTGAAGTCTTCCCATTTTCCAAGTTTCCACGTTAGGGGACTTGGACTAAAAGGCCAATCCAGAGGCCAGCAAGGACCTTTATTTGGAAGCCTGGCATCCTCCGTTCCCCGGGCTGAATGGACTCCAGGGCTCTCTGGTTTTCACACGTTTTCCCGTTCCACACAGTGTTTGCTCTCCCTGGCGTTCCCCGGCCCTGGGTTCGTGGTGACAAGGCTTGGCCCCTCTGTTCTTTCCAGTGTGGAGGGCCTAGCTTCCCGGTGTCTACTTCCCACTTCCCTCGGCATCTCCTGGACCTCATTGCATTCCAGGCCTGAGGCATTTCCTTGACTGGAGGCTGAGGTCCCGCTCATTCCAATAGGAAGGCTGAATGCGCCGACGGACACAGGATTCGACACACGGGTCATGCTCTTTGGTCACAAACTTTGGAAACTTTTCCAGCTGTCATGTGAAGCCCGCCCCCTTCCTCACGGGCCAGGGAGTGCCAGAAGAAAGGGGCAGACCCCACTACCACACTAGGTGGGCCACATGAGGCGGCTTCGACGTGCGAGGCTTGTCCTGGGCGAATCCAACATGGCTAGTTGCCCCTCCTGTCTGCCAGCATCTTCAAAGCCTTTCCAGGGAGGCCTGATTAGGGTCCGGTCCCCTAAAGTCCATCGAGGCCAAAACGTGGCAGCTACACCTGGCTACGTCCAAGCAATTCTCTTGGCAAGCCTGTCTCCCTGGGAAGCCAGGCCGAGGGCACCTTCCAACAGTGGGTGGGGGAGGGGAGAAGAGGGAGAGTGGTTGGGGAAGAGCGGGAGGGGGAGGGGAGCGGGGAGCGGGGAGCGGGGAGCAGCCCTCAGTCGCCTGGGGCCATCTCCCAGGTCAACCCAGGTCCGAAGCTCTCCAGCAGCCCCAAGGACGCATGCCCAACGGCATCGGGTGCTCCGCCGTCGGGAATCCGGCCCACGCAAACGGACGGAATGCATTCCTAAGTGAACTTCCCAGCCGAAGCCGCCCAAGGGGAAGCAAGGCCAAATCGTTTGATGGTGAAAAGACATGGAACCAGGCTATCTGTAGACGATCATTCCTTCTCTGGACGGCGCGAGTCCGGGAAAGTCAGGCAAGAAACCAGAGCTGAAAAGGAGGGCCCGGCACCAGCACTTGGGAGAAGAGACAGACAACTCAAATCACGTTGGGGAGTGCAACGGTAGCCCCGCCTCAGCCAAGATGGACCCAGTAGGACAGAGATGGGAAGCGAGGGTGTGTTTTCAAAAATCGAATACCTGGGGAGGAGGAGAGGGAAGGGAGGGGGATTGGGAGGGGGAAGGGGAGGGGTGGGGTGTGGGGGAGGGGAGCGGGAAGGGGGAGGGGAGGGGGAGTCGAGGACAAGCAGGAGGAGGAGGAGGAAGAGAAGGAGAAGGGGAATTCCAAAGCTGCCTAGAGAATGGTGGCAGAGCTGTGCTAGGAAGGAATATTTGGCTGCAACATACAAACCCATCTGACATTTGAGCTGAGCCTAGGCCCTAGACCCTTGAAACATGGAAACCCCAAACACCTAATGGGCCGTCTTTAGTGTACTCTTTTGCCACCCTTGTTCATGAGACTCAGCCATGTGCACTGAGATGGAGACTGCGAGCTCCTTCAGCAACAATTGGGGATGAGTCTAATTCTACCAGCACTTGGTTCAAACGATGCTTGTGTGTTTGTGTGGGTGTGTGTGCGCTGTAAGTGTTTGTGGCCAAGAGACCATAAGAAAGGGAGAGAGAGAGAGAGAGAGAGAGAACAAGAGAGAGGCAGAAGGAGACACGTGAGAGAGGGAGGTAGGGATGGAGGGCGTGAGGGAGAGAGAGAGATTGATTGCCTGCCTGATATCCCCAGCACCTTGGTTAATTGGAGCCCTGCTGAGAATAATCTGGCTATAATCTGGGAACCAAGAAAAGTGCTAGGAGAGTTGTGCAACGGTGCTCCCCTGTACTGGCCCTAATGGAAGCTCTCTTGCTCCCAGAATCCCAGTGATGGTGGTTCATTGTTGTAGGGATTCCAAGAGAATCTAGTTTGCAAGTAGAAGCTGGGTTCTTATCAAGGGCCCCCGACCCCCTTCCCATTCAGTCCCAGGCAAACGGGGACACGGTGAATCTCTGAGGAGTGGCATGGATGCTGGGGCACAGACTACAAGGGGACCAAAACAGAGCCAAAGACTTTGCGTTGAGTTCAAAGCCAGCTTTATTGGATCAAGGAAATGTCAGAGAAAACCCGCAAATCGACCTCTAAGGCAAGAGGACTTGGGCCATCCTCTTGCTGGTTGGCATGCTAGCATCCCTTCCGACATCAGGGAGGATGCCCCTGCTAGTGCCCGTGCATCCTGAGAGCGCCCGGGGAGCACGGCAGGGCTGAGGGAGGCCACGCAGTGGCGCCGGCAGTCTGGGCGCCTTGCCCTTGCTGCCGAGCCCTAGGAGTGTGGCTGGCTCCTCGTCCTTTGTTCTCAGCCGTGGCTCGGCATCCCAGGGAAAGAGGCCTGAATTGGGCTCGACCAAAGGCTTTCCTGAGGCCCTGGTGAGCCTGGCAGCATGTCCAGGAGGGCCTGGAATTCGTCATCACTGAGGGGTTCTTCCAGGGTTGGCCAGAGTCCCTCTTCCGGGGTGCCGTCGCTCAGGAAAGGTTGTGCCTTTTCCAGAAGGCTGGCGTCTGACAAGAGTTCATCTAAGAGGCTCCCTGAGCCTGTGGCGCCTGAGGGCTGGGGCTGCGGGTGGAGCGGAGGAGACGTGAGTTGATCCGATGGGGCCTGCTGCTGCCACAGGTGTGTCTCGGCCTGTTCGGGCTGCAGAACTGCCGCGTGGGGGCTGCACGGCTGAGCCGGATGCTGCCCGGTCTGTGGAGGACCGCTGCGGGGGACAGGTTGAGGGGGTGCTGCCGCGCCAGGGTGCAGGCTGTGGTGCGGGCAGGGCCCTCCGTGGGCAGAGGGCGTGAGTGCCGCGTGCACGGGTACAAGACCCCCTCCTGGACTCGGCCCTGCTGCGGTGCCGCTTGGGTCTGTTCCCAGATGTGGAGGGTTCTCAACTCCCTGCCAAGCCGGGGTGGGCTGGAGCACCAGGAGCATCAGTGGCTGGCCCACCCAGCCACCAGGGGGAGCACAAGGCACAAAGAAGCTGGGGGACAGAGGAGGGGCTGCCGCGGCAAGGGACCGGAAGCTGTCCAGTGGATCAGTTGGAGGCAATTGATGAGCGCCGTGGTGGATGTTGGGCGGGGGCCTTTGGTCCGATGGGACAGTCGGGGCTGGTCTGGCATCGGGGTCTTCTGCCCGGGCCTTGGCAGGCGCCCCACTGCTCTGCTCCGGGTGCCGAGCTCTCCGGTTCTGAAACCATATCTAGGCAAGATGAGAGAAAGGGAGACAGGTTCATGAGGAGCAAGATCTTCCAAGTCGCCTTGCAACCGCCATGCCAGCACCCCTGGTCTGACAGGCTCCGGGCAAAAACACTGCCTTCGGCTAGGCCTTGACCCGGGGTGATGTGACCTTTGCCGGTCCCCAGGTCCTTGCAAAATGAGGGGCAAACTCAGGGCCACACTGGAAGCCTGGCTTCCATGAGAGGTCCCTCGCCGACTGGCTAGAATGTCGGGACCCCTCCCAGGCTGTCCGGCACCTCCTCTGCCCTGTCCCCTTCAGGAAATGGATGCCTTCAGGTCAGGCACCGGAGTGAATGCCTATGGGGAGACTTACCCACCCCATCCCTCTCCCCAACCCCCCAATGACCCACCCACACCTCCAAAACCATCTGAAGTGCCTACGTACGTATAGCCAGCACCAGCGCGGGAGGAAAACGGCCCTCCCGCCTTGGGACAAACCGTCTTCCACCTGCTGAGACCTTACCTGGATCCGAGGTTCGGGAAGTCCCGTTTGACGAGCCAATTCTTCCCTGGTTGCAATGCCAGGAAAGCGGTCCCTCTCAAAGGCTTGCACGAGGATCCTTGTTTGAGACGGTGAGATGAATGTGCGCTTTCTCCCGGCCTCCTTTGGGCGGCGATCTAAAGGAGCGCAAACAAAGAAGAGAGGACAATGAAGCCCACTTCACATTCAGTGCACACAAAATCTGCCGTATGTAGGAAATGGCACATCAGAAAGATAGGTAGGTAGATAGAGAGATAGAGGGACAGATAGGTAGATTGATAGATAGATAGATAAATAGATGATAGGTACAGAGAGAGAGAGATAGACTGAGAGATAGGTAGGTATAGATTTACATAGATAGATGATAGATCGATAGATAGAATAGAAATTGAGAGTTAGATAGATTATCTATACACATATATATTTATATACATATATCTATCTTGATGTCTATAGTGTATTATCATGTGTATGTATAAGTATACACAGGCACAATGCATTCCCCCACCCACACAGACACATCCACACAGACACAGCCACACAGACACAGCCACACATACACACACACACACACACACAGACACACATACACACACACACACACACACACACACATACACACACTCAACGTTTCCATTTTTCATTTTAATTATTCACTTTTAAAACTTTATGTATTTCTTGAATGTCTGTTTGCTTGTTTCTCTAGTTTGCTGTTTGGTTGTTTTCCCAGCATGTTTTCTGGAGTGTTCTGAAGCCCTGATGGGCCAATGCTGGAACAAATCTTGCTTACAGACCAAAGGAGCCCAAGGAAAATTTTGTGAGTTGATAAGACAAGGGAATTCTGCACTTCGGACAGTTTCAGGACCCGAGGATTTAAAGCCTTCCTGGCCATGCAAGACCCCACCCTCCACACAGGGCCACGATGCTCATGGTTTGAGCGCTAGCAGGGCAAGGGCCAGGTAGGCTTGTTTCCTCTCCTAAGGCTTCTCTGCTGACTCCTTGCCACCCACGTTCAGTGATGAATCTGTCTCCAGGAACCCTTCTGGGAAAATGCCTTTGGAAAGCCAGGGACTCACCTTGAGTCAGAGCCTGAGGCTCGTGCATTGGATGCGATTGCCCGTCTGGTAAGATGTTCTCCGATGGCGGACGGCTCTGCCTTAGGCTTCTTCTTCGTTGGTTTTGGAACCAAACCTAAGGAGAAGGAGAAAAACCCTTGTCACTCAAATGCTTAGGGATAGATCTCAAGAGCTATCACAGTGATTCACAAGATAACAAACAGACAAGCCAAGGAATGGACAAACTGTAGACTCCATGTGCCCCCAGGGGAAGGATGTAGCCCCCAAAGGGACTGAACTCGCCACAGATTATGGCTTTCACCTCGGAAGAACTGCACAGGATTCCAGAAAACACAATCCGCACGGAAGAAAATCAGCATTTCCCCTGCCATCCTCCCTCTGGAATCCAAAGACTAAAACCCGTGAGGCAGGAGACTGTGTTTCCTTTCCCAAAGTCAGTCTGAAGCAGCTTGCTAATATTCTCTCTCTCTCTCCTCCTCTCACTTTCCCTCATTTCCTCCCCCGACCCACTCTCTCTGAGCATCTCTCTCTCTCTCTCCGTTTCTTTCTCCCTCTGGTTAGCTCTCTGACTCTCTTGACATTTTCCATTCTTGTCAAACCTGCCACGGTCCCTGTTGGCCTGGTAGTCTCACTCTCCGATTCTGTCCGTCTACCTGTTTCTGCCTGTTGCTCTTTTCCTTTCTCTCAGTCGCTGTCTCTGACCCTGTGTCCATTTCTCTCTCTTGTTTCTCTCACTTGCTCCCTCTGAGTATTTGTGCCTCCTTTTTGGCCATGCTCAGTGCCCGAGGAATGTTCCTCTGTTCTCCCTTGTAGCCCCATGGACAGCACCCTTTCCTGACACACCACACATAGGTGAGTGCTCTTGTCCAAAATTCACTGAACGCGGGCGACCCCCTGAAAACCCCATGCTGCCTGGAAATGACTCCTTGCCAGGGAGCTCTTAGGAGAACAAGGTCCTGCCACTTCCAGGTCTGGAGGCTCTTAGGTACCCGATCCCCACCTTTGAAATCGGTGTCACTGTCTTCAACTGTGAAGCCACATGTTGCCTTCCTCGTTCCCCAAGAAACAAGTGCAGAGTTAGGTGTGGATGGAGTGAAGTGGAGTGGAGTGGAGTGGCGTGGAGAAGGGTAGGGTGCAGTGGAGTGAGGTCGGGTGAGGTCAGGTGAGGCTTGGGGGATGGCCGGGTGGCAGGGGGATGGGGTTTGGGATAGTGAAGATGTGGCCATCGGGGTAGGTATGGTGTCGGTGAGAGTGTTGGCTTGTGTGTTTGCATTTTTAGGCATCTCTGATGGGGCTGGGTGGGCACTTTGTTGAACCTGCCAGTCAGCTCAGTAAGGGAAGCCTACGCATCTTATTGCCGCTTGAAAGGACGCAGGCACTGTGCTCCTGCTCCTGCAGTTCTCCCCTTTCAGGACTCCTCTCCCGGCTGACCAGACAGGACACCTTGAGCACCTTTAGTGCCTCGGAGGTGAGCCACAAAGGACCGGACTCCCTGGCACAAGCTGCCTCACGCACCCTCATTCCCTGGGCTTGGATTCCTGAGCACCCGTTGGCATAGGACCCAGGGCCACTCAGCTCCCCTTGGCCCTATTCTCCCAAGGGACAGCCATTCCTTCTCGGGAGTGGAGTCCAGGCTTGCCTCAAGCACCCAGACCAGGAGCACAAAGGGGAGGATACTGGTCCTCTCCCTAGCGTGCCCTCCACCATCAAGTGTCTGTAGCCAATACATATTGGACACGGAAGCCACGTACAAACCCTCCAGCACAGACGCTCATTAGAGGACCCCCCTTTTCCTTGATGCTGGCTGGCTTATCTTTGGGTCCCTCCCAACGCACGAGAGAAAAACCAGGCTAAGCCTCGGCAGAGAGCTTCCCGATCTGGAAGTGGGACTCCACAAGGCTCGGGCCGGGGGGGGGGGGCGTCCGGACACGGACCCCGAGAGAGGAGGAATTCAGAGACTGAGACTTACCTGAATTCTGCTTTCGGGAATGCCCAGGTCTCGGGCCAGGCTTTCTCGGGCCTTGATGCCAGGGTAGGGGTTCTGTTGAAAGAGGGCTTGCAGAGCGTCCTTCTGACTGAGCTTCAAAACCAGCCTCCTTCTCCGCTGTCCACTTGGGCGTGGGCCTGCCAAAGACAAGAGGGAGAAACGTCTGATATGGAATCCGTTCAGCTGCACCAACGGTGGTGCGGGGTGGAGACGGGTGGGGCCATGGCAGCCTGCCTTTTGTGTCCGGGAAGCCGGGGGGAGTAGACCCAAGTGCACAGATGAACGTCCCTTTCTATCTAACAGAAGCACACGCAAAGCCCTTCTGAAGGGGAGACCCTGGGCCTTCCATCTAGGCCAAGCAGCAGAGATGAGTTGATTCATGCCCTTGGGATCTACCCCCCACTCAGCGGCAGCCCACAGAGCTACGAAGCAACCAGCTGGGAAGGCCTAGGACAACAGGCTCACGTTCCAAATGGGTGGAAGATGTTCCCACCCAGGGGACGCGGCCGCCGGCTGCCAGCCGTGGAATGTCTGGATGGCCCCTGGCAGGATGGACCTCGAACTTTAGGCCAGCTAGAAGAGCCCGCCTGGCGGCTCCTCACACATCCATGGCACACCTGCTTGAACTACCTGAAAATCAAGCCAAGCACGGCCACAAGTGGGTAGGTGGTGTCGGATACCCACATTGCGGCCCTCGTGCCCCGACCCTGATTCTGACGGTGCCCGGGCTGGGACACCACAGAGGAGGAGCACCCCATCCTGGACGTCAACGTGTCATGTGGACTGGCTGCGTACATGCAATTCTTTCTCTGTGGAAAGCTTGGAGTGATGGAGCCCTGTCCTAGTGGACACTTGTTCTTTGTGATGCAGAGGAATAGGACTGTGCTTGTTTCACACGTTCTGTGGAAAGCCCGACGTGGTATCGGGCACGTCCCGGGCTTTGGGACGACTTGGACTTCCTGAAGTGGATTCAAACACTAGAACATCAGCCCTCCTGAGAAAGGAATTCCCCGCTAGCCACTGTCAGGTGCCAAACTAGGGTGTCAAGGTGTCTGCCTGGAAGGACGCAAGGCATGGCTTGTGCACCCCAAGTGACGCTTCCTTCACAAGCACCCTTTCTGCTTGCCAGCTCCAGTGAGATTTCTTCGGACAGAAGTCATGGAGCACACGGTAGCCTGGCCTTGGGGGTTTTCCCTTCAGAAAGCCCCACCCCCACATGTGCCCCCAGGCGCCCCTGCCCCCAGGCCCCACTCCCTACTTTGGAGTCGAGTGGGAGGCAATTCAAGGGCTTCTGGGATCAGTGCCTCCCAAGCCCTAGTGTTGAGTTTGCTGGCAAGGGAACCTATGCCCCTGCCGTGCTTCTTGGGAATTCTGCGTGTGGACTGTTTCCTGGGACAGCAGACAAACGGACCCTTTCCCATGGAACTCAAGCCAACAGAGAGCTGCTAAACCACCATGAGAAAGAACCAACGACACCAACTCAAATGTCCAAACGTGGTCCACTAGAAATGCGCTGCTTGCAGTCGGAAGCCTTGGACAACGGATGCAGCTTTCTGTGCAGCTGCACATCAGGACTTCTGAGAGAGGAGCTGTGGGTGGGCCACAGGGCTACCGCTCCCATGTCCATTTCAACGGGACCAAAGAGATCAATGAAAGGAAAAACAAACCTACCCAAGCCACACTCAATCATTTGGTCCAATGGCTTCCTTAAACAGAGCCCAGCCAAAGCCTTCCCTGCAGTCTCAGGGGGCCATTTCTCCCCTCGTCCACACCCCTGAGAGGGCAGGAAAAAATTTCAGATGAGCCAGCAGGAGAGCCCAGGTGCTGATGTCCACATACCGTAGGACGTGCGTGAGTCATCCATGGCCGGAGAGACACCCGTCCGGCACAGAGGCTGCTGGCCAAATGCTGAGTTCCCGGGAGCACGGGCCTTATCAAGGGATCGGGCACGCCCCGCCCCTATTTATGGAAATCGCTGCCTCGGGATCCCAGCCCCCCCTTCCACCTTGAGAACGTTGAAGTCTTCCCATTTCCCATGTTTCCACGTTAGGGGACTTGGACTAAAAGGCCAATCCAGAGGCCAGCAAGGACCTTTATTTGGAAGCCTGGCATCCTCCGTTCCCCGGGCTGAATGGACTCCAGGGCTCTCTGGTTTTCACACGTTTTCCCGTTCCACACAGTGTTTGCTCTCCCTGGCGTTCCCCGGCCCTGGGTTCGTGGTGACAAGGCTTGGCCCCTCTGTTCTTTCCAGTGTGGAGGGCCTAGCTTCCCGGTGTCTACTTCCCACTTCCCTCGGCATCTCCTGGACCTCATTGTATTCCAGGCCTGAGGCATTTCCTTGACTGGAGGCTGAGGTCCCGCTCATTCCAATAGGAAGGCTGAATGCGCCGACGGACACAGGATTCGACACACGGGTCATGCTCTTTGGTCACAAACTTTGGAAACTTTTCCAGCTGTCATGTGAAGCCCGCCCCCTTCCTCACGGGCCAGGGAGTGCCAGAAGAAAGGGGCAGACCCCACTACCACACTAGGTGGGCCACATGAGGCGGCTTCGACGTGCGAGGCTTGTCCTGGGCGAATCCAACATGGCTAGTTGCCCCTCCTGTCTGCCAGCATCTTCAAAGCCTTTCCAGGGAGGCCTGATTAGGGTCCGGTCCCCTAAAGTCCATCGAGGCCAAAACGTGGCAGCTACACCTGGCTACGTCCAAGCAATTCTCTTGGCAAGCCTGTCTCCCTGGGAAGCCAGGCCGAGGGCACCTTCCAACAGTGGGTGGGGGAGGGGAGAAGAGGGAGAGTGGTTGGGGAAGAGCGGGAGGGGGAGGGGAGCGGGGAGCGGGGAGCGGGGAGCAGCCCTCAGTCGCCTGGGGCCATCTCCCAGGTCAACCCAGGTCCGAAGCTCTCCAGCAGCCCCAAGGACGCATGCCCAACGGCATCGGGTGCTCCGCCGTCGGGAATCCGGCCCACGCAAACGGACGGAATGCATTCCTAAGTGAACTTCCCAGCCGAAGCCGCCCAAGGGGAAGCAAGGCCAAATCGTTTGATGGTGAAAAGACATGGAACCAGGCTATCTGTAGACGATCATTCCTTCTCTGGACGGCGCGAGTCCGGGAAAGTCAGGCAAGAAACCAGAGCTGAAAAGGAGGGCCCGGCACCAGCACTTGGGAGAAGAGACAGACAACTCAAATCACGTTGGGGAGTGCAACGGTAGCCCCGCCTCAGCCAAGATGGACCCAGTAGGACAGAGATGGGAAGCGAGGGTGTGTTTTCAAAAATCGAATACCTGGGGAGGAGGAGAGGGAAGGGAGGGGGATTGGGAGGGGGAAGGGGAGGGGTGGGGTGTGGGGGAGGGGAGCGGGAAGGGGCAGGGGAGGGGGAGTCGAGGACAAGCAGGAGGAGGAGGAGGAAGAGAAGGAGAAGGGGAATTCCAAAGCTGCCTAGAGAATGGTGGCAGAGCTGTGCTAGGAAGGAATATTTGGCTGCAACATACAAACCCATCTGACATTTGAGCTGAGCCTAGGCCCTAGACCCTTGAAACATGGAAACCCCAAACACCTAATGGGCCGTCTTTAGTGTACTCTTTTGCCACCCTTGTTCATGAGACTCAGCCATGTGCACTGAGATGGAGACTGCGAGCTCCTTCAGCAACAATTGGGGATGAGTCTAATTCTACCAGCACTTGGTTCAAACGATGCTTGTGTGTTTGTGTGGGTGTGTGTGCGCTGTAAGTGTTTGTGGCCAAGAGACCATAAGAAAGGGAGAGAGAGAGAGAGAGAGAGAACAAGAGAGAGGCAGAAGGAGACACGTGAGAGAGGGAGGTAGGGATGGAGGGCGTGAGGGAGAGAGAGAGATTGATTGCCTGCCTGATATCCCCAGCACCTTGGTTAATTGGAGCCCTGCTGAGAATAATCTGGCTATAATCTGGGAACCAAGAAATGTGCTAGGAGAGTTGTGCAACGGTGCTCCCCTGTACTGGCCCTAATGGAAGCTCTCTTGCTCCCAGAATCCCAGTGATGGTGGTTCATTGTTGTAGGGATTCCAAGAGAATCTAGTTTGCAAGTAGAAGCTGGGTTCTTATCAAGGGCCCCCGACCCCCTTCCCATTCAGTCCCAGGCAAACGGGGACACGGTGAATCTCTGAGGAGTGGCATGGATGCTGGGGCACAGACTACAAGGGGACCAAAACAGAGCCAAAGACTTTGCGTTGAGTTCAAAGCCAGCTTTATTGGATCAAGGAAATGTCAGAGAGAACCCGCAAATCGACCTCTAAGGCAAGAGGACTTGGGCCATCCTCTTGCTGGTTGGCATGCTAGCATCCCTTCCGACATCAGGGAGGATGCCCCTGCTAGTGCCCGTGCGTCCTGAGAGCGCCCGGGGAGCACGGCAGGGCTGAGGGAGGCCACGCAGTGGCGCCGGCAGTCTGGGCGCCTTGCCCTTGCTGCCGAGCCCTAGGAGTGTGGCTGGCTCCTCGTCCTTTGTTCTCAGCCGTGGCTCGGCATCCCAGGGAAAGAGGCCTGAATTGGGCTCGACCAAAGGCTTTCCTGAGGCCCTGGTGAGCCTGGCAGCATGTCCAGGAGGGCCTGGAATTCGTCATCACTGAGGGGTTCTTCCAGGGTTGGCCAGAGTCCCTCTTCCGGGGTGCCGTCGCTCAGGAAAGGTTGTGCCTTTTCCAGAAGGCTGGCGTCTGACAAGAGTTCATCTAAGAGGCTCCCTGAGCCTGTGGCGCCTGAGGGCTGGGGCTGCGGGTGGAGCGGAGGAGACGTGAGTTGATCCGATGGGGCCTGCTGCTGCCACAGGTGTGTCTCGGCCTGTTCGGGCTGCAGAACTGCCGCGTGGGGGCTGCACGGCTGAGCCGGATGCTGCCCGGTCTGTGGAGGACCGCTGCGGGGGACAGGTTGAGGGGGTGCTGCCGCGCCAGGGTGCAGGCTGTGGTGCGGGCAGGGCCCTCCGTGGGCAGAGGGCGTGAGTGCCGCGTGCACGGGTACAAGACCCCCTCCTGGACTCGGCCCTGCTGCGGTGCCGCTTGGGTCTGTTCCCAGATGTGGAGGGTTCTCAACTCCCTGCCAAGCCGGGGTGGGCTGGAGCACCAGGAGCATCAGTGGCTGGCCCACCCAGCCACCAGGGGGAGCACAAGGCACAAAGAAGCTGGGGGACAGAGGAGGGGCTGCCGCGGCAAGGGACCGGAAGCTGTCCAGTGGATCAGTTGGAGGCAATTGATGAGCGCCGTGGTGGATGTTGGGCGGGGGCCTTTGGTCCGATGGGACAGTCGGGGCTGGTCTGGCATCGGGGTCTTCTGCCCGGGCCTTGGCAGGCGCCCCACTGCTCTGCTCCGGGTGCCGAGCTCTCCGGTTCTGAAACCATATCTAGGCAAGATGAGAGAAAGGGAGACAGGTTCATGAGGAGCAAGATCTTCCAAGTCGCCTTGCAACCGCCATGCCAGCACCCCTGGTCTGACAGGCTCCGGGCAAAAACACTGCCTTCGGCTAGGCCTTGACCCGGGGTGATGTGACCTTTGCCGGTCCCCAGGTCCTTGCAAAATGAGGGGCAAACTCAGGGCCACACTGGAAGCCTGGCTTCCATGAGAGGTCCCTCGCCGACTGGCTAGAATGTCGGGACCCCTCCCAGGCTGTCCGGCACCTCCTCTGCCCCGTCCCCTTCAGGAAATGGATGCCTTCAGGTCAGGCACCGGAGTGAATGCCTATGGGGAGACTTACCCACCCCATCCCTCTCCCCAACCCCCCAATGACCCACCCACACCTCCAAAACCATCTGAAGTGCCTACGTACGTATAGCCAGCACCAGCGCGGGAGGAAAACGGCCCTCCCGCCTTGGGACAAACCGTCTTCCACCTGCTGAGACCTTACCTGGATCCGAGGTTCGGGAAGTCCCGTTTGACGAGCCAATTCTTCCCTGGTTGCAATGCCAGGAAAGCGGTCCCTCTCAAAGGCTTGCACGAGGATCCTTGTTTGAGACGGTGAGATGAATGTGCGCTTTCTCCCGGCCTCCTTTGGGCGGCGATCTAAAGGAGCGCAAACAAAGAAGAGAGGACAATGAAGCCCACTTCACATTCAGTGCACACAAAATCTGCCCTATGTAGGAAATGGCACATCAGAAAGATAGGTAGGTAGATAGAGAGATAGAGGGACAGATAGGTAGATTGATAGATAGATAGATAAATAGATGATAGGTACAGAGAGAGAGAGATAGACTGAGAGATAGGTAGGTATAGATTTACATAGATAGATGATAGATCGATAGATAGAATAGAAATTGAGAGTTAGATAGATTATCTATACACATATATATTTATATACATATATCTATCTCGATGTCTATAGTGTATTATCATGTGTATGTATAAGTATACACAGGCACAATGCATTCCCCCACCCACACAGACACATCCACACAGACACAGCCACACAGACACAGCCACACATACACACACACACACACACACAGACACACATACACACACACACACACACACACACACATACACACACTCAACGTTTCCATTTTTCATTTTAATTATTCACTTTTAAAACTTTATGTATTGCTTGAATGTCTGTTTGCTTGTTTCTCTAGTTTGCTGTTTGGTTGTTTTCCCAGCATGTTTTCTGGAGTGTTCTGAAGCCCTGATGGGCCAATGCTGGAACAAATCTTGCTTACAGACCAAAGGAGCCCAAGGAAAATTTTGTGAGTTGATAAGACAAGGGAATTCTGCACTTCGGACAGTTTCAGGACCCGAGGATATAAAGCCTTCCTGGCCATGCAAGACCCCACCCTCCACACAGGGCCACGATGCTCATGGTTTGAGCGCTAGCAGGGCAAGGGCCAGGTAGGCTTGTTTCCTCTCCTAAGGCTTCTCTGCTGACTCCTTGCCACCCACGTTCAGTGATGAATCTGTCTCCAGGAACCCTTCTGGGAAAATGCCTTTGGAAAGCCAGGGACTCACCTTGAGTCAGAGCCTGAGGCTCGTGCATTGGATGCGATTGCCCGTCTGGTAAGATGTTCTCCGATGGTGGACGGCTCTGCCTTAGGCTTCTTCTTCGTTGGTTTTGGAACCAAACCTAAGGAGAAGGAGAAAAACCCTTGTCACTCAAATGCTTAGGGATAGATCTCAAGAGCTATCACAGTGATTCACAAGATAACAAACAGACAAGCCAAGGAATGGACAAACTGTAGACTCCATGTGCCCCCAGGGGAAGGATGTAGCCCCCAAAGGGACTGAACTCGCCACAGATTATGGCTTTCACCTCGGAAGAACTGCACAGGATTCCAGAAAACACAATCCGCACGGAAGAAAATCAGCATTTCCCCTGCCATCCTCCCTCTGGAATCCAGAGACGAAAACCCGTGAGGCAGGAGACTGTGTTTCCTTTCCCAAAGTCAGTCTGAAGCAGCTTGCTAATATTCTCTCTCTCTCTCCTCCTCTCACTTTCCCTCATTTCCTCCCCCGACCCACTCTCTCTGAGCATCTCTCTCTCTCTCTCCGTTTCTTTCTCCCTCTGGTTAGCTCTCTGACTCTCTTGATATTTTCCATTCTTGTCAAACCTGCCACGGTCCCTGTTGGCCTGGTAGTCTCACTCTCCGATTCTGTCCGTCTACCTGTTTCTGCCTGTTGCTCTTTTCCTTTCTCTCAGTCGCTGTCTCTGTCCCTGTGTCCATTTCTCTCTCTTGTTTCTCTCACTTGCTCCCTCTGAGTATTTGTGCCTCCTTTTTGGCCATGCTCAGTGCCCGAGGAATGTTCCTCTGTTCTCCCTTGTAGCCCCATGGACAGCACCCTTTCCTGACACACCACACATAGGTGAGTGCTCTTGTCCAAAATTCACTGAACGCGGGCGACCCCCTGAAAACCCCATGCTGCCTGGAAATGACTCCTTGCCAGGGAGCTCTTAGGAGAACAAGGTCCTGCCACTTCCAGGTCTGGAGGCTCTTAGGTACCCGATCCCCACCTTTGAAATCGGTGTCACTGTCTTCAACTGTGAAGCCACATGTTGCCTTCCTCGTTCCCCAAGAAACAAGTGCAGAGTTAGGTGTGGATGGAGTGAAGTGGAGTGGAGTGGAGTGGCGTGGAGAAGGGTAGGGTGCAGTGGAGTGAGGTCGGGTGAGGTCAGGTGAGGCTTGGGGGATGGCCGGGTGGCAGGGGGATGGGGTTTGGGATAGTGAAGATGTGGCCATCGGGGTAGGTATGGTGTCGGTGAGAGTGTTGGCTTGTGTGTTTGCATTTTTAGGCATCTCTGATGGGGCTGGGTGGGCACTTTGTTGAACCTGCCAGTCAGCTCAGTAAGGGAAGCCTACGCATCTTAGTGCCACTTGAAAGGACGCAGGCACTGTGCTCCTGCTCCTGCAGTTCTCCCCTTTCAGGACTCCTCTCCCGGCTGACCAGACAGGACACCTTGAGCATCTTTAGTGCCTCGGAGGTGAGCCACAAAGGACCGGACTCTCTGGCACAAGCTGCCTCACGCACCCTCATTCCCTGGGCTTGGATTCCTGAGCACCCGTTGGCATAGGACCCAGGGCCACTCAGCTCCCCTTGGCCCTATTCTCCCAAGGGACAGCCATTCCTTCTCGGGAGTGGAGACCAGGTTTGCCTCAAGCACCCAGACCAGGAGCACAAAGGGGAGGATACTGGTCCTCTCCCTAGCGTGCCCTCCACCATCAAGTGTCTGTAGCCAATGCATATTGGGCACGGAAGCCACGTACAAACCCTCCAGCACAGACGCTCATTAGAGGACCCCCCTTTTCCTTGATGCTGGCTGGCTTATCTTTGGGTCCCTCCCAACGCACGAGAGAAAAAGCCAGGCTAAGCCTCGGCAGAGAGCTTCCCGATCTGGAAGTGGGACTCCACACGGCTCGGGCCGGGGGGGGGGGGGCGTCCGGACACGGACCCCGAGAGAGGAGGAATTCAGAGACTGAGACTTACCTGAATTCTGCTTTCGGGAATGCCCAGGTCTCGGGCCAGGCTTTCTCGGGCCTTGATGCCAGGGTAGGGGTTCTGTTGAAAGAGGGCTTGCAGAGCGTCCTTCTGACTGAGCTTCAAAACCAGCCTCCTTCTCCGCTGTCCACTTGGGCGTGGGCCTGCCAAAGACAAGAGGGAGAAACGTCTGATATGGAATCCGTTCAGCTGCACCAACGGTGGTGCGGGGTGGAGACGGGTGGGGCCATGGCAGCCTGCCTTTTGTGTCCGGGAAGCCGGGGGGAGTAGACCCAAGTGCACAGATGAACGTCCCTTTCTATCTAACAGAAGCACACGCAAAGCCCTTCTGAAGGGGAGACCCTGGGCCTTCCATCTAGGCCAAGCAGCAGAGATGAGTTGATTCATGCCCTTGGGATCTACCCCCCACTCAGCGGCAGCCCACAGAGCTACGAAGCAACCAGCTGGGAAGGCCTAGGACAACAGGCTCACGTTCCAAATGGGTGGAAGATGTTCCCACCCAGGGGACGCGGCCGCCGGCTGCCAGCCGTGGAATGTCTGGATGGCCCCTGGCAGGATGGACCTCGAACTTTAGGCCAGCTAGAAGAGCCCGCCTGGCGGCTCCTCACACATCCATGGCACACCTGCTTGAACTACCTGAAAATCAAGCCAAGCACGGCCACAAGTGGGTAGGTGGTGTCGGATACCCACATTGCTGCCCTCGTGCCCCGACCCTGATTCTGACGGTGCCCGGGCTGGGACACCACAGAGGAGGAGCACCCCATCCTGGACGTCAACGTGTCATGTGGACTGGCTGCGTACATGCAATTCTTTCTCTGTGGAAAGCTTGGAGTGATGGAGCCCTGTCCTAGTGGACACTTGTTCTTTGTGATGCAGAGGAATAGGACTGTGCTTGTTTCACACGTTCTGTGGAAAGCCCGACGTGGTATCGGGCACGTCCCGGGCTTCGGGACGACTTGGACTTCCTGAAGTGGATTCAAACACTAGAACATCAGCCCTCCTGAGAAAGGAATTCCCCGCTAGCCACTGTCAGGTGCCAAACTAGGGTGTCAAGGTGTCTGCCTGGAAGGACGCAAGGCATGGCTTGTGCACCCCAAGTGACGCTTCCTTCACAAGCACCCTTTCTGCTTGCCAGCTCCAGTGAGATTTCTTCGGACAGAAGTCATGGAGCACACGGTAGCCTGGCCTTGGGGGTTTTCCCTTCAGAAAGCCCCACCCCCACATGTGCCCCCAGGCGCCCCTGCCCCCAGGCCCCACTCCCTACTTTGGAGTCGAGTGGGAGGCAATTCAAGGGCTTCTGGGATCAGTGCCTCCCAAGCCCTAGTGTTGAGTTTGCTGGCAAGGGAACCTATGCCCCTGCCGTGCTTCTTGGGAATTCTGCGTGTGGACTGTTTCCTGGGACAGCAGACAAACGGACCCTTTCCCATGGAACTCAAGCCAACAGAGAGCTGCTAAACCACCATGAGAAAGAACCAACGACACCAACTCAAATGTCCAAACGTGGTCCACTAGAAATGCGCTGCTTGCAGTCGGAAGCCTTGGACAACGGATGCAGCTTTCTGTGCAGCTGCACATCAGGACTTCTGAGAGAGGAGCTGTGGGTGGGCCACAGGGCTACCGCTCCCATGTCCATTTCAACGGGACCAAAGAGATCAATGAAAGGAAAAACAAACCTACCCAAGCCACACTCAATCATTTGGTCCAATGGCTTCCTTAAACAGAGCCCAGCCAAAGCCTTCCCTGCAGTCTCAGGGGGCCATTTCTCCCCTCGTCCACACCCCTGAGAGGGCAGGAAAAAATTTCAGATGAGCCAGCAGGAGAGCCCAGGTGCTGATGTCCACATACCGTAGGACGTGCGTGAGTCATCCATGGCCGGAGAGACACCCGTCCGGCACAGAGGCTGCTGGCCAAATGCTGAGTTCCCGGGAGCACGGGCCTTATCAAGGGATCGGGCACGCCCCGCCCCTATTTATGGAAATCGCTGCCTCGGGATCCCAGCCCCCCCTTCCACCTTGAGAACGTTGAAGTCTTCCCATTTCCCATGTTTCCACGTTAGGGGACTTGGACTAAAAGGCCAATCCAGAGGCCAGCAAGGACCTTTATTTGGAAGCCTGGCATCCTCCGTTCCCCGGGCTGAATGGACTCCAGGGCTCTCTGGTTTTCACACGTTTTCCCGTTCCACACAGTGTTTGCTCTCCCTGGCGTTCCCCAGCCCTGGGTTCGTGGTGACAAGGCTTGGCCCCTCTGTTCTTTCCAGTGTGGAGGGCCTAGCTTCCCGGTGTCTACTTCCCACTTCCCTCGGCATCTCCTGGACCTCATTGCATTCCAGGCCTGAGGCATTTCCTTGACTGGAGGCTGAGGTCCCGCTCATTCCAATAGGAAGGCTGAATGCGCCGACGGACACAGGATTCGACACACGGGTCATGCTCTTTGGTCACAAACTTTGGAAACTTTTCCAGCTGTCATGTGAAGCCCGCCCCCTTCCTCACGGGCCAGGGAGTGCCAGAAGAAAGGGGCAGACCCCACTACCACACTAGGTGGGCCACATGAGGCGGCTTCGACGTGCGAGGCTTGTCCTGGGCGAATCCAACATGGCTAGTTGCCCCTCCTGTCTGCCAGCATCTTCAAAGCCTTTCCAGGGAGGCCTGATTAGGGTCCAGTCCCCTAAAGTCCATCGAGGCCAAAACGTGGCAGCTACACCTGGCTACGTCCAAGCAATTCTCTTGGCAAGCCTGTCTCCCTGGGAAGCCAGGCCGAGGGCACCTTCCAACAGTGGGTGGGGGAGGGGAGAAGAGGGAGAGTGGTTGGGGAAGAGCGGGAGGGGGAGGGGAGCGGGGAGCGGGGAGCGGGGAGCAGCCCTCAGTCGCCTGGGGCCATCTCCCAGGTCAACCCAGGTCCGAAGCTCTCCAGCAGCCCCAAGGACGCATGCCCAACGGCATCGGGTGCTCCGCCGTCGGGAATCCGGCCCACGCAAACGGACGGAATGCATTCCTAAGTGAACTTCCCAGCCGAAGCCGCCCAAGGGGAAGCAAGGCCAAATCGTTTGATGGTGAAAAGACATGGAACCAGGCTATCTGTAGACGATCATTCCTTCTCTGGACGGCGCGAGTCCGGGAAAGTCAGGCAAGAAACCAGAGCTGAAAAGGAGGGCCCGGCACCAGCACTTGGGAGAAGAGACAGACAACTCAAATCACGTTGGGGAGTGCAACGGTAGCCCCGCCTCAGCCAAGATGGACCCAGTAGGACAGAGATGGGAAGCGAGGGTGTGTTTTCAAAAATCGAATACCTGGGGAGGAGGAGAGGGAAGGGAGGGGGATTGGGAGGGGGAAGGGGAGGGGTGGGGTGTGGGGGAGGGGAGCGGGAAGGGGCAGGGGAGGGGGAGTCGAGGACAAGCAGGAGGAGGAGGAGGAAGAGAAGGAGAAGGGGAATTCCAAAGCTGCCTAGAGAATGGTGGCAGAGCTGTGCTAGGAAGAAATATTTGGCTGCAACATACAAACCCATCTGACATTTGAGCTGAGCCTAGGCCCTAGACCCTTGAAACATGGAAACCCCAAACACCTAATGGGCCGTCTTTAGTGTACTCTTTTGCCACCCTTGTTCATGAGACTCAGCCATGTGCACTGAGATGGAGACTGCGAGCTCCTTCAGCAACAACTGGGGATGAGTCTAATTCTACCAGCACTTGGTTCAAACGATGCTTGTGTGTTTGTGTGGGTGTGTGTGCGCTGTAAGTGTTTGTGGCCAAGAGACCATAAGAAAGGGAGAGAGAGAGAGAGAGAGAGAGAACAAGAGAGAGGCAGAAGGAGACACGTGAGAGAGGGAGGTAGGGATGGAGGGCGTGAGGGAGAGAGAGAGATTGATTGCCTGCCTGATATCCCCAGCACCTTGGTTAATTGGAGCCCTGCTGAGAATAATCTGGCTATAATCTGGGAACCAAGAAAAGTGCTAGGAGAGTTGTGCAACGGTGCTCCCCTGTACTGGCCCTAATGGAAGCTCTCTTGCTCCCAGAATCCCAGTGATGGTGGTTCATTGTTGTAGGGATTCCAAGAGAATCTAGTTTGCAAGTAGAAGCTGGGTTCTTATCAAGGGCCCCCGACCCCCTTCCCATTCAGTCCCAGGCAAACGGGGACACGGTGAATCTCTGAGGAGTGGCATGGATGCTGGGGCACAGACTACAAGGGGACCAAAACAGAGCCAAAGACTTTGCGTTGAGTTCAAAGCCAGCTTTATTGGATCAAGGAAATGTCAGAGAGAACCCGCAAATCGACCTCTAAGGCAAGAGGACTTGGGCCATCCTCTTGCTGGTTGGCATGCTAGCATCCCTTCCGACATCAGGGAGGATGCCCCTGCTAGTGCCCGTGCGTCCTGAGAGCGCCCGGGGAGCACGGCAGGGCTGAGGGAGGCCACGCAGTGGCGCCGGCAGTCTGGGCGCCTTGCCCTTGCTGCCGAGCCCTAGGAGTGTGGCTGGCTCCTCGTCCTTTGTTCTCAGCCGTGGCTCGGCATCCCAGGGAAAGAGGCCTGAATTGGGCTCGACCAAAGGCTTTCCTGAGGCCCTGGTGAGCCTGGCAGCATGTCCAGGAGGGCCTGGAATTCGTCATCACTGAGGGGTTCTTCCAGGGTTGGCCAGAGTCCCTCTTCCGGGGTGCCGTCGCTCAGGAAAGGTTGTGCCTTTTCCAGAAGGCTGGCGTCTGACAAGAGTTCATCTAAGAGGCTCCCTGAGCCTGTGGCGCCTGAGGGCTGGGGCTGCGGGTGGAGCGGAGGAGACGTGAGTTGATCCGATGGGGCCTGCTGCTGCCACAGGTGTGTCTCGGCCTGTTCGGGCTGCAGAACTGCCGCGTGGGGGCTGCACGGCTGAGCCGGATGCTGCCCGGTCTGTGGAGGACCGCTGCGGGGGACAGGTTGAGGGGGTGCTGCCGCGCCAGGGTGCAGGCTGTGGTGCGGGCAGGGCCCTCCGTGGGCAGAGGGCGTGAGTGCCGCGTGCACGGGTACAAGACCCCCTCCTGGACTCGGCCCTGCTGCGGTGCCGCTTGGGTCTGTTCCCAGATGTGGAGGGTTCTCAACTCCCTGCCAAGCCGGGGTGGGCTGGAGCACCAGGAGCATCAGTGGCTGGCCCACCCAGCCACCAGGGGGAGCACAAGGCACAAAGAAGCTGGGGGACAGAGGAGGGGCTGCCGCGGCAAGGGACCGGAAGCTGTCCAGTGGATCAGTTGGAGGCAATTGATGAGCGCCGTGGTGGATGTTGGGCGGGGGCCTTTGGTCCGATGGGACAGTCGGGGCTGGTCTGGCATCGGGGTCTTCTGCCCGGGCCTTGGCAGGCGCCCCACTGCTCTGCTCCGGGTGCCGAGCTCTCCGGTTCTGAAACCATATCTAGGCAAGATGAGAGAAAGGGAGACAGGTTCATGAGGAGCAAGATCTTCCAAGTCGCCTTGCAACCGCCATGCCAGCACCCCTGGTCTGACAGGCTCCGGGCAAAAACACTGCCTTCGGCTAGGCCTTGACCCGGGGTGATGTGACCTTTGCCGGTCCCCAGGTCCTTGCAAAATGAGGGGCAAACTCAGGGCCACACTGGCAGCCTGGCTTCCATGAGAGGTCCCTCGCCGACTGGCTAGAATGTCGGGACCCCTCCCAGGCTGTCCGGCACCTCCTCTGCCCCGTCCCCTTCAGGAAATGGATGCCTTCAGGTCAGGCACCGGAGTGAATGCCTATGGGGAGACTTACCCACCCCATCCCTCTCCCCAACCCCCCAATGACCCACCCACACCTCCAAAACCATCTGAAGTGCCTACGTACGTATAGCCAGCACCAGCGCGGGAGGAAAACGGCCCTCCCGCCTTGGGACAAACCGTCTTCCACCTGCTGAGACCTTACCTGGATCCGAGGTTCGGGAAGTCCCGTTTGACGAGCCAATTCTTCCCTGGTTGCAATGCCAGGAAAGCGGTCCCTCTCAAAGGCTTGCACGAGGATCCTTGTTTGAGACGGTGAGATGAATGTGCGCTTTCTCCCGGCCTCCTTTGGGCGGCGATCTAAAGGAGCGCAAACAAAGAAGAGAGGACAATGAAGCCCACTTCACATTCAGTGCACACAAAATCTGCCGTATGTAGGAAATGGCACATCAGAAAGATAGGTAGGTAGATAGAGAGATAGAGGGACAGATAGGTAGATTGATAGATAGATAGATAAATAGATGATAGGTACAGAGAGAGAGAGATAGACTGAGAGATAGGTAGGTATAGATTTACATAGATAGATGATAGATCGATAGATAGAATAGAAATTGAGAGTTAGATAGATTATCTATACACATATATATTTATATACATATATCTATCTCGATGTCTATAGTGTATTATCATGTGTATGTATAAGTATACACAGGCACAATGCATTCCCCCACCCACACAGACACATCCACACAGACACAGCCACACAGACACATCCACACATACACACACACACACACACACACACACACATACACACACACACACACACACACACACACACATACACACACTCAACGTTTCCATTTTTCATTTTAATTATTCACTTTTAAAACTTTATGTATTGCTTGAATGTCTGTTTGCTTGTTTCTCTAGTTTGCTGTTTGGTTGTTTTCCCAGCATGTTTTCTGGAGTGTTCTGAAGCCCTGATGGGCCAATGCTGGAACAAATCTTGCTTAAAGACCAAAGGAGCCCAAGGAAAATTTTGTGAGTTGATAAGACAAGGGAATTCTGCACTTCGGACAGTTTCAGGACCCGAGGATTTAAAGCCTTCCTGGCCATGCAAGACCCCACCCTCACACAGGGCCACGATGCTCATGGTTTGAGCGCTAGCAGGGCAAGGGCCTGGTAGGCTTGTTTCCTCTCCTAAGGCTTCTCTGCTGACTCCTTGCCACCCACGTTCAGAGATGAATCTGTCTCCAGGAACCCTTCTGGGAAAATGCCTTTGGAAAGCCAGGGACTCACCTTGAGTCAGAGCCTGAGGCTCGTGCATTGGATGCGATTGCCCGTCTGGTAAGATGTTCTCCGATGGCGGACGGCTCTGCCTTAGGCTTCTTCTTCGTTGGTTTTGGAACCAAACCTAAGGAGAAGGAGAAAAACCCTTGTCACTCAAATGCTTAGGGATAGATCTCAAGAGCTATCACAGTGATTCACAAGAGAACAAACAGACAAGCCAAGGAATGGACAAACTGTAGACTCCATGTGCCCCCAGGGGAAGGATGTAGCCCCCAAAGGGACTGAACTCGCCACAGATTATGGCTTTCACCTCGGAAGAACTGCACAGGATTCCAGAAAACACAATCCGCACGGAAGAAAATCAGCATTTCCCCTGCCATCCTCCCTCTGGAATCCAAAGACTAAAACCCGTGAGGCAGGAGACTGTGTTTCCTTTCCCAAAGTCAGTCTGAAGCAGCTTGCTAATATTCTCTCTCTCTCTCCTCCTCTCACTTTCCCTCATTTCCTCCCCCGACCCACTCTCTCTGAGCATCTCTCTCTCTCTCTCCGTTTCTTTCTCCCTCTGGTTAGCTCTCTGACTCTCTTGACATTTTCCATTCTTGTCAAACCTGCCACGGTCCCTGTTGGCCTGGTAGTCTCACTCTCCGATTCTGTCCGTCTACCTGTTTCTGCCTGTTGCTCTTTTCCTTTCTCTCAGTCGCTGTCTCTGTCCCTGTGTCCATTTCTCTCTCTTGTTTCTCTCACTTGCTCCCTCTGAGTCTTTGTGCCTCCTTTTTGGCCATGCTCAGTGCCCGAGGAATGTTCCTCTGTTCTCCCTTGTAGCCCCATGGACAGCACCCTTTCCTGACACACCACACATAGGTGAGTGCTCTTGTCCAAAATTCACTGAACGCGGGCGACCCCCTGAAAACCCCATGCTGCCTGGAAATGACTCCTTGCCAGGGAGCTCTTAGGAGCACAAGGTCCTGCCACTTCCAGGTCTGGAGGCTCTTAGGTACCCGATCCCCACCTTTGAAATCGGTGTCACTGTCTTCAACTGTGAAGCCACATGTTGCCTTCCTCGTTCCCCAAGAAACAAGTGCAGAGTTAGGTGTGGATGGAGTGAAGTGGAGTGGAGTGGAGTGGCGTGGAGAAGGGTAGGGTGCAGTGGAGTGAGGTCGGGTGAGGTCGGGTGAGGCTTGGGGGATGGCCGGGTGGCAGGGGGATGGGGTTTGGGATAGTGAAGATGTGGCCATCGGGGTAGGTATGGTGTCGGTGAGAGTGTTGGCTTGTGTGTTTGCATTTTTAGGCATCTCTGATGGGGCTGGGTGGGCACTTTGTTGAACCTGCCAGTCAGTTCAGTAAGGGAAGCCTACGCATCTTAGTGCCGCTTGAAAGGACGCAGGCACTGTGCTCCTGCTCCTGCAGTTCTCCCCTTTCAGGACTCCTCTCCCGGCTGACCAGACAGGACACCTTGAGCACCTTTAGTGCCTCGGAGGTGAGCCACAAAGGACCGGACTCCCTGGCACAAGCTGCCTCACGCACCCTCATTCCCTGGGCTTGGATTCCTGAGCACCCGTTGGCATAGGACCCAGGGCCACTCAGCTCCCCTTGGCCCTATTCTCCCAAGGGACAGCCATTCCTTCTCGGGAGTGGAGTCCAGGCTTGCCTCAAGCACCCAGACCAGGAGCACAAAGGGGAGGATACTGGTCCTCTCCCTAGCGTGCCCTCCACCATCAAGTGTCTGTAGCCAATGCATATTGGGCACGGAAGCCACGTACAAACCCTTCAGCACAGACGCTCATTAGAGGACCCCCCTTTTCCTTGATGCTGGCTGGCTTATCTTTGGGTCCCTCCCAACGCACGAGAGAAAAAGCCAGGCTAAGCCTCGGCAGAGAGCTTCCCGATCTGGAAGTGGGACTCCACACGGCTCGGGCCGGGGGGGGGGGGCGTCCGGACACGGACCCCGAGAGAGGAGGAATTCAGAGACTGAGACTTACCTGAATTCTGCTTTCGGGAATGCCCAGGTCTCGGGCCAGGCTTTCTCGGGCCTTGATGCCAGGGTAGGGGTTCTGTTGAAAGAGGGCTTGCAGAGCGTCCTTCTGACTGAGCTTCAAAACCAGCCTCCTTCTCCGCTGTCCACTTGGGCGTGGGCCTGCCAAAGACAAGAGGGAGAAACGTCTGATATGGAATCCGTTCAGCTGCACCAACGGTGGTGCGGGGTGGAGACGGGTGGGGCCATGGCAGCCTGCCTTTTGTGTCCGGGAAGCCGGGGGGAGTAGACCCAAGTGCACAGATGAACGTCCCTTTCTATCTAACAGAAGCACACGCAAAGCCCTTCTGAAGGGGAGACCCTGGGCCTTCCATCTAGGCCAAGCAGCAGAGATGAGTTGATTCATGCCCTTGGGATCTACCCCCCACTCAGCGGCAGCCCACAGAGCTACGAAGCAACCAGCTGGGAAGGCCTAGGACAACAGGCTCACGTTCCAAATGGGTGGAAGATGTTCCCACCCAGGGGACGCGGCCGCCGGCTGCCAGCCGTGGAATGTCTGGATGGCCCCTGGCAGGATGGACCTCGAACTTTAGGCCAGCTAGAAGAGCCCGCCTGGCGGCTCCTCACACATCCATGGCACACCTGCTTGAACTACCTGAAAATCAAGCCAAGCACGGCCACAAGTGGGTAGGTGGTGTCGGATACCCACATTGCTGCCCTCGTGCCCCGACCCTGATTCTGACGGTGCCCGGGCTGGGACACCACAGAGGAGGAGCACCCCATCCTGGACGTCAACGTGTCATGTGGACTGGCTGCGTACATGCAATTCTTTCTCTGTGGAAAGCTTGGAGTGATGGAGCCCTGTCCTAGTGGACACTTGTTCTTTGTGATGCAGAGGAATAGGACTGTGCTTGTTTCACACGTTCTGTGGAAAGCCCGACGTGGTATCGGGCACGTCCCGGGCTTCGGGACGACTTGGACTTCCTGAAGTGGATTCAAACACTAGAACATCAGCCCTCCTGAGAAAGGAATTCCCCGCTAGCCACTGTCAGGTGCCAAACTAGGGTGTCAAGGTGTCTGCCTGGAAGGACGCAAGGCATGGCTTGTGCACCCCAAGTGACGCTTCCTTCACAAGCACCCTTTCTGCTTGCCAGCTCCAGTGAGATTTCTTCGGACAGAAGTCATGGAGCACACGGTAGCCTGGCCTTGGGGGTTTTCCCTTCAGAAAGCCCCACCCCCACATGTGCCCCCAGGCGCCCCTGCCCCCAGGCCCCACTCCCTACTTTGGAGTCGAGTGGGAGGCAATTCAAGGGCTTCTGGGATCAGTGCCTCCCAAGCCCTAGTGTTGAGTTTGCTGGCAAGGGAACCTATGCCCCTGCCGTGCTTCTTGGGAATTCTGCGTGTGGACTGTTTCCTGGGACAGCAGACAAACGGACCCTTTCCCATGGAACTCAAGCCAACAGAGAGCTGCTAAACCACCATGAGAAAGAACCAACGACACCAACTCAAATGTCCAAACGTGGTCCACTAGAAATGCGCTGCTTGCAGTCGGAAGCCTTGGACAACGGATGCAGCTTTCTGTGCAGCTGCACATCAGGACTTCTGAGAGAGGAGCTGTGGGTGGGCCACAGGGCTACCGCTCCCATGTCCATTTCAACGGGGCCAAAGAGATCAATGAAAGGAAAAACAAACCTACCCAAGCCACACTCAATCATTTGGTCCAATGGCTTCCTTAAACAGAGCCCAGCCAAAGCCTTCCCTGCAGTCTCAGGGGGCCATTTCTCCCCTCGTCCACACCCCTGAGAGGGCAGGAAAAAATTTCAGATGAGCCAGCAGGAGAGCCCAGGTGCTGATGTCCACATACCGTAGGACGTGCGTGAGTCATCCATGGCCAGAGAGACACCCGTCCGGCACAGAGGCTGCTGGCCAAATGCTGAGTTCCCGGGAGCACGGGCCTTATCAAGGGATCGGGCACGCCCCGCCCCTATTTATGGAAATCGCTGCCTCGGGATCCCAGCCCCCCCTTCCACCTTGAGAACGTTGAAGTCTTCCCATTTCCCATGTTTCCACGTTAGGGGACTTGGACTAAAAGGCCAATCCAGAGGCCAGCAAGGACCTTTATTTGGAAGCCTGGCATCCTCCGTTCCCCGGGCTGAATGGACTCCAGGGCTCTCTGGTTTTCACACGTTTTCCCGTTCCACACAGTGTTTGCTCTCCCTGGCGTTCCCCAGCCCTGGGTTCGTGGTGACAAGGCTTGGCCCCTCTGTTCTTTCCAGTGTGGAGGGCCTAGCTTCCCGGTGTCTACTTCCCACTTCCCTCGGCATCTCCTGGACCTCATTGCATTCCAGGCCTGAGGCATTTCCTTGACTGGAGGCTGAGGTCCCGCTCATTCCAATAGGAAGGCTGAATGCGCCGACGGACACAGGATTCGACACACGGGTCATGCTCTTTGGTCACAAACTTTGGAAACTTTTCCAGCTGTCATGTGAAGCCCGCCCCCTTCCTCACGGGCCAGGGAGTGCCAGAAGAAAGGGGCAGACCCCACTACCACACTAGGTGGGCCACATGAGGCGGCTTCGACGTGCGAGGCTTGTCCTGGGCGAATCCAACATGGCTAGTTGCCCCTCCTGTCTGCCAGCATCTTCAAAGCCTTTCCAGGGAGGCCTGATTAGGGTCCAGTCCCCTAAAGTCCATCGAGGCCAAAACGTGGCAGCTACACCTGGCTACGTCCAAGCAATTCTCTTGGCAAGCCTGTCTCCCTGGGAAGCCAGGCCGAGGGCACCTTCCAACAGTGGGTGGGGGAGGGGAGAAGAGGGAGAGTGGTTGGGGAAGAGCGGGAGGGGGAGGGGAGCGGGGAGCGGGGAGCGGGGAGCAGCCCTCAGTCGCCTGGGGCCATCTCCCAGGTCAACCCAGGTCCGAAGCTCTCCAGCAGCCCCAAGGACGCATGCCCAACGGCATCGGGTGCTCCGCCGTCGGGAATCCGGCCCACGCAAACGGACGGAATGCATTCCTAAGTGAACTTCCCAGCCGAAGCCGCCCAAGGGGAAGCAAGGCCAAATCGTTTGATGGTGAAAAGACATGGAACCAGGCTATCTGTAGACGATCATTCCTTCTCTGGACGGCGCGAGTCCGGGAAAGTCAGGCAAGAAACCAGAGCTGAAAAGGAGGGCCCGGCACCAGCACTTGGGAGAAGAGACAGACAACTCAAATCACGTTGGGGAGTGCAACGGTAGCCCCGCCTCAGCCAAGATGGACCCAGTAGGACAGAGATGGGAAGCGAGGGTGTGTTTTCAAAAATCGAATACCTGGGGAGGAGGAGAGGGAAGGGAGGGGGATTGGGAGGGGGAAGGGGAGGGGTGGGGTGTGGGGGAGGGGAGCGGGAAGGGGCAGGGGAGGGGGAGTCGAGGACAAGCAGGAGGAGGAGGAGGAAGAGAAGGAGAAGGGGAATTCCAAAGCTGCCTAGAGAATGGTGGCAGAGCTGTGCTAGGAAGAAATATTTGGCTGCAACATACAAACCCATCTGACATTTGAGCTGAGCCTAGGCCCTAGACCCTTGAAACATGGAAACCCCAAACACCTAATGGGCCGTCTTTAGTGTACTCTTTTGCCACCCTTGTTCATGAGACTCAGCCATGTGCACTGAGATGGAGACTGCGAGCTCCTTCAGCAACAACTGGGGATGAGTCTAATTCTACCAGCACTTGGTTCAAACGATGCTTGTGTGTTTGTGTGGGTGTGTGTGCGCTGTAAGTGTTTGTGGCCAAGAGACCATAAGAAAGGGAGAGAGAGAGAGAGAGAGAGAGAACAAGAGAGAGGCAGAAGGAGACACGTGAGAGAGGGAGGTAGGGATGGAGGGCGTGAGGGAGAGAGAGAGATTGATTGCCTGCCTGATATCCCCAGCACCTTGGTTAATTGGAGCCCTGCTGAGAATAATCTGGCTATAATCTGGGAACCAAGAAAAGTGCTAGGAGAGTTGTGCAACGGTGCTCCCCTGTACTGGCCCTAATGGAAGCTCTCTTGCTCCCAGAATCCCAGTGATGGTGGTTCATTGTTGTAGGGATTCCAAGAGAATCTAGTTTGCAAGTAGAAGCTGGGTTCTTATCAAGGGCCCCCGACCCCCTTCCCATTCAGTCCCAGGCAAACGGGGACACGGTGAATCTCTGAGGAGTGGCATGGATGCTGGGGCACAGACTACAAGGGGACCAAAACAGAGCCAAAGACTTTGCGTTGAGTTCAAAGCCAGCTTTATTGGATCAAGGAAATGTCAGAGAGAACCCGCAAATCGACCTCTAAGGCAAGAGGACTTGGGCCATCCTCTTGCTGGTTGGCATGCTAGCATCCCTTCCGACATCAGGGAGGATGCCCCTGCTAGTGCCCGTGCGTCCTGAGAGCGCCCGGGGAGCACGGCAGGGCTGAGGGAGGCCACGCAGTGGCGCCGGCAGTCTGGGCGCCTTGCCCTTGCTGCCGAGCCCTAGGAGTGTGGCTGGCTCCTCGTCCTTTGTTCTCAGCCGTGGCTCGGCATCCCAGGGAAAGAGGCCTGAATTGGGCTCGACCAAAGGCTTTCCTGAGGCCCTGGTGAGCCTGGCAGCATGTCCAGGAGGGCCTGGAATTCGTCATCACTGAGGGGTTCTTCCAGGGTTGGCCAGAGTCCCTCTTCCGGGGTGCCGTCGCTCAGGAAAGGTTGTGCCTTTTCCAGAAGGCTGGCGTCTGACAAGAGTTCATCTAAGAGGCTCCCTGAGCCTGTGGCGCCTGAGGGCTGGGGCTGCGGGTGGAGCGGAGGAGACGTGAGTTGATCCGATGGGGCCTGCTGCTGCCACAGGTGTGTCTCGGCCTGTTCGGGCTGCAGAACTGCCGCGTGGGGGCTGCACGGCTGAGCCGGATGCTGCCCGGTCTGTGGAGGACCGCTGCGGGGGACAGGTTGAGGGGGTGCTGCCGCGCCAGGGTGCAGGCTGTGGTGCGGGCAGGGCCCTCCGTGGGCAGAGGGCGTGAGTGCCGCGTGCACGGGTACAAGACCCCCTCCTGGACTCGGCCCTGCTGCGGTGCCGCTTGGGTCTGTTCCCAGATGTGGAGGGTTCTCAACTCCCTGCCAAGCCGGGGTGGGCTGGAGCACCAGGAGCATCAGTGGCTGGCCCACCCAGCCACCAGGGGGAGCACAAGGCACAAAGAAGCTGGGGGACAGAGGAGGGGCTGCCGCGGCAAGGGACCGGAAGCTGTCCAGTGGATCAGTTGGAGGCAATTGATGAGCGCCGTGGTGGATGTTGGGCGGGGGCCTTTGGTCCGATGGGACAGTCGGGGCTGGTCTGGCATCGGGGTCTTCTGCCCGGGCCTTGGCAGGCGCCCCACTGCTCTGCTCCGGGTGCCGAGCTCTCCGGTTCTGAAACCATATCTAGGCAAGATGAGAGAAAGGGAGACAGGTTCATGAGGAGCAAGATCTTCCAAGTCGCCTTGCAACCGCCATGCCAGCACCCCTGGTCTGACAGGCTCCGGGCAAAAACACTGCCTTCGGCTAGGCCTTGACCCGGGGTGATGTGACCTTTGCCGGTCCCCAGGTCCTTGCAAAATGAGGGGCAAACTCAGGGCCACACTGGCAGCCTGGCTTCCATGAGAGGTCCCTCGCCGACTGGCTAGAATGTCGGGACCCCTCCCAGGCTGTCCGGCACCTCCTCTGCCCCGTCCCCTTCAGGAAATGGATGCCTTCAGGTCAGGCACCGGAGTGAATGCCTATGGGGAGACTTACCCACCCCATCCCTCTCCCCAACCCCCCAATGACCCACCCACACCTCCAAAACCATCTGAAGTGCCTACGTACGTATAGCCAGCACCAGCGCGGGAGGAAAACGGCCCTCCCGCCTTGGGACAAACCGTCTTCCACCTGCTGAGACCTTACCTGGATCCGAGGTTCGGGAAGTCCCGTTTGACGAGCCAATTCTTCCCTGGTTGCAATGCCAGGAAAGCGGTCCCTCTCAAAGGCTTGCACGAGGATCCTTGTTTGAGACGGTGAGATGAATGTGCGCTTTCTCCCGGCCTCCTTTGGGCGGCGATCTAAAGGAGCGCAAACAAAGAAGAGAGGACAATGAAGCCCACTTCACATTCAGTGCACACAAAATCTGCCGTATGTAGGAAATGGCACATCAGAAAGATAGGTAGGTAGATAGAGAGATAGAGGGACAGATAGGTAGATTGATAGATAGATAGATAAATAGATGATAGGTACAGAGAGAGAGAGATAGACTGAGAGATAGGTAGGTATAGATTTACATAGATAGATGATAGATCGATAGATAGAATAGAAATTGAGAGTTAGATAGATTATCTATACACATATATATTTATATACATATATCTATCTCGATGTCTATAGTGTATTATCATGTGTATGTATAAGTATACACAGGCACAATGCATTCCCCCACCCACACAGACACATCCACACAGACACAGCCACACAGACACATCCACACATACACACACACACACACACACACACACACATACACACACACACACACACACACACACACACATACACACACTCAACGTTTCCATTTTTCATTTTAATTATTCACTTTTAAAACTTTATGTATTGCTTGAATGTCTGTTTGCTTGTTTCTCTAGTTTGCTGTTTGGTTGTTTTCCCAGCATGTTTTCTGGAGTGTTCTGAAGCCCTGATGGGCCAATGCTGGAACAAATCTTGCTTAAAGACCAAAGGAGCCCAAGGAAAATTTTGTGAGTTGATAAGACAAGGGAATTCTGCACTTCGGACAGTTTCAGGACCCGAGGATTTAAAGCCTTCCTGGCCATGCAAGACCCCACCCTCACACAGGGCCACGATGCTCATGGTTTGAGCGCTAGCAGGGCAAGGGCCTGGTAGGCTTGTTTCCTCTCCTAAGGCTTCTCTGCTGACTCCTTGCCACCCACGTTCAGAGATGAATCTGTCTCCAGGAACCCTTCTGGGAAAATGCCTTTGGAAAGCCAGGGACTCACCTTGAGTCAGAGCCTGAGGCTCGTGCATTGGATGCGATTGCCCGTCTGGTAAGATGTTCTCCGATGGCGGACGGCTCTGCCTTAGGCTTCTTCTTCGTTGGTTTTGGAACCAAACCTAAGGAGAAGGAGAAAAACCCTTGTCACTCAAATGCTTAGGGATAGATCTCAAGAGCTATCACAGTGATTCACAAGAGAACAAACAGACAAGCCAAGGAATGGACAAACTGTAGACTCCATGTGCCCCCAGGGGAAGGATGTAGCCCCCAAAGGGACTGAACTCGCCACAGATTATGGCTTTCACCTCGGAAGAACTGCACAGGATTCCAGAAAACACAATCCGCACGGAAGAAAATCAGCATTTCCCCTGCCATCCTCCCTCTGGAATCCAAAGACTAAAACCCGTGAGGCAGGAGA
The DNA here is from genome assembly GCF_048564905.1 of Vicugna pacos. Lineage (NCBI taxonomy): Eukaryota > Metazoa > Chordata > Mammalia > Artiodactyla > Camelidae > Vicugna > Vicugna pacos. The sequence goes on along the minus strand of NC_133003.1, from coordinate 5,825,288 downwards.
CTGTGTTTCCTTTCCCAAAGTCAGTCTGAAGCAGCTTGCTAATATTCTCTCTCTCTCTCCTCCTCTCACTTTCCCTCATTTCCTCCCCCGACCCACTCTCTCTGAGCATCTCTCTCTCTCTCTCCGTTTCTTTCTCCCTCTGGTTAGCTCTCTGACTCTCTTGACATTTTCCATTCTTGTCAAACCTGCCACGGTCCCTGTTGGCCTGGTAGTCTCACTCTCCGATTCTGTCCGTCTACCTGTTTCTGCCTGTTGCTCTTTTCCTTTCTCTCAGTCGCTGTCTCTGTCCCTGTGTCCATTTCTCTCTCTTGTTTCTCTCACTTGCTCCCTCTGAGTCTTTGTGCCTCCTTTTTGGCCATGCTCAGTGCCCGAGGAATGTTCCTCTGTTCTCCCTTGTAGCCCCATGGACAGCACCCTTTCCTGACACACCACACATAGGTGAGTGCTCTTGTCCAAAATTCACTGAACGCGGGCGACCCCCTGAAAACCCCATGCTGCCTGGAAATGACTCCTTGCCAGGGAGCTCTTAGGAGCACAAGGTCCTGCCACTTCCAGGTCTGGAGGCTCTTAGGTACCCGATCCCCACCTTTGAAATCGGTGTCACTGTCTTCAACTGTGAAGCCACATGTTGCCTTCCTCGTTCCCCAAGAAACAAGTGCAGAGTTAGGTGTGGATGGAGTGAAGTGGAGTGGAGTGGAGTGGCGTGGAGAAGGGTAGGGTGCAGTGGAGTGAGGTCGGGTGAGGTCGGGTGAGGCTTGGGGGATGGCCGGGTGGCAGGGGGATGGGGTTTGGGATAGTGAAGATGTGGCCATCGGGGTAGGTATGGTGTCGGTGAGAGTGTTGGCTTGTGTGTTTGCATTTTTAGGCATCTCTGATGGGGCTGGGTGGGCACTTTGTTGAACCTGCCAGTCAGTTCAGTAAGGGAAGCCTACGCATCTTAGTGCCGCTTGAAAGGACGCAGGCACTGTGCTCCTGCTCCTGCAGTTCTCCCCTTTCAGGACTCCTCTCCCGGCTGACCAGACAGGACACCTTGAGCACCTTTAGTGCCTCGGAGGTGAGCCACAAAGGACCGGACTCCCTGGCACAAGCTGCCTCACGCACCCTCATTCCCTGGGCTTGGATTCCTGAGCACCCGTTGGCATAGGACCCAGGGCCACTCAGCTCCCCTTGGCCCTATTCTCCCAAGGGACAGCCATTCCTTCTCGGGAGTGGAGTCCAGGCTTGCCTCAAGCACCCAGACCAGGAGCACAAAGGGGAGGATACTGGTCCTCTCCCTAGCGTGCCCTCCACCATCAAGTGTCTGTAGCCAATGCATATTGGGCACGGAAGCCACGTACAAACCCTTCAGCACAGACGCTCATTAGAGGACCCCCCTTTTCCTTGATGCTGGCTGGCTTATCTTTGGGTCCCTCCCAACGCACGAGAGAAAAAGCCAGGCTAAGCCTCGGCAGAGAGCTTCCCGATCTGGAAGTGGGACTCCACACGGCTCGGGCCGGGGGGGGGGGGGCGTCCGGACACGGACCCCGAGAGAGGAGGAATTCAGAGACTGAGACTTACCTGAATTCTGCTTTCGGGAATGCCCAGGTCTCGGGCCAGGCTTTCTCGGGCCTTGATGCCAGGGTAGGGGTTCTGTTGAAAGAGGGCTTGCAGAGCGTCCTTCTGACTGAGCTTCAAAACCAGCCTCCTTCTCCGCTGTCCACTTGGGCGTGGGCCTGCCAAAGACAAGAGGGAGAAACGTCTGATATGGAATCCGTTCAGCTGCACCAACGGTGGTGCGGGGTGGAGACGGGTGGGGCCATGGCAGCCTGCCTTTTGTGTCCGGGAAGCCGGGGGGAGTAGACCCAAGTGCACAGATGAACGTCCCTTTCTATCTAACAGAAGCACACGCAAAGCCCTTCTGAAGGGGAGACCCTGGGCCTTCCATCTAGGCCAAGCAGCAGAGATGAGTTGATTCATGCCCTTGGGATCTACCCCCCACTCAGCGGCAGCCCACAGAGCTACGAAGCAACCAGCTGGGAAGGCCTAGGACAACAGGCTCACGTTCCAAATGGGTGGAAGATGTTCCCACCCAGGGGACGCGGCCGCCGGCTGCCAGCCGTGGAATGTCTGGATGGCCCCTGGCAGGATGGACCTCGAACTTTAGGCCAGCTAGAAGAGCCCGCCTGGCGGCTCCTCACACATCCATGGCACACCTGCTTGAACTACCTGAAAATCAAGCCAAGCACGGCCACAAGTGGGTAGGTGGTGTCGGATACCCACATTGCTGCCCTCGTGCCCCGACCCTGATTCTGACGGTGCCCGGGCTGGGACACCACAGAGGAGGAGCACCCCATCCTGGACGTCAACGTGTCATGTGGACTGGCTGCGTACATGCAATTCTTTCTCTGTGGAAAGCTTGGAGTGATGGAGCCCTGTCCTAGTGGACACTTGTTCTTTGTGATGCAGAGGAATAGGACTGTGCTTGTTTCACACGTTCTGTGGAAAGCCCGACGTGGTATCGGGCACGTCCCGGGCTTCGGGACGACTTGGACTTCCTGAAGTGGATTCAAACACTAGAACATCAGCCCTCCTGAGAAAGGAATTCCCCGCTAGCCACTGTCAGGTGCCAAACTAGGGTGTCAAGGTGTCTGCCTGGAAGGACGCAAGGCATGGCTTGTGCACCCCAAGTGACGCTTCCTTCACAAGCACCCTTTCTGCTTGCCAGCTCCAGTGAGATTTCTTCGGACAGAAGTCATGGAGCACACGGTAGCCTGGCCTTGGGGGTTTTCCCTTCAGAAAGCCCCACCCACACATGTGCCCCCAGGCGCCCCTGCCCCCAGGCCCCACTCCCTACTTTGGAGTCGAGTGGGAGGCAATTCAAGGGCTTCTGGGATCAGTGCCTCCCAAGCCCTAGTGTTGAGTTTGCTGGCAAGGGAACCTATGCCCCTGCCGTGCTTCTTGGGAATTCTGCGTGTGGACTGTTTCCTGGGACAGCAGACAAACGGACCCTTTCCCATGGAACTCAAGCCAACAGAGAGCTGCTAAACCACCATGAGAAAGAACCAACGACACCAACTCAAATGTCCAAACGTGGTCCACTAGAAATGCGCTGCTTGCAGTCGGAAGCCTTGGACAACGGATGCAGCTTTCTGTGCAGCTGCACATCAGGACTTCTGAGAGAGGAGCTGTGGGTGGGCCACAGGGCTACCGCTCCCATGTCCATTTCAACGGGGCCAAAGAGATCAATGAAAGGAAAAACAAACCTACCCAAGCCACACTCAATCATTTGGTCCAATGGCTTCCTTAAACAGAGCCCAGCCAAAGCCTTCCCTGCAGTCTCAGGGGGCCATTTCTCCCCTCGTCCACACCCCTGAGAGGGCAGGAAAAAATTTCAGATGAGCCAGCAGGAGAGCCCAGGTGCTGATGTCCACATACCGTAGGACGTGCGTGAGTCATCCATGGCCAGAGAGACACCCGTCCGGCACAGAGGCTGCTGGCCAAATGCTGAGTTCCCGGGAGCACGGGCCTTATCAAGGGATCGGGCACGCCCCGCCCCTATTTATGGAAATCGCTGCCTCGGGATCCCAGCCCCCCCTTCCACCTTGAGAACGTTGAAGTCTTCCCATTTCCCATGTTTCCACGTTAGGGGACTTGGACTAAAAGGCCAATCCAGAGGCCAGCAAGGACCTTTATTTGGAAGCCTGGCATCCTCCGTTCCCCGGGCTGAATGGACTCCAGGGCTCTCTGGTTTTCACACGTTTTCCCGTTCCACACAGTGTTTGCTCTCCCTGGCGTTCCCCGGCCCTGGGTTCGTGGTGACAAGGCTTGGCCCCTCTGTTCTTTCCAGTGTGGAGGGCCTAGCTTCCCGGTGTCTACTTCCCACTTCCCTCGGCATCTCCTGGACCTCATTGCATTCCAGGCCTGAGGCATTTCCTTGACTGGAGGCTGAGGTCCCGCTCATTCCAATAGGAAGGCTGAATGCGCCGACGGACACAGGATTCGACACACGGGTCATGCTCTTTGGTCACAAACTTTGGAAACTTTTCCAGCTGTCATGTGAAGCCCGCCCCCTTCCTCACGGGCCAGGGAGTGCCAGAAGAAAGGGGCAGACCCCACTACCACACTAGGTGGGCCACATGAGGCGGCTTCGACGTGCGAGGCTTGTCCTGGGCGAATCCAACATGGCTAGTTGCCCCTCCTGTCTGCCAGCATCTTCAAAGCCTTTCCAGGGAGGCCTGATTAGGGTCCGGTCCCCTAAAGTCCATCGAGGCCAAAACGTGGCAGCTACACCTGGCTACGTCCAAGCAATTCTCTTGGCAAGCCTGTCTCCCTGGGAAGCCAGGCCGAGGGCACCTTCCAACAGTGGGTGGGGGAGGGGAGAAGAGGGAGAGTGGTTGGGGAAGAGCGGGAGGGGGAGGGGAGCGGGGAGCGGGGAGCGGGGAGCAGCCCTCAGTCGCCTGGGGCCATCTCCCAGGTCAACCCAGGTCCGAAGCTCTCCAGCAGCCCCAAGGACGCATGCCCAACGGCATCGGGTGCTCCGCCGTCGGGAATCCGGCCCACGCAAACGGACGGAATGCATTCCTAAGTGAACTTCCCAGCCAAAGCCGCCCAAGGGGAAGCAAGGCCAAATCGTTTGATGGTGAAAAGACATGGAACCAGGCTATCTGTAGACGATCATTCCTTCTCTGGACGGCGCGAGTCCGGGAAAGTCAGGCAAGAAACCAGAGCTGAAAAGGAGGGCCCGGCACCAGCACTTGGGAGAAGAGACAGACAACTCAAATCACGTTGGGGAGTGCAACGGTAGCCCCGCCTCAGCCAAGATGGACCCAGTAGGACAGAGATGGGAAGCGAGGGTGTGTTTTCAAAAATCGAATACCTGGGGAGGAGGAGAGGGAAGGGAGGGGGATTGGGAGGGGGAAGGGGAGGGGTGGGGTGTGGGGGAGGGGAGCGGGAAGGGGGAGGGGAGGGGGAGTCGAGGACAAGCAGGAGGAGGAGGAGGAAGAGAAGGAGAAGGGGAATTCCAAAGCTGCCTAGAGAATGGTGGCAGAGCTGTGCTAGGAAGGAATATTTGGCTGCAACATACAAACCCATCTGACATTTGAGCTGAGCCTAGGCCCTAGACCCTTGAAACATGGAAACCCCAAACACCTAATGGGCCGTCTTTAGTGTACTCTTTTGCCACCCTTGTTCATGAGACTCAGCCATGTGCACTGAGATGGAGACTGCGAGCTCCTTCAGCAACAATTGGGGATGAGTCTAATTCTACCAGCACTTGGTTCAAACGATGCTTGTGTGTTTGTGTGGGTGTGTGTGCGCTGTAAGTGTTTGTGGCCAAGAGACCATAAGAAAGGGAGAGAGAGAGAGAGAGAGAGAGAACAAGAGAGAGGCAGAAGGAGACACGTGAGAGAGGGAGGTAGGGATGGAGGGCGTGAGGGAGAGAGAGAGATTGATTGCCTGCCTGATATCCCCAGCACCTTGGTTAATTGGAGCCCTGCTGAGAATAATCTGGCTATAATCTGGGAACCAAGAAAAGTGCTAGGAGAGTTGTGCAACGGTGCTCCCCTGTACTGGCCCTAATGGAAGCTCTCTTGCTCCCAGAATCCCAGTGATGGTGGTTCATTGTTGTAGGGATTCCAAGAGAATCTAGTTTGCAAGTAGAAGCTGGGTTCTTATCAAGGGCCCACGACCCCCTTCCCATTCAGTCCCAGGCAAACGGGGACACGGTGAATCTCTGAGGAGTGGCATGGATGCTGGGGCACAGACTACAAGGGGACCAAAACAGAGCCAAAGACTTTGCGTTGAGTTCAAAGCCAGCTTTATTGGATCAAGGAAATGTCAGAGAGAACCCGCAAATCGACCTCTAAGGCAAGAGGACTTGGGCCATCCTCTTGCTGGTTGGCATGCTAGCATCCCTTCCGACATCAGGGAGGATGCCCCTGCTAGTGCCCGTGCGTCCTGAGAGCGCCCGGGGAGCACGGCAGGGCTGAGGGAGGCCACGCAGTGGCGCCGGCAGTCTGGGCGCCTTGCCCTTGCTGCCGAGCCCTAGGAGTGTGGCTGGCTCCTCGTCCTTTGTTCTCAGCCGTGGCTCGGCATCCCAGGGAAAGAGGCCTGAATTGGGCTCGACCAAAGGCTTTCCTGAGGCCCTGGTGAGCCTGGCAGCATGTCCAGGAGGGCCTGGAATTCGTCATCACTGAGGGGTTCTTCCAGGGTTGGCCAGAGTCCCTCTTCCGGGGTGCCGTCGCTCAGGAAAGGTTGTGCCTTTTCCAGAAGGCTGGCGTCTGACAAGAGTTCATCTAAGAGGCTCCCTGAGCCTGTGGCGCCTGAGGGCTGGGGCTGCGGGTGGAGCGGAGGAGACGTGAGTTGATCCGATGGGGCCTGCTGCTGCCACAGGTGTGTCTCGGCCTGTTCGGGCTGCAGAACTGCCGCGTGGGGGCTGCACGGCTGAGCCGGATGCTGCCCGGTCTGTGGAGGACCGCTGCGGGGGACAGGTTGAGGGGGTGCTGCCGCGCCAGGGTGCAGGCTGTGGTGCGGGCAGGGCCCTCCGTGGGCAGAGGGCGTGAGTGCCGCGTGCACGGGTACAAGACCCCCTCCTGGACTCGGCCCTGCTGCGGTGCCGCTTGGGTCTGTTCCCAGATGTGGAGGGTTCTCAACTCCCTGCCAAGCCGGGGTGGGCTGGAGCACCAGGAGCATCAGTGGCTGGCCCACCCAGCCACCAGGGGGAGCACAAGGCACAAAGAAGCTGGGGGACAGAGGAGGGGCTGCCGCGGCAAGGGACCGGAAGCTGTCCAGTGGATCAGTTGGAGGCAATTGATGAGCGCCGTGGTGGATGTTGGGCGGGGGCCTTTGGTCCGATGGGACAGTCGGGGCTGGTCTGGCATCGGGGTCTTCTGCCCGGGCCTTGGCAGGCGCCCCACTGCTCTGCTCCGGGTGCCGAGCTCTCCGGTTCTGAAACCATATCTAGGCAAGATGAGAGAAAGGGAGACAGGTTCATGAGGAGCAAGATCTTCCAAGTCGCCTTGCAACCGCCATGCCAGCACCCCGGTCTGACAGGCTCCGGGCAAAAACACTGCCTTCGGCTAGGCCTTGACCCGGGGTGATGTGACCTTTGCCGGTCCCCAGGTCCTTGCAAAATGAGGGGCAAACTCAGGGCCACACTGGAAGCCTGGCTTCCATGAGAGGTCCCTTGCCGACTGGCTAGAATGTCGGGACCCCTCCCAGGCTGTCCGGCACCTCCTCTGCCCCGTCCCCTTCAGGAAATGGATGCCTTCAGGTCAGGCACCGGAGTGAATGCCTATGGGGAGACTTACCCACCCCATCCCTCTCCCCAACCCCCCAATGACCCACCCACACCTCCAAAACCATCTGAAGTGCCTACGTACGTATAGCCAGCACCAGCGCGGGAGGAAAACGGCCCTCCCGCCTTGGGACAAACCGTCTTCCACCTGCTGAGACCTTACCTGGATCCGAGGTTCGGGAAGTCCCGTTTGACGAGCCAATTCTTCCCTGGTTGCAATGCCAGGAAAGCGGTCCCTCTCAAAGGCTTGCACGAGGATCCTTGTTTGAGACGGTGAGATGAATGTGCGCTTTCTCCCGGCCTCCTTTGGGTGGCGATCTAAAGGAGCGCAAACAAAGAAGAGAGGACAATGAAGCCCACTTCACATTCAGTGCACACAAAATCTGCCGTATGTAGGAAATGGCACATCAGAAAGATAGGTAGGTAGATAGAGAGATAGAGGGACAGATAGGTAGATTGATAGATAGATAGATAAATAGATGATAGGTACAGAGAGAGAGAGATAGAGTGAGAGATAGGTAGGTATAGATTTACATAGATAGATGATAGATCGATAGATAGAATAGAAATTGAGAGTTAGATAGATTATCTATACACATATATATTTATATACATGTATCTATCTCGATGTCTATAGTGTATTATCATGTGTATGTATAAGTATACACAGGCACAATGCATTCCCCCACCCACACAGACACATCCACACAGACACAGCCACACAGACACAGCCACACATACACACACACACACACACACATACACACACTCAACGTTTCCATTTTTCATTTTAATTATTCACTTTTAAAACTTTATGTATTGCTTGAATGTCTGTTTGCTTGTTTCTCTAGTTTGCTGTTTGGTTGTTTTCCCAGCATGTTTTCTGGAGTGTTCTGAAGCCCTGATGGGCCAATGCTAGAACAAATCTTGCTTACAGACCAAAGGAGCCCAAGGAAAATTTTGTGAGTTGATAAGACAAGGGAATTCTGCACTTCGGACAGTTTCAGGACCCGAGGATTTAAAGCCTTCCTGGCCATGCAAGACCCCACCCTCACACAGGGCCACGATGCTCATGGTTTGAGCGCTAGCAGGGCAAGGGCCAGGTAGGCTTGTTTCCTCTCCTAAGGCTTCTCTGCTGACTCCTTGCCACCCACGTTCAGAGATGAATCTGTCTCCAGGAACCCTTCTGGGAAAATGCCTTTGGAAAGCCAGGGACTCACCTTGAGTCAGAGCCTGAGGCTCGTGCATTGGATGCGATTGCCCGTCTGGTAAGATGTTCTCCGATGGCGGACGGCTCTGCCTTAGGCTTCTTCTTCGTTGGTTTTGGAACCAAACCTAAGGAGAAGGAGAAAAACCCTTGTCACTCAAATGCTTAGGGATAGATCTCAAGAGCTATCACAGTGATTCACAAGAGAACAAACAGACAAGCCAAGGAATGGACAAACTGTAGACTCCATGTGCCCCCAGGGGAAGGATGTAGCCCCCAAAGGGACTGAACTCGCCACAGATTATGGCTTTCACCTCGGAAGAACTGCACAGGATTCCAGAAAACACAATCCGCACGGAAGAAAATCAGCATTTCCCCTGCCATCCTCCCTCTGGAATCCAAAGACTAAAACCCGTGAGGCAGGAGACTGTGTTTCCTTTCCCAAAGTCAGTCTGAAGCAGCTTGCTAATATTCTCTCTCTCTCTCCTCCTCTCACTTTCCCTCATTTCCTCCCCCGACCCACTCTCTCTGAGCATCTCTCTCTCTCTCTCCGTTTCTTTCTCCCTCTGGTTAGCTCTCTGACTCTCTTGACATTTTCCATTCTTGTCAAACCTGCCACGGTCCCTGTTGGCCTGGTAGTCTCACTCTCCGATTCTGTCCGTCTACCTGTTTCTGCCTGTTGCTCTTTTCCTTTCTCTCAGTCGCTGTCTCTGTCCCTGTGTCCATTTCTCTCTCTTGTTTCTCTCACTTGCTCCCTCTGAGTCTTTGTGCCTCCTTTTTGGCCATGCTCAGTGCCCGAGGAATGTTCCTCTGTTCTCCCTTGTAGCCCCATGGACAGCACCCTTTCCTAACACACCACACATAGGTGAGTGCTCTTGTCCAAAATTCACTGAACGCGGGCGACCCCCTGAAAACCCCATGCTGCCTGGAAATGACTCCTTGCCAGGGAGCTCTTAGGAGCACAAGGTCCTGCCACTTCCAGGTCTGGAGGCTCTTAGGTACCCGATCCCCACCTTTGAAATCGGTGTCACTGTCTTCAACTGTGAAGCCACATGTTGCCTTCCTCGTTCCCCAAGAAACAAGTGCAGAGTTAGGTGTGGATGGAGTGAAGTGGAGTGGAGTGGAGTGGCGTGGAGAAGGGTAGGGTGCAGTGGAGTGAGGTCGGGTGAGGTCGGGTGAGGCTTGGGGGATGGCCGGGTGGCAGGGGGATGGGGTTTGGGATAGTGAAGATGTGGCCATCGGGGTAGGTATGGTGTCGGTGAGAGTGTTGGCTTGTGTGTTTGCATTTTTAGGCATCTCTGATGGGGCTGGGTGGGCACTTTGTTGAACCTGCCAGTCAGTTCAGTAAGGGAAGCCTACGCGTCTTAGTGCCGCTTGAAAGGACGCAGGCACTGTGCTCCTGCTCCTGCAGTTCTCCCCTTTCAGGACTCCTCTCCCGGCTGACCAGACAGGACACCTTGAGCACCTTTAGTGCCTCGGAGGTGAGCCACAAAGGACCGGACTCCCTGGCACAAGCTGCCTCACGCACCCTCATTCCCTGGGCTTGGATTCCTGAGCACCCGTTGGCATAGGACCCAGGGCCACTCAGCTCCCCTTGGCCCTATTCTCCCAAGGGACAGCCATTCCTTCTCGGGAGTGGAGTCCAGGCTTGCCTCAAGCACCCAGACCAGGAGCACAAAGGGGAGGATACTGGTCCTCTCCCTAGCGTGCCCTCCACCATCAAGTGTCTGTAGCCAATGCATATTGGGCACGGAAACCACGTACAAACCCTTCAGCACAGATGCTCATTAGAGGACCCCCCTTTTCCTTGATGCTGGCTGGCTTATCTTTGGGTCCCTCCCAACGCACGAGAGAAAAAGCCAGGCTAAGCCTCGGCAGAGAGCTTCCCGATCTGGAAGTGGGACTCCACACGGCTCGGGCCGGGGGGGGGGGGGCGTCCGGACACGGACCCCGAGAGAGGAGGAATTCAGAGACTGAGACTTACCTGAATTCTGCTTTCGGGAATGCCCAGGTCTCGGGCCAGGCTTTCTCGGGCCTTGATGCCAGGGTAGGGGTTCTGTTGAAAGAGGGCTTGCAGAGCGTCCTTCTGACTGAGCTTCAAAACCAGCCTCCTTCTCCGCTGTCCACTTGGGCGTGGGCCTGCCAAAGACAAGAGGGAGAAACGTCTGATATGGAATCCGTTCAGCTGCACCAACGGTGGTGCGGGGTGGAGACGGGTGGGGCCATGGCAGCCTGCCTTTTGTGTCCGGGAAGCCGGGGGGAGTAGACCCAAGTGCACAGATGAACGTCCCTTTCTATCTAACAGAAGCACACGCAAAGCCCTTCTGAAGGGGAGACCCTGGGCCTTCCATCTAGGCCAAGCAGCAGAGATGAGTTGATTCATGCCCTTGGGATCTACCCCCCACTCAGCGGCAGCCCACAGAGCTACGAAGCAACCAGCTGGGAAGGCCTAGGACAACAGGCTCACGTTCCAAATGGGTGGAAGATGTTCCCACCCAGGGGACGCGGCCGCCGGCTGCCAGCCGTGGAATGTCTGGATGGCCCCTGGCAGGATGGACCTCGAACTTTAGGCCAGCTAGAAGAGCCCGCCTGGCGGCTCCTCACACATCCATGGCACACCTGCTTGAACTACCTGAAAATCAAGCCAAGCACGGCCACAAGTGGGTAGGTGGTGTCGGATACCCACATTGCTGCCCTCGTGCCCCGACCCTGATTCTGACGGTGCCCGGGCTGGGACACCACAGAGGAGGAGCACCCCATCCTGGACGTCAACGTGTCATGTGGACTGGCTGCGTACATGCAATTCTTTCTCTGTGGAAAGCTTGGAGTGATGGAGCCCTGTCCTAGTGGACACTTGTTCTTTGTGATGCAGAGGAATAGGACTGTGCTTGTTTCACACGTTCTGTGGAAAGCCCGACGTGGTATCGGGCACGTCCCGGGCTTCGGGACGACTTGGACTTCCTGAAGTGGATTCAAACACTAGAACATCAGCCCTCCTGAGAAAGGAATTCCCCGCTAGCCACTGTCAGGTGCCAAACTAGGGTGTCAAGGTGTCTGCCTGGAAGGACGCAAGGCATGGCTTGTGCACCCCAAGTGACGCTTCCTTCACAAGCACCCTTTCTGCTTGCCAGCTCCAGTGAGATTTCTTCGGACAGAAGTCATGGAGCACACGGTAGCCTGGCCTTGGGGGTTTTCCCTTCAGAAAGCCCCACCCCCACATGTGCCCCCAGGCGCCCCTGCCCCCAGGCCCCACTCCCTACTTTGGAGTCGAGTGGGAGGCAATTCAAGGGCTTCTGGGATCAGTGCCTCCCAAGCCCTAGTGTTGAGTTTGCTGGCAAGGGAACCTATGCCCCTGCCGTGCTTCTTGGGAATTCTGCGTGTGGACTGTTTCCTGGGACAGCAGACAAACGGACCCTTTCCCATGGAACTCAAGCCAACAGAGAGCTGCTAAACCACCATGAGAAAGAACCAACGACACCAACTCAAATGTCCAAACGTGGTCCACTAGAAATGCGCTGCTTGCAGTCGGAAGCCTTGGACAACGGATGCAGCTTTCTGTGCAGCTGCACATCAGGACTTCTGAGAGAGGAGCTGTGGGTGGGCCACAGGGCTACCGCTCCCATGTCCATTTCAACGGGGCCAAAGAGATCAATGAAAGGAAAAACAAACCTACCCAAGCCACACTCAATCATTTGGTCCAATGGCTTCCTTAAACAGAGCCCAGCCAAAGCCTTCCCTGCAGTCTCAGGGGGCCATTTCTCCCCTCGTCCACACCCCTGAGAGGGCAGGAAAAAATTTCAGATGAGCCAGCAGGAGAGCCCAGGTGCTGATGTCCACATACCGTAGGACATGTGTGAGTCATCCATGGCCGGAGAGACACCCGTCCGGCACAGAGGCTGCTGGCCAAATGCTGAGTTCCCGGGAGCACGGGCCTTATCAAGGGATCGGGCACGCCCCGCCCCTATTTATGGAAATCGCTGCCTCGGGATCCCAGCCCCCCTTCCACCTTGAGAACGTTGAAGTCTTCCCATTTTCCAAGTTTCCACGTTAGGGGACTTGGACTAAAAGGCCAATCCAGAGGCCAGCAAGGACCTTTATTTGGAAGCCTGGCATCCTCCGTTCCCCGGGCTGAATGGACTCCAGGGCTCTCTGGTTTTCACACGTTTTCCCGTTCCACACAGTGTTTGCTCTCCCTGGCGTTCCCCGGCCCTGGGTTCGTGGTGACAAGGCTTGGCCCCTCTGTTCTTTCCAGTGTGGAGGGCCTAGCTTCCCGGTGTCTACTTCCCACTTCCCTCGGCATCTCCTGGACCTCATTGCATTCCAGGCCTGAGGCATTTCCTTGACTGGAGGCTGAGGTCCCGCTCATTCCAATAGGAAGGCTGAATGCGCCTACGGACACAGGATTCGACACACGGGTCATGCTCTTTGGTCACAAACTTTGGAAACTTTTCCAGCTGTCATGTGAAGCCCGCCCCCTTCCTCACGGGCCAGGGAGTGCCAGAAGAAAGGGGCAGACCCCACTGCCACACTAGGTGGGCCACATGAGGCGGCTTCGACGTGCGAGGCTTGTCCTGGGCGAATCCAACATGGCTAGTTGCCCCTCCTGTCTGCCAGCATCTTCAAAGCCTTTCCAGGGAGGCCTGATTAGGGTCCGGTCCCCTAAAGTCCATCGAGGCCAAAACGTGGCAGCTACACCTGGCTACGTCCAAGCAATTCTCTTGGCAAGCCTGTCTCCCTGGGAAGCCAGGCCGAGGGCACCTTCCAACAGTGGGTGGGGGAGGGGAGAAGAGGGAGAGTGGTTGGGGAAGAGCGGGAGGGGGAGGGGAGCGGGGAGCGGGGAGCGGGGAGCAGCCCTCAGTCGCCTGGGGCCATCTCCCAGGTCAACCCAGGTCCGAAGCTCTCCAGCAGCCCCAAGGACGCATGCCCAACGGCATCGGGTGCTCCGCCGTCGGGAATCCGGCCCACACAAACGGACGGAATGCATTCCTAAGTGAACTTCCCAGCCGAAGCCGCCCAAGGGGAAGCAAGGCCAAATCGTTTGATGGTGAAAAGACATGGAACCAGGCTATCTGTAGACGATCATTCCTTCTCTGGACGGCGCGAGTCCGGGAAAGTCAGGCAAGAAACCAGAGCTGAAAAGGAGGGCCCGGCACCAGCACTTGGGAGAAGAGACAGACAACTCAAATCACGTTGGGGAGTGCAACGGTAGCCCCGCCTCAGCCAAGATGGACCCAGTAGGACAGAGATGGGAAGCGAGGGTGTGTTTTCAAAAATCGAATACCTGGGGAGGAGGAGAGGGAAGGGAGGGGGATTGGGAGGGGGAAGGGGAGGGGTGGGGTGTGGGGGAGGGGAGCGGGAAGGGGGAGGGGAGGGGGAGTCGAGGACAAGCAGGAGGAGGAGGAGGAAGAGAAGGAGAAGGGGAATTCCAAAGCTGCCTAGAGAATGGTGGCAGAGCTGTGCTAGGAAGGAATATTTGGCTGCAACATACAAACCCATCTGACATTTGAGCTGAGCCTAGGCCCTAGACCCTTGAAACATGGAAACCCCAAACACCTAATGGGCCGTCTTTAGTGTACTCTTTTGCCACCCTTGTTCATGAGACTCAGCCATGTGCACTGAGATGGAGACTGCGAGCTCCTTCAGCAACAATTGGGGATGAGTCTAATTCTACCAGCACTTGGTTCAAACGATGCTTGTGTGTTTGTGTGGGTGTGTGTGCGCTGTAAGTGTTTGTGGCCAAGAGACCATAAGAAAGGGAGAGAGAGAGAGAGAGAGAGAGAACAAGAGAGAGGCAGAAGGAGACACGTGAGAGAGGGAGGTAGGGATGGAGGGCGTGAGGGAGAGAGAGAGATTGATTGCCTGCCTGATATCCCCAGCACCTTGGTTAATTGGAGCCCTGCTGAGAATAATCTGGCTATAATCTGGGAACCAAGAAAATTGCTAGGAGAGTTGTGCAACGGTGCTCCCCTGTACTGGCCCTAATGGAAGCTCTCTTGCTCCCAGAATCCCAGTGATGGTGGTTCATTGTTGTAGGGATTCCAAGAGAATCTAGTTTGCAAGTAGAAGCTGGGTTCTTATCAAGGGCCCCCGACCCCCTTCCCATTCAGTCCCAGGCAAACGGGGACACGGTGAATCTCTGAGGAGTGGCATGGATGCTGGGGCACAGACTACAAGGGGACCAAAACAGAGCCAAAGACTTTGCGTTGAGTTCAAAGCCAGCTTTATTGGATCAAGGAAATGTCAGAGAGAACCCGCAAATCGACCTCTAAGGCAAGAGGACTTGGGCCATCCTCTTGCTGGTTGGCATGCTAGCATCCCTTCCGACATCAGGGAGGATGCCCCTGCTAGTGCCCGTGCGTCCTGAGAGCGCCCGGGGAGCACGGCAGGGCTGAGGGAGGCCACGCAGTGGCGCCGGCAGTCTGGGCGCCTTGCCCTTGCTGCCGAGCCCTAGGAGTGTGGCTGGCTCCTCGTCCTTTGTTCTCAGCCGTGGCTCGGCATCCCAGGGAAAGAGGCCTGAATTGGGCTCGACCAAAGGCTTTCCTGAGGCCCTGGTGAGCCTGGCAGCATGTCCAGGAGGGCCTGGAATTCGTCATCACTGAGGGGTTCTTCCAGGGTTGGCCAGAGTCCCTCTTCCGGGGTGCCGTCGCTCAGGAAAGGTTGTGCCTTTTCCAGAAGGCTGGCGTCTGACAAGAGTTCATCTAAGAGGCTCCCTGAGCCTGTGGCGCCTGAGGGCTGGGGCTGCGGGTGGAGCGGAGGAGACGTGAGTTGATCCGATGGGGCCTGCTGCTGCCACAGGTGTGTCTCGGCCTGTTCGGGCTGCAGAACTGCCGCGTGGGGGCTGCACGGCTGAGCCGGATGCTGCCCGGTCTGTGGAGGACCGCTGCGGGGGACAGGTTGAGGGGGTGCTGCCGCGCCAGGGTGCAGGCTGTGGTGCGGGCAGGGCCCTCCGTGGGCAGAGGGCGTGAGTGCCGCGTGCACGGGTACAAGACCCCCTCCTGGACTCGGCCCTGCTGCGGTGCCGCTTGGGTCTGTTCCCAGATGTGGAGGGTTCTCAACTCCCTGCCAAGCCGGGGTGGGCTGGAGCACCAGGAGCATCAGTGGCTGGCCCACCCAGCCACCAGGGGGAGCACAAGGCACAAAGAAGCTGGGGGACAGAGGAGGGGCTGCCGCGGCAAGGGACCGGAAGCTGTCCAGTGGATCAGTTGGAGGCAATTGATGAGCGCCGTGGTGGATGTTGGGCGGGGGCCTTTGGTCCGATGGGACAGTCGGGGCTGGTCTGGCATCGGGGTCTTCTGCCCGGGCCTTGGCAGGCGCCCCACTGCTCTGCTCCGGGTGCCGAGCTCTCCGGTTCTGAAACCATATCTAGGCAAGATGAGAGAAAGGGAGACAGGTTCATGAGGAGCAAGATCTTCCAAGTCGCCTTGCAACCGCCATGCCAGCACCCCTGGTCTGACAGGCTCCGGGCAAAAACACTGCCTTCGGCTAGGCCTTGACCCGGGGTGATGTGACCTTTGCCGGTCCCCAGGTCCTTGCAAAATGAGGGGCAAACTCAGGGCCACACTGGAAGCCTGGCTTCCATGAGAGGTCCCTCGCCGACTGGCTAGAATGTCGGGACCCCTCCCAGGCTGTCCGGCACCTCCTCTGCCCCGTCCCCTTCAGGAAATGGATGCCTTCAGGTCAGGCACCGGAGTGAATGCCTATGGGGAGACTTACCCACCCCATCCCTCTCCCCAACCCCCCAATGACCCACCCACACCTCCAAAACCATCTGAAGTGCCTACGTACGTATAGCCAGCACCAGCGCGGGAGGAAAACGGCCCTCCCGCCTTGGGACAAACCGTCTTCCACCTGCTGAGACCTTACCTGGATCCGAGGTTCGGGAAGTCCCGTTTGACGAGCCAATTCTTCCCTGGTTGCAATGCCAGGAAAGCGGTCCCTCTCAAAGGCTTGCACGAGGATCCTTGTTTGAGACGGTGAGATGAATGTGCGCTTTCTCCCGGCCTCCTTTGGGCGGCGATCTAAAGGAGCGCAAACAAAGAAGAGAGGACAATGAAGCCCACTTCACATTCAGTGCACACAAAATCTGCCGTATGTAGGAAATGGCACATCAGAAAGATAGGTAGGTAGATAGAGAGATAGAGGGACAGATAGGTAGATTGATAGATAGATAGATAAATAGATGATAGGTACAGAGAGAGAGAGATAGACTGAGAGATAGGTAGGTATAGATTTACATAGATAGATGATAGATCGATAGATAGAATAGAAATTGAGAGTTAGATAGATTATCTATACACATATATATTTATATACATATATATATCTCGATGTCTATAGTGTATTATCATGTGTATGTATAAGTATACACAGGCACAATGCATTCCCCCACCCACACAGACACATCCACACAGACACAGCCACACAGACACAGCCACACATACACACACACACACACACACAGACACACATACACACACACACACACACACACACACACACATACACACACTCAACGTTTCCATTTTTCATTTTAATTATTCACTTTTAAAACTTTATGTATTGCTTGAATGTCTGTTTGCTTGTTTCTCTAGTTTGCTGTGTGGTTGTTTTCCCAGCATGTTTTCTGGAGTGTTCTGAAGCCCTGATGGGCCAATGCTGGAACAAATCTTGCTTAAAGACCAAAGGAGCCCAAGGAAAATTTTGTGAGTTGATAAGACAAGGGAATTCTGCACTTCGGACAGTTTCAGGACCCGAGGATTTAAAGCCTTCCTGGCCATGCAAGACCCCACCCTCACACAGGGCCACGATGCTCATGGTTTGAGCGCTAGCAGGGCAAGGGCCAGGTAGGCTTGTTTCCTCTCCTAAGGCTTCTCTGCTGACTCCTTGCCACCCACGTTCAGAGATGAATCTGTCTCCAGGAACCCTTCTGGGAAAATGCCTTTGGAAAGCCAGGGACTCACCTTGAGTCAGAGCCTGAGGCTCGTGCATTGGATGCGATTGCCCGTCTGGTAAGATGTTCTCCGATGGCGGACGGCTCTGCCTTAGGCTTCTTCTTCGTTGGTTTTGGAACCAAACCTAAGGAGAAGGAGAAAAACCCTTGTCACTCAAATGCTTAGGGATAGATCTCAAGAGCTATCACAGTGATTCACAAGAGAACAAACAGACAAGCCAAGGAATGGACAAACTGTAGACTCCATGTGCCCCCAGGGGAAGGATGTAGCCCCCAAAGGGACTGAACTCGCCACAGATTATGGCTTTCACCTCGGAAGAACTGCACAGGATTCCAGAAAACACAATCCGCACGGAAGAAAATCAGCATTTCCCCTGCCATCCTCCCTCTGGAATCCAAAGACTAAAACCCGTGAGGCAGGAGACTGTGTTTCCTTTCCCAAAGTCAGTCTGAAGCAGCTTGCTAATATTCTCTCTCTCTCTCCTCCTCTCACTTTCCCTCATTTCCTCCCCCGACCCACTCTCTCTGAGCATCTCTCTCTCTCTCTCCGTTTCTTTCTCCCTCTGGTTAGCTCTCTGACTCTCTTGACATTTTCCATTCTTGTCAAACCTGCCACGGTCCCTGTTGGCCTGGTAGTCTCACTCTCCGATTCTGTCCGTCTACCTGTTTCTGCCTGTTGCTCTTTTCCTTTCTCTCAGTCGCTGTCTCTGTCCCTGTGTCCATTTCTCTCTCTTGTTTCTCTCACTTGCTCCCTCTGAGTCTTTGTGCCTCCTTTTTGGCCATGCTCAGTGCCCGAGGAATGTTCCTCTGTTCTCCCTTGTAGCCCCATGGACAGCACCCTTTCCTAACACACCACACATAGGTGAGTGCTCTTACCCAAAATTCACTGAACGCGGGCGACCCCCTGAAAACCCCATGCTGCCTGGAAATGACTCCTTGCCAGGGAGCTCTTAGGAGCACAAGGTCCTGCCACTTCCAGGTCTGGAGGCTCTTAGGTACCCGATCCCCACCTTTGAAATCGGTGTCACTGTCTTCAACTGTGAAGCCACATGTTGCCTTCCTCGTTCCCCAAGAAACAAGTGCAGAGTTAGGTGTGGATGGAGTGAAGTGGAGTGGAGTGGAGTGGCGTGGAGAAGGGTAGGGTGCAGTGGAGTGAGGTCGGGTGAGGTCGGGTGAGGCTTGGGGGATGGCCGGGTGGCAGGGGGATGGGGTTTGGGATAGTGAAGATGTGGCCATCGGGGTAGGTATGGTGTCGGTGAGAGTGTTGGCTTGTGTGTTTGCATTTTTAGGCATCTCTGATGGGGCTGGGTGGGCACTTTGTTGAACCTGCCAGTCAGTTCAGTAAGGGAAGCCTACGCGTCTTAGTGCCGCTTGAAAGGACGCAGGCACTGTGCTCCTGCTCCTGCAGTTCTCCCCTTTCAGGACTCCTCTCCCGGCTGACCAGACAGGACGCCTTGAGCACCTTTAGTGCCTCGGAGGTGAGCCACAAAGGACCGGACTCCCTGGCACAAGCTGCCTCACGCACCCTCATTCCCTGGGCTTGGATTCCTGAGCACCCGTTGGCATAGGACCCAGGGCCACTCAGCTCCCCTTGGCCCTATTCTCCCAAGGGACAGCCATTCCTTCTCGGGAGTGGAGTCCAGGCTTGCCTCAAGCACCCAGACCAGGAGCACAAAGGGGAGGATACTGGTCCTCTCCCTAGCGTGACCTCCACCATCAAGTGTCTGTAGCCAATGCATATTGGGCACGGAAGCCACGTACAAACCCTTCAGCACAGACGCTCATTAGAGGACCCCCCTTTTCCTTGATGCTGGCTGGCTTATCTTTGGGTCCCTCCCAACGCACGAGAGAAAAAGCCAGGCTAAGCCTCGGCAGAGAGCTTCCCGATCTGGAAGTGGGACTCCACACGGCTCGGGCCGGGGGGGGGGGGCGTCCGGACACGGACCCCGAGAGAGGAGGAATTCAGAGACTGAGACTTACCTGAATTCTGCTTTCGGGAATGCCCAGGTCTCGGGCCAGGCTTTCTCGGGCCTTGATGCCAGGGTAGGGGTTCTGTTGAAAGAGGGCTTGCAGAGCGCCCTTCTGACTGAGCTTCAAAACCAGCCTCCTTCTCCGCTGTCCACTTGGGCGTGGGCCTGCCAAAGACAAGAGGGAGAAACGTCTGATATGGAATCCGTTCAGCTGCACCAACGGTGGTGCGGGGTGGAGACGGGTGGGGCCATGGCAGCCTGCCTTTTGTGTCCGGGAAGCCGGGGGGAGTAGACCCAAGTGCACAGATGAACGTCCCTTTCTATCTAACAGAAGCACACGCAAAGCCCTTCTGAAGGGGAGACCCTGGGCCTTCCATCTAGGCCAAGCAGCAGAGATGAGTTGATTCATGCCCTTGGGATCTACCCCCCACTCAGCGGCAGCCCACAGAGCTACGAAGCAACCAGCTGGGAAGGCCTAGGACAACAGGCTCACGTTCCAAATGGGTCGAAGATGTTCCCACCCAGGGGACGCGGCCGCCGGCTGCCAGCCGTGGAATGTCTGGATGGCCCCTGGCAGGATGGACCTCGAACTTTAGGCCAGCTAGAAGAGCCCGCCTGGCGGCTCCTCACACATCCATGGCACACCTGCTTGAACTACCTGAAAATCAAGCCAAGCACGGCCACAAGTGGGTAGGTGGTGTCGGATACCCACATTGCGGCCCTCGTGCCCCGACCCTGATTCTGACGGTGCCCGGGCTGGGACACCACAGAGGAGGAGCACCCCATCCTGGACGTCAACGTGTCATGTGGACTGGCTGCGTACATGCAATTCTTTCTCTGTGGAAAGCTTGGAGTGATGGAGCCCTGTCCTAGTGGACACTTGTTCTTTGTGATGCAGAGGAATAGGACTGTGCTTGTTTCACACGTTCTGTGGAAAGCCCGACGTGGTATCGGGCACGTCCCGGGCTTCGGGACGACTTGGACTTCCTGAAGTGGATTCAAACACTAGAACATCAGCCCTCCTGAGAAAGGAATTCCCCGCTAGCCACTGTCAGGTGCCAAACTAGGGTGTCAAGGTGTCTGCCTGGAAGGACGCAAGGCATGGCTTGTGCACCCCAAGTGACGCTTCCTTCACAAGCACCCTTTCTGCTTGCCAGCTCCAGTGAGATTTCTTCGGACAGAAGTCATGGAGCACACGGTAGCCTGGCCTTGGGGGTTTTCCCTTCAGAAAGCCCCACCCACACATGTGCCCCCAGGCGCCCCTGCCCCCAGGCCCCACTCCCTACTTTGGAGTCGAGTGGGAGGCAATTCAAGGGCTTCTGGGATCAGTGCCTCCCAAGCCCTAGTGTTGAGTTTGCTGGCAAGGGAACCTATGCCCCTGCCGTGCTTCTTGGGAATTCTGCGTGTGGACTGTTTCCTGGGACAGCAGACAAACGGACCCTTTCCCATGGAACTCAAGCCAACAGAGAGCTGCTAAACCACCATGAGAAAGAACCAACGACACCAACTCAAATGTCCAAACGTGGTCCACTAGAAATGCGCTGCTTGCAGTCGGAAGCCTTGGACAACGGATGCAGCTTTCTGTGCAGCTGCACATCAGGACTTCTGAGAGAGGAGCTGTGGGTGGGCCACAGGGCTACCGCTCCCATGTCCATTTCAACGGGGCCAAAGAGATCAATGAAAGGAAAAACAAACCTACCCAAGCCACACTCAATCATTTGGTCCAATGGCTTCCTTAAACAGAGCCCAGCCAAAGCCTTCCCTGCAGTCTCAGGGGGCCATTTCTCCCCTCGTCCACACCCCTGAGAGGGCAGGAAAAAATTTCAGATGAGCCAGCAGGAGAGCCCAGGTGCTGATGTCCACATACCGTAGGACATGTGTGAGTCATCCATGGCCGGAGAGACACCCGTCCGGCACAGAGGCTGCTGGCCAAATGCTGAGTTCCCGGGAGCACGGGCCTTATCAAGGGATCGGGCACGCCCCGCCCCTATTTATGGAAATCGCTGCCTCGGGATCCCAGCCCCCCTTCCACCTTGAGAACGTTGAAGTCTTCCCATTTTCCAAGTTTCCACGTTAGGGGACTTGGACTAAAAGGCCAATCCAGAGGCCAGCAAGGACCTTTATTTGGAAGCCTGGCATCCTCCGTTCCCCGGGCTGAATGGACTCCAGGGCTCTCTGGTTTTCACACGTTTTCCCGTTCCACACAGTGTTTGCTCTCCCTGGCGTTCCCCGGCCCTGGGTTCGTGGTGACAAGGCTTGGCCCCTCTGTTCTTTCCAGTGTGGAGGGCCTAGCTTCCCGGTGTCTACTTCCCACTTCCCTCGGCATCTCCTGGACCTCATTGCATTCCAGGCCTGAGGCATTTCCTTGACTGGAGGCTGAGGTCCCGCTCATTCCAATAGGAAGGCTGAATGCGCCTACGGACACAGGATTCGACACACGGGTCATGCTCTTTGGTCACAAACTTTGGAAACTTTTCCAGCTGTCATGTGAAGCCCGCCCCCTTCCTCACGGGCCAGGGAGTGCCAGAAGAAAGGGGCAGACCCCACTGCCACACTAGGTGGGCCACATGAGGCGGCTTCGACGTGCGAGGCTTGTCCTGGGCGAATCCAACATGGCTAGTTGCCCCTCCTGTCTGCCAGCATCTTCAAAGCCTTTCCAGGGAGGCCTGATTAGGGTCCGGTCCCCTAAAGTCCATCGAGGCCAAAACGTGGCAGCTACACCTGGCTACGTCCAAGCAATTCTCTTGGCAAGCCTGTCTCCCTGGGAAGCCAGGCCGAGGGCACCTTCCAACAGTGGGTGGGGGAGGGGAGAAGAGGGAGAGTGGTTGGGGAAGAGCGGGAGGGGGAGGGGAGCGGGGAGCGGGGAGCGGGGAGCAGCCCTCAGTCGCCTGGGGCCATCTCCCAGGTCAACCCAGGTCCGAAGCTCTCCAGCAGCCCCAAGGACGCATGCCCAACGGCATCGGGTGCTCCGCTGTCGGGAATCCGGCCCACACAAACGGACGGAATGCATTCCTAAGTGAACTTCCCAGCCGAAGCCGCCCAAGGGGAAGCAAGGCCAAATCGTTTGATGGTGAAAAGACATGGAACCAGGCTATCTGTAGACGATCATTCCTTCTCTGGACGGCGCGAGTCCGGGAAAGTCAGGCAAGAAACCAGAGCTGAAAAGGAGGGCCCGGCACCAGCACTTGGGAGAAGAGACAGACAACTCAAATCACGTTGGGGAGTGCAACGGTAGCCCCGCCTCAGCCAAGATGGACCCAGTAGGACAGAGATGGGAAGCGAGGGTGTGTTTTCAAAAATCGAATACCTGGGGAGGAGGAGAGGGAAGGGAGGGGGATTGGGAGGGGGAAGGGGAGGGGTGGGGTGTGGGGGAGGGGAGCGGGAAGGGGGAGGGGAGGGGGAGTCGAGGACAAGCAGGAGGAGGAGGAGGAAGAGAAGGAGAAGGGGAATTCCAAAGCTGCCTAGAGAATGGTGGCAGAGCTGTGCTAGGAAGGAATATTTGGCTGCAACATACAAACCCATCTGACATTTGAGCTGAGCCTAGGCCCTAGACCCTTGAAACATGGAAACCCCAAACACCTAATGGGCCGTCTTTAGTGTACTCTTTTGCCACCCTTGTTCATGAGACTCAGCCATGTGCACTGAGATGGAGACTGCGAGCTCCTTCAGCAACAATTGGGGATGAGTCTAATTCTACCAGCACTTGGTTCAAACGATGCTTGTGTGTTTGTGTGGGTGTGTGTGCGCTGTAAGTGTTTGTGGCCAAGAGACCATAAGAAAGGGAGAGAGAGAGAGAGAGAGAGAGAACAAGAGAGAGGCAGAAGGAGACACGTGAGAGAGGGAGGTAGGGATGGAGGGCGTGAGGGAGAGAGAGAGATTGATTGCCTGCCTGATATCCCCAGCACCTTGGTTAATTGGAGCCCTGCTGAGAATAATCTGGCTATAATCTGGGAACCAAGAAAAGTGCTAGGAGAGTTGTGCAACGGTGCTCCCCTGTACTGGCCCTAATGGAAGCTCTCTTGCTCCCAGAATCCCAGTGATGGTGGTTCATTGTTGTAGGGATTCCAAGAGAATCTAGTTTGCAAGTAGAAGCTGGGTTCTTATCAAGGGCCCCCGACCCCCTTCCCATTCAGTCCCAGGCAAACGGGGACACGGTGAATCTCTGAGGAGTGGCATGGATGCTGGGGCACAGACTACAAGGGGACCAAAACAGAGCCAAAGACTTTGCGTTGAGTTCAAAGCCAGCTTTATTGGATCAAGGAAATGTCAGAGAGAACCCGCAAGTCGACCTCTAAGGCAAGAGGACTTGGGCCATCCTCTTGCTGGTTGGCATGCTAGCATCCCTTCCGACATCAGGGAGGATGCCCCTGCTAGTGCCCGTGCGTCCTGAGAGCGCCCGGGGAGCACGGCAGGGCTGAGGGAGGCCACGCAGTGGCGCCGGCAGTCTGGGCGCCTTGCCCTTGCTGCCGAGCCCTAGGAGTGTGGCTGGCTCCTCGTCCTTTGTTCTCAGCCGTGGCTCGGCATCCCAGGGAAAGAGGCCTGAATTGGGCTCGACCAAAGGCTTTCCTGAGGCCCTGGTGAGCCTGGCAGCATGTCCAGGAGGGCCTGGAATTCGTCATCACTGAGGGGTTCTTCCAGGGTTGGCCAGAGTCCCTCTTCCGGGGTGCCGTCGCTCAGGAAAGGTTGTGCCTTTTCCAGAAGGCTGGCGTCTGACAAGAGTTCATCTAAGAGGCTCCCTGAGCCTGTGGCGCCTGAGGGCTGGGGCTGCGGGTGGAGCGGAGGAGACGTGAGTTGATCCGATGGGGCCTGCTGCTGCCACAGGTGTGTCTCGGCCTGTTCGGGCTGCAGAACTGCCGCGTGGGGGCTGCACGGCTGAGCCGGATGCTGCCCGGTCTGTGGAGGACCGCTGCGGGGGACAGGTTGAGGGGGTGCTGCCGCGCCAGGGTGCAGGCTGTGGTGCGGGCAGGGCCCTCCGTGGGCAGAGGGCGTGAGTGCCGCGTGCACGGGTACAAGACCCCCTCCTGGACTCGGCCCTGCTGCGGTGCCGCTTGGGTCTGTTCCCAGATGTGGAGGGTTCTCAACTCCCTGCCAAGCCGGGGTGGGCTGGAGCACCAGGAGCATCAGTGGCTGGCCCACCCAGCCACCAGGGGGAGCACAAGGCACAAAGAAGCTGGGGGACAGAGGAGGGGCTGCCGCGGCAAGGGACCGGAAGCTGTCCAGTGGATCAGTTGGAGGCAATTGATGAGAGCCGTGGTGGATGTTGGGCGGGGGCCTTTGGTCCGATGGGACAGTCGGGGCTGGTCTGGCATCGGGGTCTTCTGCCCGGGCCTTGGCAGGCGCCCCACTGCTCTGCTCCGGGTGCCGAGCTCTCCGGTTCTGGAACCATATCTAGGCAAGATGAGAGAAACGGAGACAGGTACATCAGAAGCAAGATCTTCCACGTCGCCTTGCAATCCCCATGCCAGCACCCCTGGTCTGACAGGCTCCGGGTAAAAACACTGCCTTCGGCTATGTCTTGTCCGAGGCTGATATGACCTTTGCCGGTCCCCAGGTCCTTGGAAAATGAGAGGCAATTTGAGGGCAACACTGGTAGCCTGTCTTGCATGAGAGATCCCTCGCCATCTGGCTAGACTTTTGGGACCCCCTCCCAGGCTGTCCGGCACCTCCTCTGACCTGTCCCCTTCAGGAAATGAATGCCTTCAGGTCAGGCACCTGAGTTAATTCGTATAGATAAACTTAAACTCCCACATTCCTCACCCCCGACCCCTCAATGAACCACTCACACTTCCAAAGTCTTCATAAGTGCCTGGAAATCTGAACTCAGAGTCTAGAAAATGTAACATGTCCAAGGGGGAAGCAGGGCGAACAGTGAAGCATTGTCTAAGAGAGATTAGAGCATGTTAGTTGGGGTGAGAAGGAAAGGCTCTAGAGGTGGGCCAGCACATGCTATGATGAAGGCTATGCAGATTGGGGGAGGGGGAATGGGAGTTCTGGGACACAGCAGTGGTCTTTTTCCCTGCTGTGCTCCTGTCCATCATTGATGGCTCCTCTTAACTATATGAACGTGTCGGTTCTCCTGCTCTGACACCGTGGGCTCTCGGCCAGCTCCAAATTATGGAGACTGGAACACCCACACCCCTCAGCCTGGATCCCAGCTCCTATCCATTCCTGGGGAACACAGACATCTCACCCAATGCTGTCGCTACTGGGCTAGCTGTTCTTGTGAAAACTGCTCATGTTTGTTAGGAAGAACTCTTAGGTGAGAATGCAAATCAGGGCGGATACTAGTTCGCACACGTGTCTTGGCCCTGATTACGCAACCCCGCCCCCTGGCCGAAGGAGCCGCTCCCCATGCATGCAGCCCGGCCCCGCCCCTTGACCTCCTTGGCCACGCCCTTGGCCCGGCCGCCGGCCCGCCCCTTTATCAGGCAGGCAGGCAGGCAGGAGGCAGTTGTTCCCAGCGGCCCAGGGCTCTTCTGAGCGCCGCTGTCCCTCCTCAGCCTGCCAGCGGCGGCGGCTGCACAGACAGCGGCGCGGTCCCTTTGGCGGTCGCAGCTTGAGCCGAGCGGCGGCCGCGGAGGGGCCAGCCCAGAGCGTTGGCGGCGCCGGTAGCGTCCGCGTCGGTTTCCATGGAGGCGGCAGCGGCGGTTGCGGTGGTGGCTGCGGCGGCAGCGGCAAAAGCAACGGTGATGGCGGCGGAGGGGGACACGGTCTCCGGCATGGTCCGCGGGCAGGCGTGTGACGTGGGGCCGCCCTAGAGTAACCTCTGGTACATCGGGGAAGGATCCTGAGGCATGATGTCGTGATTGTCCGCACCCCGTGTGCCGGCCGTGCACCCCCACGCAGCTTCACACCCGACCTAGGCGTTCGCAGCCGCGGCCTTGGCCTAGGACCCTCGACCCTGATTCCAGCTCAGACCCCGACCCCCGCCAAGCCTCCCCGTCTTCTGCCCGCCAGGAACTGGGGCAGGGCCTGGCCGCTCTTGCTGGGGCTTTGCTCCCGCAGCTTACAGGTGGGCCCTGGCTCAGCGCAGGGAGTCGGGGAGTGGCTCAGGGCGTGGGGGCCGCGCCCCGGTGGGGCCCTTCGTGACCCCCAGGAAGGGAACTTGAGCCCCCGCCCCAGGTTGCACCCCTCGCGGCCTTCCCTTGACCACCCCGACTGAAGCCGCCAATTCCTTCAGATGTTCAAGACGGTTGCGCCCATCTTCAGGAAGTAGGTTGGCAGGGGCATGTGTGCAGAAACCCGTGATCATTGTCTCATTTCGGCCCCTCGCTTGTGTTTCCCGCTGACTGCTTATCTTCAGCATCTTCTGAGGTGCCAGTGGTGCTCTCCTGAGTAAGCTTCCTTGAAAGCATGAATTGGCAGCAGTGTTGTTGTAGAAAATTTCAAACCTGAAGTTCCTAAATGGATTCTGCTATGGTACTGTTCGCAGTTCAGGAAGGGTATGTCAGCAACGCTGTCTTGATTTCTTCAAGAGTCATTTGGTTTTTGACCTCAGTTGACGCCCCCCCCCGCCACCGCCCCGCTTAGAGCCCGACTTAACTTTCCTATCAGCAGATAGGCATCTAGATGTCTTAGCAAAATGACTGCGGGCTTTTCCTTCGAATTCTTGAGCTCTCAGTGTGTATGCAGCCCAGATGGATTTTTTGGAGAAGAAAGTACAGGCTCCCAGGGCTGGCTTCAGATCCCTCAGAAGCGTCCGTGGAATCGGGGTGACAGTGTTGTTATTGATTTGTTGTTTTAAGTAGAACCAAGCACCTGTCGTCTATTGTGCTGACGGAGATTTGTGGATTTGGAGGCTCCCTTCCACAACAGCCTTCATGGGAGTGTGTCTCTTGTGTTGAATGAAGGAAGCAAACCATTTGTGAACACTGCATGTCAAATACTGTGCCTGGTAAGTTATCTCATGTTACCTGAACTTCCACCTGCAGAGAGGAAAGGGCAGAGACAGCTGTCTTTCAGATGAGAAGCTTTTGCAAGGTGAAGCCAGTATTTATCGTCATCCAAATACTCGGACTTGACATTGGAGCTTGAGATCCTCTTTCGGTTGCTGTAGCCCTTTTGATTGCTCCCTGTTTTCCTTAATTAGTGTTGGCAATAATTTTAGAATTGTAGCCTATTTTACCCTTATAAGCAAATTGATTTCAGTAATGTATTCAAATTTGAATGTTCAAAATTTTAGGAATGCATAGTGGTAATGTTTTACCATGTTTGATAGATAAGTACGAAGAGAATATATTATGTATAAGAAAAACTTTTTGAATATTTCCTTCCAGTTTGTGTAACCTTTTGTTAATGAATATCCGGACTTGAAAACCATTCTAAGTGAAAGAACACAAGCATTGATGATCACATATTCTATGAATCCATTGAATTGGAAGTCAAGAATATGCAAATCTCAATTTCATAGACATGAAATCCATCCCAGTTCACAGGTTAGTGGCTGTCCGTTTTCTCTCTGTCCTATTTTTGCGTACAACATCTTCTTTATATGAATATGACCTTCATACTGGTCATATTGCTTAATATGCCATGCATTCATTCTTTATGTATGGCATGTAAGAGTGTATCAGAAACTATTTATCCCTTCTTATAATAATAGACATTTGGTTTAGTACATTTTCTGTTAGTATGAATTCACATTTTGAACATTTATACATGCATCTTTTTTGTAATAATCTGTTGTTTTAACATGTGTGAAGAATATTTGCTAGCAGTTATACTGGGTCATTGTGTCTTAAATAGACCTTAACTGCCTTTTGAGTATTTCCTTTTTTATTACCTTGGTTTCTCTTTGGTTTTTGTGAGTCCATTGTGTGCTTTTCATCTGTGGTCACCCTGATTCTCAAATACATTAACACATTTCTCTCTCTGTTGTCTTTAAACAGATGATTATATAATCTCAAACACTTCCTGAAAAGAATAGAAACAAATTCCTATATCCTGGCTTCCCTCTCCCATCCTTAATGATTTTGATGCTGTGTTTTACAACTTTATGTTTATTCTTTTGCAAATTCTTGCCGTTATTGCCTTTCCAATGATGGTTTTCTCATTTCTAGATCATCCTGCTTCTTTTCTCATCAGGGTCTAAAATTCTCAATCTTTCTTGCAGGGTAAGTCTCTTATTGCAAGATTCTTTCCGTGTTTGCGTGTCTGTGAAACTTCTGATCTCTCTGGTTATTGTGAAGTATTGCCTTGTGGCATAGGTTATGCTAGATTGCACGTTGTTCTCATTCATGGATTTGTCTCTCTCTGTGAATTCCCTTCTTGGCCTGCGACATTTGTGTTGAGAAATCTGCTGAAAGCCTGATGGAGGTTCTCTTGTGATTGACTTGTTTTAATTTTGGTGCACTTAGAATTGTTTCTTTATCATGAAATTAGGTCCTTTTCATGACAACATGTCTTGTTTTAGGTCTCTTTGTGTTTATCTTGTTTGGATCCCACACTGTTTCCTTTATTGGGAGAGCTGATTCTTTCTTCAGTTTGGGAAATTTTAGTCAGATTCCTTCAGTTCCCTTTTCCAAACCCTTTTCTCTTTTTTTTTCCATCTGGGGTCCCTTTGATTCATAGAATGGCATACTTCTTATTATCTCAGGTTTGAAATACATGGCTTCCATTGGTTTCCACTAGCTTCTCTATGTCATGTTCAGATTGTGTGATTTCCCTTATCCTGTCTTTGTTTTTTTAGCCTTTTTCTATTGATTCATAATCATTTTCCAATATCCTGTGAAATTTGAGTGTAGAGCATAATTTTCAGTTATACGTGAACATACATATATTCATTGTCACATTTGTTTTCTCTGTGAGCTACCGTAAGACCTTGTATATATTTCCCTGTGCTATACAGTATATAATCTTGTTTATCTATTCTACAATTCTGAAATCCCAGTCTATGTTTTCCCATCCCCCACCCCCTTGGGAACCACAAGTTTATATTCTATGTCTGTGAGTGTATTTCTATTTTGTATTTATACTTTGTTTGTTTGTTTTTTTGTTTGTTTAGATTCCACATATGAGCGATCTCATATGGTATTTTTATTTGTCTTTCTGGCTTACTTCACTTAGAATGACATTCTCCAGGAGCGTCCATGTTGCTGGAAATGGCATTATGTTGTCGGTTTTTCAGGCTGAGTAGTATTCCATTGTATATAAATACCAGTTCTTCATCCAGTCATCTATTGATGGACATTTAGGCTGTTTCCATATCTTGGCTATTTTAAATAATGCTGCTATGAACAATAGGGTGCAGGTATCCTCCTGAAGTAGGTTTCCTTCTGGATATATGCCCAGGAGTGGGGATCCTTGGTCATATGGTAAGTCTATTGCTAGTCTTTTGAGGATTCTCCATACTGTTTTCCACAGTGGCTGCACCAAACTGCATTCCCACAACCAGTGTAGGAGGGTTCCGTTTCCCCCACAGCCTCTCCAGCATTTGTCATTTGTGGAAGTTTGAATGATGGCCATTCTGCCTGATGTGAGGTGATACCTGATTGTAATTTTTATTCACATTTCTCTGATAATTAGTGATATTGAGCATTTTTTCATGATCATTGATCATTTGTATGTGTTCCTTGGAGAATTGCTTGCTTAGGTCTTTTGCCCAGTTTTGGATTGGATTGCTTCTTTTTTTCTTATTAATTCATATGGGTTGCTTCTATATTCTGGAGATCAAGCCTTTGTTGGTTTCATTTGGAAAAATTTTCTCCCGTTTTGTAGGTTGTCGTTTCGGTTTCGTTATGATTTCCTTTGCTGTACAGAAGCTTGTAAGTTTCATTAGGTCCCATTTGTTTATTCTTGCTTTTATTTGTTTTGCTTGAGTAGAGTGCTGTAGGAGAACAGTTTTGAGAGGTATGTCAGATAACGTTTTGCCTATATTTTCTTCTAGGTGTTTTATTGTGTGTTGTCTTATGTTTAAGTCTTTGATCCATTTTGAATTTGTTTCTGTGTATAGTGTGAGGGACTGTTTTAGCTTCATTGATTTACAGGCTGGTGTCCAGTATTCCCAACACCATTTGCTGAAGAGACTGTCTTTATTCCATTGTCTATTCTTGCCTCCTTTGTTGAAGATTACTTGACCAAAATTTTATGGGATCATTTATGAGCTCTTTATTCTTTTTCATTGGTCCATATGTGTGATTTTGTACGAATACCATGCTGTTTTGATGCCTGTAACTCTATAGGATTGTCTGAAGTCTGGGAGGGTTATTCCTCCATCCTCTTACTTTTCCTTAAGTAATGCTTTGGAAATTCTTGGTCTTCTATGGTTTCATATAAATTTGATTATGATTTGTTCTACTTCTATGAACTATGTCCTGGGTAATTTGATAGGGATTGCATTAAATTTGTAGGTTGCCCTCTGTAGTTCAGGTCTGGGAGTGGGGCTCAGCACCCCATGGCAAGGGCATGGAGCAGGGGCCAGCCACCTTCCACAGAGGTACAAGGCTGTCAGGGTCTGAGGGCCACAGGAGGATGGGGAGCGAGTCCGGGCACTGCACAAGCAAGAGGCCTCCAGAAATGCAGGCTGTGCAGGGGCTCTGGTTTCTGGGAGGGGGCAGGGTTGATGGCATGGTGGTGAGTGGCACTGCAGAGAGGTGATCGCCAGCTGAGGCTGCTGGGTGGCTTAGGCACAGCCTTCTGGGCCTGTGGCTGGGATGGGTGCCACAGGCTAGTCTCACGAAGCCTATACTGCCTAGCTCTGGCCCATGCCAGAAATTGCAGGAAAACTCTTCCTCCCGCCGTGTTCCCCCAGGACTTTCTCAGCTTAACATGGTACTCACTTTAGAAGAGAAATACTTAAAGAAATTGCGTTGTTTGTTGAATGGTCCCTGGGGAGCTAGGAGGCGTTAATTTGCTAAGTGGCAGAGTTTGGCTTAGCAGCCCAAGAACGATGCTTTGGCAAAACAGGGCCACACCACTGTGGTCAGGCTGCCAGTGCCCTCATTTCCTCGACTCAGTGTTTTATTTCTCTGCCCACACATTGGTACATCTTCAGAGTGCCCTTCTGAACTGTGAGAATGTAATCTTCCCTCAGTTCAGTTCTGAGTAGACTCAGCATGTTAAAGGGAGAGCAGGAGCTGTAGTTTGGCTGTGTGGGGATTTACACTGGGATCGTGGGAGACCTGGAATTTTCCCCTCAGTACTACCAAGCCCTGGGTATCCCTCAGCCTGGCAGTCACTGAATGGAAGTGCTGTTTTTCAGAAATCTGCAGAATGAAGCCAGGGAAAGGGAAGGGAAGAGAAACATACGTGCTCACCTGTTTACCTGTCTCTGGCTTTGATGTCCCAGCACCTACCTGTCAGGTGGCTAAGGTGACTTGGTCCTTCTCCATGAGGATAATTCAGCTGAATTTGGGGAGACACAGACAGCAATCAAGGGTAGAAGGATCAAGGGTTGGAAAACCTTGTGATAACTTATAAGAGCCTCCACCAGGAGCATATAGACAGGGCCTGCCTGTGCTGCTGAACTCGAGGTAGAGGCCCACGGGGGTGGGCGGGCATGGCACCTGTCCACATAGTGGTTGTGCCACATCCTGTGGACCGTGTAAATCATGCGGAGTGGCATCTATTTCTCCCATCAGACATTATGACGGTACTTACTTGGAAGTGCCTCTGGCTGACTGACGGTCAGAAGGGAAGAAGAGATGACAGTGATGAGGATAGACAGAGAAAGGAAAGAGTGGGGGAAGTCAGAGCATTGATTCTTTTATTTTTAATTAAATTTTTGTTTGTTTTTATTTATTGGGTTTTTTTTGGGGGGTAGATAATGAGGTTTATTTATTTATTTTTCGATGGAGGGACTGGGGATTGAACCCAGGACCTCGTGCATGCTTAGCATGTGCTGTACCCCTGAGCTGTACCCTGCCTCCTACAGCATTTAAACAGCTGGGAAATATGAAGGCCGAGTTACTCTATCAGAAGTGGAGGAATTAAGGAAACATTTTAGTTATTCAGCTTATTCTTAGGAATGTTACCCCAGTGACCCTACCAATCTCATATCCTTTGCATCAATTTATTTCATAACTCCTTTAGCTGATATTAACACTCTACACTATTATTCATTTTTTAAACTTAATTTTAATTATTCATTTTTTAATCTGGTGTTTTGGAATGTACATAGAAGTCCTAGGAGAGGCAGTGGCACGATGCCAATAAAAGAAAACCTTTTCTGAGATACTGTTTTCTCTATAATAGTAACATAAGAGTTATGAGTCCTATACTCTGAAATTCAAGCTGCCCTTTGGGGGAAGATTTCCTAAAATACGCACATAAAAACAGAACTTCATAATAAAGCTGTGGCAATATTGTGATCTGTAATAAACTGCCAAAATAATGATTTGAAAATGTGACTTTGATACACATTGTATGTAACTTTGTATGTAACTTTGATACACATTGGCAACACTCAACTGGTACAAAACCTTCATTTTCACAAAAAGGGATACTAACCACATTTGGTGGTTAAATTCTGCAGATTTTGTATATAGTACCTCACCTCCTCTTAGTGCCTTAGGGATTCAAGAGGGCTTTGCTCCTCAAAATGTACGTGCCTCTTGGTCTAACCAGCTCCTCTCACCTCCTTCCTCTGAATCTGTCTCCAGTTTTTATGACAGCCTGCTTCATCCCTAAGCTTAGCAAGCAGTGCCCCAAACAGTAGCGGTGAGAGAAGTAATGAAATGTCAGTGGGTTTGCCAGCAAGGCCGTCCCTTAGGTTCCCATATGACACAGTGCAGACTCGAGAACTGGACAGCCTGGGTTTGTTCCTTGCTCTCCACGTAACTGTCTGAATTTGGGCAAGTACCTTAGTCTTTATGAGCTTCTATTTTCTTATCTGAAATGTGGGAGCTGATGGTAATAATGGTACAGTTCTTGCCTCATAGGGTTGTTATGAGGATTAGAAAGATAGATGGATAGATGTAGATGGATGGATGGATGGATGGATGGATGGATGGAAAGATGATAGATTAGATAGATGGGTGGATGATAGATTGATTAGATAGACAGACAGACTGACAGATGATGGATGCTAGAGACAGGTAGACAGACAGACAGACAGGTAGATGGATGACCCACTATAGCAATTGCACCTGGATTATAGCAGAGATTCAATAAAGATTAATTGCTATTATGCCGGGAGCAATGGCCTCATTCCTTAGGAAAATCCTTCTTCCCCTCCTCTGCTCTGAGTGATTCCCATGCTTGAGAGACCTTGTCTCCCGGGCCATGTTTGCTCTGGCCGGAGATGGCGCTTGTCCCCAGGCTGGCCAGTCCTAGCACTCCTGCTCCAGTTGGCAGAAGTGATAGGAGCGTTTCCTTCATTCAAGCTGCTCTAATTAGAATTCTTCCCTGGGGATGCGGACTCAGTGGGGACTCAGTAAACAGATGAAGCCGGGATGTGAAAGTCCCAGGGCGCTGTGTGTTCATGCTTGTAGCCAGAAGGAGGTCGGTCTGAGAGGATGAGGCTGGCCCCTGGAGGGAATGTGACAGGGAGTCTGGCCACGTGCAGCCCTCGATTCCATTCTCCCGGAGACCCCGCTGCAGCTTGCTGCTTCCTGTGGACGGATTCCTCCCTTTGCCTGACCTTGCTGGGTTCCTTCTACTTGTCTCTTAGTTCAGGTTGCTCCTAAAAGCACACCCTGAGACAAAGATTCAGGAGCAAGTGCTTTATTTTGGAGGGGATCCTAGGGAACAAGGGTAGGGGAGTGGGGACGTGAGACAGGGAAGGGAAGGCAGCGGGCAAAGATCTCTCCGGGCAAGCTGCACTGGAGTGCCAACCTGCGGCCAGTTTTAATGCATCACTCAGTGAACCCACCTATTAGGAGAGAGTGGGGTGATTATATGACAGCTCATAACCCCTCCCTGGTGAAGGGCTGTTCCTGGGGTACATGAATTTACTGATACTTCAGGCCAGTCGCACTGCAGGCAGAGAAGGTCCAAGGGGTCAAAGAAAATCCTCAGGCAAAAATGCAAATGGCTGGAATTCAGGCCAGAGTTCTCTGAAGAAGTAAGGGTATGGGCTGTGGGCAGGACACCTGCAGCATCTGCATCGACTGACAGGGTAAAAAGCTCTGATCGGGTGCAGTACAGTCACCCTGACAGCGTGGCCTGATCCTCTTCTGTTCTCTGAATTTTTTTATTTCTTTTTCTGGAGATGCTGGGGATTGAACCTGGGATGTTGTGCATGTTAGGCGTGTGCTCTACCACTGAGCTGTACCCACCCCTACAGAATACACAGTTTAGTGTGACTTTATACTCAGAGAAAGGCCCTTGTATAATGATGTAATTGAGGTATTGTATTCCGTGAAAGCACCATAATTGTATAGTTATGTGCTTGAATTTTAAAAGCTGGTGATATTATGCTGGAATACAAATACAAAATGTGTAATGTCAACTATAGGCCAGCTATTTTTTTTAAACATCAGTAGAGAAAAAGCAAATACCAGTTAATGAACAATGAGAAATTTCAAGGCTGTTCTATGTGAATTTGTCTTTGTGATTCAAAGTAGGCAGTGCTTAATAATCCTTTGATGGCTATAGCATCATAACTGGGTGAGCTTTATCCATTTCTTTTTTTAAATTGAAGTATAGTTGATTTATATTGATATATTATTTTCAGGTGTACAACATAGTGATTCAGTATTTTTATAGATTACACTCCATTGAAACTTACTATAAGGTATTTGCTATATTCCCTGTGTGGTGTATTGCATATTTATATATTTACTTATTTTATACCAGCAGTTTGTACCTATTAATCACCTAGCCGTATCTTTCCCCTTCTCTGACCCCTCTCACCACTGGTGAAAACTAGTTTGTTCTGTACCTGTGAATCTGTCTCTGCTTTGTTATATTCATTTTTAAAATTTTTTCTAGATTTCACATATAGGTGAAAACATACAGTATCTATTTTTCTCTGTCTCACTTGTTTGATTAAGCATAATACCCTCCAGGTGAATCACGTTGTTACAAATGGCAGATTTTAATTTTTATGGCCGAGTAATATTCCATTATATATATATATATATATGTATATGTGTATATGTGTATATACACACACACACACACACATACATACTTACACCATATGTTTATCCATTCATCTGTTGGTGGACACTTATGTTCCTTTTATATCTTGTCTTTGGAAATAAGGCTGCTGTGAACACCGGGGTGCATGTAGTTCTTCAAATTCAAATTTTCGTTTTCTTCTGGTATAAACCCAAGTGGGCTTGTGCTGGATCATATTGTAGTTGTATTTTTAACTTTTTGAGGAACCTCCATCATACTTTCCATAGCGGTCTTAACAACTTACGTTCCCACCATGTACTAGGGCTCCCTTTTCTCCACATCTTTGCCAACATGTATTATTTTTTGTCTTGTTGACAATAGCCATTCTAACAGGTTTGAGGGGATTTCTCATTGTGGACTTGGTGTGCATTTCCCTAATGATTAGAGATGTTGAGCATCCTTTTTCATATGCCTGTTGGCCATCTGTGTGCCTTTTTTTGAAAAATACCTGTTCTGATCTTCTGCTCATGTTTTGATTGGGTTGTTTGTTTTGTTGATACTGCTATATGAGCTCTTTATGTGTTTTGATATCAAGCTCTTATCAGACATGTCATTTGCAAACATATTCTCTCATTCCGTAGGTTGTCTTTTCAATTTGTTGAGTATTTCCTTCACTGTGTGAAAGCTTTTAGGTTTAATTAGGTCTGATTTGTTTATTTTTTTCTTACTGTTTCTCTCGCCTGAGGTGACAAATTTAAAAAAATATTGCTAAGACTTATGTCAAAGAGGATACTACCTATGTTTTCTTCTAGGAATATTATGGTTTCTGGTCTTACATTGAGGTCTTTAATCTATTTTTTGTTTATTTTTGTATATAGTGTAAGAAAATGTTCTAATTTTATTCTTTCATACCTAACCAGTTTTCCCAGCACCACTTATTGAAGAGACTTTCCCCCATTGTGTATTCTTGCCTCCTTTGTCATAGATTAATTGCCCATACATACATAGGTTTATTTCTGGGCTCTCTGCTCTGTTCCATCGATCTGTGTGTCTGTTTTTCTGCCAGTACCATACTGTTTTGATTACTGTAGCTTTGTAGTACAGTGTGAAGTTAGCACTTGTCATACCTCCAGCTTTGTTCTTTATTCACAAGATTGTTTTGGCTTTTTGGGGTCCTTTGTGGTTCCATGCAAATTTTAGGATTATATGTTCTAGTTCTATGAAAAATGTCATTGGTATTTTGATGGGTATTACACTTAATCTGTAGATTGCTTTGGATAGAATGAACGTTTAAAAAATGTTAATTCTTCCAATCCATGAACATGTGATCTCTTTCCATTTATTTGGTTCAGATTCCTTCATCAGTTTCTTTTAGTTTTCAGAGTGTGAATTTTTCATCTCCTTGGTTAAGTTTATTCCTGGTATTTTAATCTTTTTGATGCAATTGTAAATGGCATTATTTGTTTATTTTCTCTTTATACTAGTTCCTTATTAGTTAGTGTTATTAATAGTTCTGTGTATAGAAAAGCAACAGATTTCTGTCTATTAATCTTTTATCCTGCAATTTCAGTGAATTCATTTATTAGCTCTAATAGTTTTCTGCTGGAGACTTCATAGTTTGCTAGGTATAATATCATGTTATCTGAAAATTGTGACAGTTTTCCTTCTTCCCTTCCAACTGGGATGCCTTTTATTTCTTTTTCTTTTCTATTTGCTGTAGCTAGGACATCCAATATTATGCTAAATAGAAATGGTGAGAGTGGGCATACTTGTCTTGTTTCAGTTTTTCACCATTATGCTTGATGTTAGCTGTGGGTTCTTCCTAAATGGCTTTTATTATGTTGTGGTATGTTCTCTCTATCTCAATTTTGTTCAGAGTTTTTAACATAAATAGGTGTTAAATTTTTTTCAGATGCTTTTTCTGCATCTGATGAGATGATTATGTGATTTTTACTCCTTCAGTTTGTTAATATGGTGTGTAACACTGATTGATTTGTAGATGTTGAACCATCCTTGCATCCCTGCTCTAAATCATGTCAGATC
The DNA here is from genome assembly GCF_048564905.1 of Vicugna pacos. Classification (NCBI taxonomy): domain Eukaryota; kingdom Metazoa; phylum Chordata; class Mammalia; order Artiodactyla; family Camelidae; genus Vicugna; species Vicugna pacos. Next base: position 5,787,843 of record NC_133003.1, on the reverse strand, counting down.
ATGGTGAATGTCCTTCTTTATGTTGTGTTGAATTCTATTTGCTAATATTTTGTTGAGGATCGTTGTATCTTTATTAATCAGAGATATTGGTTTTAATTTTTTTTTGTAGTGTCTGTATGGTTTTTGTATCAGGCTAATGGTGGCCTTGTAGAATGAATTTGGGAATGTTCCCTCCTCTTAAGATTTTTTGAATAGTTTGAGAGGATAGGTATTAACTCTTCTTTATATGTTTGTAGAATAACCCTGTGAAGCTTTTGGTCCTGGACTTTTGTTTGGTGGGAGACTTTTTAAATTACAAATTTAATTTCACTACTAGTGATTGATCTTGTTCAGATTGTCTGTTTTTCCCTGATTCAATCTTGGAAGGCTGTAAATTCCTAGAAATTTTTCCATTTATTCTAGTTGTCCAGTTTGTTGGCATATAACTGGCCATAATATTCTTGTATAATTTCTTTTTAATCTCTGTGGTTTTGGCTGCCATTCCTCCTCTTTCATTTCTTATTTTCTTTATTTGGGTCCTTGCTCTTTTGTTCTTAATGAGCATGGCTAAAGGCTTATGAATTTTGTTTGTCTCTTAAAACAATTAGCCCTTTGTTTCATATTTGGATTTTTTTTGTCTCAATTTTGTTTCCATTTTGATCTTTTTAAGTCCTTTCTTTTGCTGACTTTGGACTTAGTTTGTTCTTCTTTTGCTAAGATTAGGCTGTTAATACTTGAAATTTTTCTTATTTCTTGATGTAGGCCTGTATTGTTATAGACTTCCCTCTGAGAACTGCTTTTGTTGCTTCCCAGAGATGGTGGAAAGTTGTGTTTTTATTTTCATTTGTTTCATTTGTTTTCTTATTTTCTCTTTGAATTCTTCATTGACCCATTGTATTTTGGTTTCTGGTTTTTTTCAGAAGCACGTTGTTTAGTCACCACATGCTTGTTTTTTCCTATTTTCCTCCTGTAATTGATTTCTAGTTTCATATCACTGTGGTTAGAAAAATGCTTGACATGATTTCCAAACACTTAAATTTGTTGAGGCTTGTTTTGCAGGCTAGCATGTTATCTATCCTGGAGCACATTCTGTGTGCACTTGAAAAGAATGTGTATTCTGCCTTTTTTGGGTGCAGTGTCCTGTGGATATATATTAAGTCCAGCTGATCTAATGTGTCATGTAAGGCCAGTGTTTCCTTACTGACTTTCTGTCTGGATGATCTGTCCCTTGACATAAGTGGGGTGTTAAAGTCCCCCGCTATTAATGTATTAGTGTTGTTTTCTCCCTTAATGTCCGTTAGCGCTTGCTTAATACATTTAGGTGCTCCTGTACTAGGTGCGTACATGTTATGCATGTTCTGTTCTCTTCTTGTGTTGATCCTTTCTCATTATGTAATGCCCTTCTTTGTACTTTATTACAGACTTTAAAAAAATTTTTAAAGTCTCCTTTGTCTGATATGACTATTGCTGCACAGCTTTCTTTTTGTTTCCATTTGCATGGAATAACTTCTTTCATCCTCTCTCTTTCACTCTGCATGTGTCTTTAGCTCTGAAGTGAGTTTCTTGTAGGCATCATATAAAGATCTTGTTTTTTATCCAATCAGCCATCCTATGTACTTGGATTGGAGCATTTACTCCAAGTGATTATTGATAATTATGTACTTATTCCCATTTTGTTAATCGTCTTCTGATCTTTCTGTAGTTCTTCTCTTTTATCGTCTTCTCTTAGTCACTTACGTTGTATTTTGATAACTTTCATTAGTTTAAAGTCTCTGTTCTTTCCTCTCTGTTTGTGTTACTATTTTAGGTTTTGATTTGTGGTTACCATGGAGTTCATTTTTATTGATCTGTAAACTATATCTACTTATTTTAAACTGATGGTCATTTAAAATCAAACACAGTCTAAAAGCTCTACATTTTGTACTCCCCCTCCCAAAATTTGTGTTTTTTATGTCATATTTAAAATCATCATGTCTATCACTTAATTATTTATTGTAGTTATATTTTGATTTTACACTTTTTGTCTTTTAATATTTTAACCTATGTATTAGGTTATTTAATAGTTGGTCCACAGCCTTTACCAGTGGGATTTTTCCCTTCTTATACTTTATTCATTCTTACTGTACCTTTTCTTTTCCACTTAAAGAAGATCCTTTAATATTTTTTGTAAGGTCTGTTTAGTAGTCACGAACTGTTTTAGCTTTTGTCTGACAACCTCTATCTCTCCTTCAGTTGTGCATAACAGCTTTGCTGGGTAGAGTATTCAACTTTGCAGGGCTTTCCACCCTTTCAGCATTTTAAACATATCATGCCGCCCTCTTCTGGCCTGCGATGTTTCTGCAGAAAAATCAGCTGACACTCTTCTGGGGATTCCCTGTAACTGACTCTTTGTTTTCCTCTTGCTGCCTTTAGAAGTCTCTCTTTATCTTTAACTTCTGCCGTTTCAATTATGTTATGTCCGGGTGTGAGTCTCTTTGTATTCGCTTGTTTGGAACCCTCTTTGCTTCCTGGATGTCTGTTTCCTTCTTCAGCATCAGGAAGTTTTCAGCCATCATTTCATCAAATACATTTTCGACCCTTTTCTCTCCTCTTCTTCTGGGGTCCCTATAAATTGAATGTTGGTATGCACGATGTCCTAGAGGTCCCTTAAACTATTCTCCTTTTTAAAAATTTGTTGGTTGTTTTGTTTTGTTTTTGCTGTTGTGATAGGGTTGTTTCCATTACTGTACCTCCCACATCACTGACACGTTCTCCCGTGTCACCTAATCTGCGGTTAATTCCCTCTACGGTATTTTTCATTTCAGTTATTTTATTCTTTAGCTCTGTTGGGTCTGTTTTTCCATTTCCCAGTTCCTTCTTAAAGTTCTCACTGTGTTCATTTATTCTTTTCCCAAGTTCAGTTAGCATTCTCTTACCAATGCTTTGAACTCTTTATCAGGTAAACTATTTATCTGGGTCATTAGGATATTTTTTTCAGGGTGTATCCTTGTTATTTCTTTTGAAACATATTCTCCTCTTCTCATTTTGTTTACCTTTCTCTGTCACTCTGAATTTAGGAGAAACAGTTACCTGCTCTGGTCTTGCAGGCGCGCCTTGTGTGGGAACATCCCTGTGCAACTGCGTGTGCTCAGGGGCCTTGGTGGGAGCTGGATCTGACAGCAGCACCGGCCGCATCTACTCCCACGTGTGCTGGCGGACGCCACCCTGGTGGGAGGTAGGGGTGGAGCTGGAGGGGCCAGAGCCAGGCCCAGGGCCAAGCTGGGGCTTCTCCGCCCAGTGGCTGTCACTGCCCTGTCAAAGGAGGGATCAGGGTCACAGGGGCTGGAGCAGGAGCCCTGAGGGAGCTGGGTTCCTTCCAGGGGTGCTGGCAGTCTCCACCTCGGGGGGGGGTGTGTGGGCTCAGGGCCTGAGGCCCAGGGGCTGCACTTCTGTGCTGGTGTCACTGTGTCCCCGGTGTGCTCGCGCAGCTAGAAGCTGGGCGTGACGGGAGGGGCAGCGCTGCGCCGCCGAGCTGACTTTGCTCCCTTCCACGGGTGAGCAGTGACATGCGCTGCCGGTGGTGCCTGCGCCCTGGTCCGAGGCAGGGCTGGGGTCCAAGCCGGCTCCATCCCCTCCAGGCGTGCACGCTGTCGTGGGCAGCGACCGCCTCTACCTCAGTGGGGAGCAGCCCGGAGCCGGGTAGGCTGGGGCAGGAGCCCGGTGGGGGCCGGGGGGCGGGAATGCAGCAGTCCCGGTGGGCCGGCCGGAGCCCCCGGCAGTTCTCAGCCTGCTACCTCCACACTGCGGCTGGGAGAGAGCCGGTCCGGGCCCTTCAGGAGCAGAGTCTCAGTTTCGTACAGCCCCCTGGTGAGCCTCACTGGTTTTCACACCGGCTGAGGGGTCTCTCTTCCCGGTGTCGGCCCCCAGGGCTGGGGTGCCCAGTGCGGAGCCTGGACCCCTCGCTCCCCAAGGAGACGATGAGCCTGTGATGTCCCCTCCTCTTCTACGTGTGGGTCCCGACCAGGTCCCTTCCCCCTTCCTGCCAGACTCCGTGTGGACCTTTCTTCACAGCCCCGGCTGCAGGGGAGCTGTTCTGCGGGTCCCCAGGCTGATGTCACTGAGAGTCCCTCTGTGTAGTTGTAGTTTGGATGTGTTCGTGAGGGGAGGGGAGCCAGTGTCCTCTGAATCCTTCCTCTTGATCCCACCTCCCATTATCCGTTTGTTTAATTGCCCAGGCTCCTCACTGTGTTTATATTTCACTGGTCCCCATTATTGGCTGCTTAATAGAATCCAGAAAGAATTAGAATTAGAGAAACCTGAAATAGACCATGTAATGTGTGCCCTTTCTTGAAGCCAAGAACTGGTAAGTGCTTATCTCTTTTATTTTTCACCATCTTCATGACAGGTTAAGGGGAAAACAGCCTTTGAGGATGGTGGTTTATAATTTCTTTTCTTTTTGTGACTGAAAATTTCTATACCCAGAAAGACAAAAGCCAAATTGTTCTTATGCCAAGTTGAATTTCTTTTCTTATGACTTGAAATTCTTTTCGGGTTTTAGTGGCCATGCGACACACCTCGTCAGTACTTACCATTTAATAATTTAATAATTCTTCGTATAGTGAAAGATTCTTTTCAGTCTTTTCTTCTAAATTTGTTTCCTATTTATTCATACTTATAACCCTTTTAATCAGACATACAGATGTTCCACGAAAGAATCTGTTCATTCAAAACTTCCATGTCTAGGAAGGTTGTATGAGTTAATGTGATAAGGAGGAATCTCAGTTCCTTTTTTATAGTGCAGTCTCAGTGTAGCATTTTTGACTCAAATATATATTTTTCCTTCAAGACTGATGAAGCATGTAAAATTCTAGACGCCTTTCCAAGGATTTTCCTGTCTTCCTTCTTTTCTCTTCCTCCTTCCTGTGACTCCCCTGTCCTCAAACCCTGGGGTTCCCTACATCACTTGGGCTTCAGGCAATGTAGAAAGAATTTGGTTGAAAGTAAATTGGCTGTGGTGATAATATGATCAAAATAAAGGAATTACTATAAATGAAACTTTTTCTTCACTGATTTTTAAAAAATTTACTGGTAATTTTCAGGAATTTTTACATTGGTTTTTGTTTGTATAAACATTTTAACATATTTAAAATTCTTTCCTTTTGTTCCCCTGTTTATTTGGTATTTTATTTAATTCATTCTCAGCTATTGTAGCTATTTTACAGTGAAATGGGGCTGGTTAGGTTGTTTAGGTAAATAATAGTAAGTGGTGGTACAGTAATTGTTGACCTAGAAGCATATCTCCAGTATGGTAAATAAAAAGTTAATTACTATACATATATATATATATATATACACACACACACACATACACACACATATATGTAATGACCCTATTCAAAATAGAATATCTGAAAAAATTGTCAAATCGGGCAGGCTTCATGGACTAAAAATTAACTAGAGATTCAAGGATGGTGAATAGAGATAAACAAAAAAACCACAACAAAACCCCTTATCTTGGAAGATTTCAAAAGTTCTGTGTTGTTTTGCTTTTTTTTTTTAATTGAAGTATAGTCTATTTACAATGTGTTAGTTTCTGGTGTACAATGTAGTGATTCCGTTATACATATATATGTATATGTATATATTCCTTTTCATATTCTTTTTAAAAAACTTACTGATTAAAGTTTTCTTCTATTGTTTCTTTATTACAAAAGCAGTGTGTTCTGTTACCTGAAATAAACTGCCAGATATTTCTGCATCAAAGATGAGTTTATTCTGGATCAGCAGAGAATTGCACTTTTGGGTCCACAAGCATGGTGGGTCACGTGCTAGTCCCAGCATACCAAGGGAAGGAGAAGGCTTTTACAGAGCGGAAAGGAAGGTGGGAGGGCTGCGGTATACAGAGCCCAGGGCTTTTCGTGGGCTGAGTCCTTGCCAGGAAGAAGGAGAAGTCTTTCTTCCTCCTGTTGGGCTCTGCTGTCCTCACAGGGTGTGAGAGCTCCCCCTTGTGATCGCTCAGCTCTATTTAATTATGGTTTCTGTATATTAATTTTTACATTTTTCCCTTTTGATCAAAGTACCATTGTGGTACTGAAAGTACCACTAATTGAGTCAGGTTTTCTAGTTTCACTTTTGTTTTTTTTTTGGCCCTCAAAGTCAGGAAGGACTTTTCTTCGGTGTGATTTCTCATGTCAGAGGGAAAGTACACAGATCGGAAACTCATTAAGGTCACGTTCGAGTAACAAGGAGGGGCAGGAAGGAGAACTTGCAGCCACCTTTTAGTCTAAAGCCCGTATGTCATCAAGACCACGGACACTGGAGATAATCTGATACATGGTGATTTTCAGTATCCTCTGTGTATGCTCTTGTTATATGAGTAAAATTACTGTATTTCCTTAGCTATGGTATCACTTAGTGATGTATATTTTGAAGTTTTGTACTGTTGACTAAAAAAAGACGCACTTCCTGAAAGTTGACAATTATGTTTTATTTGGCAGACAAAAGCTGAGGACTTTAGCCCAAGAGACAGCCTCTAAGACACCTCTGAGGAACTGCTCCAAAGAGTTAAGGGGGAGTCAGTGTCTGTGGGGGTTTTTGCGGCAAAGACCAGGTAGTGGGGACATCAAAAGATGACTGTTAATTAAAGCAAACCAGACACCTCAAATTAAGGAATTCAGCGCTTTTCTAGGTATGGGAGGATGAAAGAGTCTGGGCTCATTGAAATCATTCCTTTGACATGCACCGTAGCTGTCTAGGGCCAGTGTCCTGTTCTTTCCCATCCTGCCTCCCCTCAGGGAGCACTGTTGGGGGTGGTGCAGTGGCTGAGGGCTTGGCAGTGGCAACTTGTTTGCCTCCATCCCTCAGGGCTCCCATGGGGTGAGAGGGCAAGGATAGTGGCTGATGACTTGATGACCACAGCATCCTTTGTTTGCTGATGTGGCTGCAACATCTTTCATTCATAATTAACACGTTTTGGTGGAATCCAGTATTTATCATGACTCCCTCTGCTGCCCCTCGGTGGGGTACAGCAGGGCAAGCCCGGTGAAGGACACAGGTCGTTGAAGGGGTGTCAAGAGATTAGTGAAGTGGGGGATCAGTGTGTGCGGAGGTTCCTGTAGAGGTGTTTGAGTAAGGTTTGGGTTAATAGCAAGAGTTTGATCTCCAACTTCTACACCAGCGACTCTGCTGCCTGCTTCTCTGAGAAACTAGGAGCCATCACGGCGGCACTTCCACAAGCTTTGCTTCCATGTCTTCCCAGCTCCCTGTGCTCCAGGAGAAGGGAGTGCGAGAGGATGGTCACGCCCCAAGTATTTGGCGAGTCCCTGGGACAGGCCACCGAGTGAGGGTCCTTGGCTTCGTCCAGGAAAGAATTCAAGAGCGGGCCACAGGAGAGTGAAAGTAGCTTTATTCAGGGAGAGGCACACTCCGTACACAGAGTGTGGGCCATCTCAGAAGGCCAGAGAGGCCGCCCCTGGGTATGGGGTGGTTAGTTTTCATGGGCTGGATAATTTCATGGGCTGACATGTGGGAGGATTAGTCCAACTATTTGGGGGAAAGGGTGGGTGGATTTCCAGGGATTGGGCCACCGCCCATCTTTTGGCCTTCGGGCACCCTCGGAACTGTCATGGCACCTGTGGGAGTGTCATTTAGCATGTTAATGTACTACCGTGAGTGTCTAATGAGGCTCAAGGTCACTCAGAGTCAAATCTTCCACCATCTTGGGCCTGGTTGGTTCTGGCCAGTGTTCGTCGTGTCCTCAATGGCTGTGTCGTTCCTTTAGTGATCGTGCTCTGCCCCCTTCCCCCGTCCCACCTGCACCCTTGGCCCTGCATGACGTGCGCTCCTGCAGTCCTCATGGAGGCCAGTCCCCTGCTGTGTCTCCATGTCCTGCAGGCCAGCCCTCTTCACGCTGCATCACTAGTTTCTCCACCTCCACTGACTCATGCCTGTGCATCAGCCAGCATACTGCCATTTGTCCCTATCTTAAAAAACAAGCACACTCAACATTCTTCTCTTTCTTTTCTAGCTACTAACCCACTTTTCTCTGTACTTTCATAACAAAACTGTCTGGAAGAGAGGACTTGGCACATAGTAGGTGCTCAGGAAACAGTTGCTCAGTGACGGAACATGTGAAGGCAATTAAGGGAGGAAGGCTTCTGTGATAATCCAGGGGTGGGCTGATATGAGCCTCGCATTAACGAGAATAAAAAAGAAAGGGGCTGTGTAGGGGAAGGGGGTATACGGAAAGTCTCCATAACTTCCTCTCAGTGTTGCTGTAAACTTAAAGGGCTCTAAAAAACGAATAAGTCTTCAAAATGTGAGAGGTAGTCTATAAACTTCAAAGGAAAACTTAAATTCTTGGTGACTTCGTTCACATACAGCTGACCCTTGAACAACACGTGTTTGAGCTGTGTGAGTCCACTTACAGTCCGGTTTTATTCACTCCATGCATACCCCAGTACTGCCCACCTGGTTGGCTGAGCCCAAGTGTGCGGACCTGCGGGTACTGAGGACTGACTATAAATTAAATACAGATTTTGGACTGTGCAGAGGGCTGTACTCCTAAGCCCTGTGTTGTTCAAGGGACACCAGTATGAGTAACATAGGAGAGGAAGTAGCCTGTAATTGTAATTGGTGGGACAATGGATGGATATACTTAATAGAAGTGATTCGTTGTCTTGCTTCAGATATTTTAATTTTCAATCTATCACGTATCTTTTCTTCAAAGAATAAGAGACTCTGTCATCTGAGTATTACATCTCCTTGTTGACGGGGTAATTGTCTAAGATTTCTGCCTGAGGGTTGATGAGTAATACTAGGCTTGAATAGAACTTGTTCATGTTCACTCTGAGTTCTAATTACAATGACAAGTTGTCTGAGGGCTAGAAAGAGGCGACCCCGAGTATAAGCTTGTGTAGAGGAGAACCCCAGTGCTATGGTGGCCCCAGCAGCAGCTCACAAAACACCGTGAGTTCCCCCCAGGCCCTAAGCATCACAGATGACCTGGACACGAGGCACACTTTGCAGGAATCCCCTCAGTAGGTAGGTTGTTTTTCCAGCCCTCCCTTCTTGTTCTTTCTTTTTAATTTGGAACCGTATTTTATTTGATTTGGGGTGATTTCTCAAACAGCTGTGGAGTGGGCATTTGTCATATTTTTGGCTGTCCTGAAGACCTTTGAACGCCTTTTCTGTATTTGGGGAGCTTCCTACTTTTTGAATGTCCTCTCGTTAAAGAAGGCACCAGAAAGAAAAGTGTTCTTTTAGCTGCCCTTGCAGCTGTACCAGGTGGCTACCATGTGGCCTCAGCAAAACTTGGATCTGCAGGTGGTGAATGGGAGAGAACATGCGCTGGGCGGAGTCCAGTTTGGAGGCAGGGCAAGGGTGGTGGTGGAAGACGGTGGTATTGGCGTCCTGGTGTCTGCTGTCCAGTGTCAGTGGTGAAGGCTGTGCCGGGGAGATGTTCTCACTGAAAAGCCCCCAAGGCTGGCTCTTGGGTCCTCCCAGAAACACTGTGAGTCCCCTAACGGCATTTAGTAAGTGCCTTTTCTGTGTAAATGAGCTTCCATGCCTCTGTGGGATAAGGTGCAGTAGTAATAGCTTTTAATTACAAAAAAACAAAAGAAAAGAAGATGCATCAGGAATACACACATTCTCCGACTCCCTCCTCCCCAACCCCAGTGGGAGGGAGATGCAGAAATGCTGGTGGCTCTCTCTGTATTTATTGCTAATTTTAACAAGTAGCGTTTTCTGAGCACGAGGCATTCTCTGGCATAATAATTTCAGCAGTTGTATGAGAAGGACTGTCGTTGTCCCATCTGTTAGATGGGACAGAAGGAAGTTAAATACCTAGTCTTATCCTGAGTTCCACAGAAAATGGAGCACAAATGCTAGCCCTTTTGTGGGAGGTGGTGGTCCCAGGGCATTGAGAGTGAGATGAATTGAGAAACAAGGAAGGGAAGGGAGGTCACAATACAGTGTGGTGTGATGCCAAGCTGGCCACAGTTTCAGTAGAAACCACCAGTTACTTGGTCAAGGGGCATGTCTCTGAGTGGATCTTAAGGCACCTGTGTGCATTAGAAGAATCCATTGGGGGAAATAAGGGGGGAGAACTCATCTCTGTTTCTCATTGGTCAGAGTTTGTCCGTAGGCCCTAACTTCTCCATACTTCTGGGTTGTGTTCCCCACCCCTCCTGGCAGTGTTGTGGGGCAGGGTCACCTATGGCCAGAGTCATCCTGTAGAGCAGGTGGCCTCCAACTGGGTGCAGAAGCTGCTGGAGCTTTCATCAAGGCTACCAAGAGGAAATCCAGAATTCACCCGGGGAAGCCAGACAGCTGTCCTTGTTAGGAAACGGGGTTCTCTACTGGATAAGCTGGGGGGTGTCCAGGAGGCAGTTGGACCAGGACAGATCAGGAATGGACATGCAGGTACATCCCTCTCATCTCTGTCTCCATCAGCATACGGTATTTTCCCCGCTCGTCTATGTCTGTGTCTCTGTTTCCTCTTCTCATTAAGACACTAGTCATCTGGATTAGGGCCCACCTCAATCAAGTATGAACTCATCTTAACCCGATTACATCTGCAAAGACCCTATCTCCAAATGAGGTCACATTCATAGGTATCAGGATTAAGGACTTCAACCCACAGCAGCATCTCCATAACATTCGGGTTGTTTTTGAGGCAGTAAGGCTGTCATGCCCAATAAGCAACCCAAATATGTTGTGGGAGCCCCGGGGGAGAGAGGCTCGTGGGCATCTAGGCGGGACTGGCTGTGAAGCAGACAAGTACTGAGCTAGACCTTGAGGGGCCACAGCGCTTCAGGGGCAGACTCAGAGGGAGCAAGCCCTGGGGAGGTTTGGGAGGAGCAGGCAAAGAGGAGGGAGAAGAAAGAGAGCCAAGGGAAACTAGAGTCAGACAAGACACGAGAAAGTGTCCGAGGAGGAGCACAGTGCTTTTCCTAGGTCACAGCATCCTGTATGCAGAAGGGCCAAGCATTGAGAATTGTCGCTTTCATGGGATGATTTCATGACTCAATGGAAAGGACCAAAGGACACCCCTTAGATCTGCAGATAGGCAGTGATTACCAGGAGTGGTTTTGGGGGAATAGTAAGGGCTTTGGGGTTGGGGGGGAGGTGACAAGCAGTCACAGGTAGAACCAGCAACAGCTCGTGGAGAAGTGTGATGTGAACTGTGAGAATGAGGGTGGTGGTGAGAGGCCAGCAGAGCTGAGGATGCTGGTGTCCAGAGCAGAAGAAGCCACTCATGGGGAGAGGTAAAGAAGGGAGAGAGGGCATGTATCCGTGGAGCAAGCGAGAAATCAGGACCCGTGCTTCAACAAAGTGCCTTCGTTCTGATGTCGTCTAAACAGTGAGGGGTCTTTTACACATTATTTAATATGAAGAGAGTTTTAGAATATTTTTGAAAACTATTGAATTAGATATTCCAGCTCTTTTAAAAAATCTGTTATTAGCTGTAGCTCTCCACAGAGTAATTTATAGGAAAAGATTGAATAAACACATTCAGAGAATCCAGATTTATTTAGAGTCATGTTTTCAAAAGGACATCGACAGGAATAATGATTATAGCTGTAATTTATTTGCATTTCAGTTTCTAACTATCCCTTATAATTTGGATACAGCTAAATTTCGCCTTTAAATATTGACTTGCATTAGGAAAAGTTTCTCAGCACTGGCCTAGTAAAAACACTTGCTTAGGGTTTTTACACCAAAATGAGACTTTTAATACTGGTTTGTTTTTTCAAGCTCTCTGCTTAAGTAAATTTACTGATCATGATAGATTTTTGAAAAAATACATGTGCTGTTTATCATTATGAAATAAATTCATGACGGTTGGAAGAATTTGAAAAATATATAAATGTATCACGAATTTAGAATCATATTATTCTGCCACCTATCCCTAACCATTATTTTGTTTTTTTTAATTCTTTTTTATTGTGAAATATTTCATTAGTTAATAAACATCCATTTATGCACACTGGTTTCAATATATTCTAGCTATATTATATCTACTTAGGAAAAATGTTTTGAAGAAGTTATGCTATGTATTCATTCAATTGAAGACCCCTCCCCATTCTATTTCCTCTTCCTCCCCAGAGGTGATCACTACCCTGAAGTTGAAGTATACCCTTTCTGTCTGGGTTTTCATGCTTCTGTAATGTGCGTAACCATTCATTAACAGCACGCAGAAGTGTCACCAGGAGTTGAACGGTCTGCCTCAGCCAGACCCTCACAAGGTGGTCTCAGCCCAGGCTCTGGCAGGGGGCCCATCCAAGGCCTCCAGGCACCGATCGGAGGCGCCTGGTCTGGGAGCGCAACCGTGACTGTACACATGGCTGACTGGGGTTGACAGGGAAGCCGAGTTCATTACTGCAACTCCCTCCGGGACCTGTGGGACACTGGCAGAGTGCCACGTCTGGCGTGGGGAGGGCAGATTCCTCCCGGGAGGTCTGCCAGGCAAAGCCCGTGGTTGGACCCAAAAGATCACACGCAGGGTTTGGCCTGGAGCTGTATCCCTTAATATGGCAACTCTGTGTTCAACTTTTTAAGAACTGCCTAACTGTTTTCCAATAGGCTGCACCATTTTACATTCCCATCAGCAGTGTATGAGGATTCCAATCTCTCATCTTTTTTTTTAAACAACTTTATGATTCCTATACAGTAAACTATACATATTTCACATGTACAGCTTGATGAATTTTGACAGATGTCTACACCTATGAAATCATCGCCACAATCAGGATAGCTAGCATTTCCATCACTCCCTGAGAGGTGTTTATGAAGTTCATTGTTATTTGTGGCTTAAAGTAAAATTCCTTAGTTGTGCTGCTCAGCTCACCAAGCCTGAGAGTATTCACAGACACTTTTTAATGTTATTTGAATTAGTGAGCCAGAGTTTTGTTTTTTTTTTTTTGCGTCTCCAACTATAGCTTGAAAGTGGAACTTTTTTCCCGTGCTGACTTCTCCCTTTTTCACTGTTCATGACCATCGTCATTTTCCCGCAGCCCCGAGGTGCTGAAGAGTGAGCCGTATGGGGAGAAGGTGGATGTCTGGGCAGCAGGCTGCATCCTTTATCAGATGGCGACCCTGAGCCCTCCCTTCTACAGCACCAACATGCTCTCCCTGGCTACAAAGGTAAGCAACCTTGGGAGGCAGGCAGGATCTCATGTTGCCAAATCTACCATTCCTTTTCTTCTCAGATAGAACCTTTGCGATTTGAATGCAACTGTCGATGAAAAGAGGCATTGTTTATTTGCCGCTTGACCCAGTTTATTTTTTGTTTCTTCCAAATCTGCATCTTGTGCTGTGGCCCACATTCCCCTATAATTGTCTTCAATTTATCCTAGAAAATTATCAAAATAAATATACCACTTTGCTTTTATTCTTAATTGTGTTTTGGACTACCTTCAACCCAGCATATTATATTATCCTGCACATCATTATGAACGTGAGGTTAACTTTAAGTCAGCTTGAAAATTCCAATTTTTTGCTCAGAAACTTTCAATTTAAATGAATTTTTCTGTTTTGTTTCTGATGAAAATGAGTGCATGAGGTTATGATGCTTGTTGAGTAACTCTAGTTTTGTGGCCAAGGACCACCCCCTAGAGGCACCGTAGGTCCTTTATGTCCGTCACTCTCCTCTGTTTGGCAGATCGTGGAGGCGGTGTTTGAACCAGTGCCAGAAGGCGTCTACTCTGAAAAGGTGACCACCACCATCAGCAGGTAATTTTGTCTCACAACCGCGAACCTGTAGGGATTACCAAGAAATACCTCACAAAGTCACTATGTAAATATTTACAAAGAGGAAGGGATCCCAAAGAACCCAAGCTTAGAAAAACGTTTGTGCATCACCAGTCACGGGGACCATTTGGAAGTCACCCAAGTGTCCAAGAAGACGTAGGACATTGACTTGACATACTGCGACCATTAGATTGATGATTCAGAAGACTTTGTATCAGCCTGTGAAACAAGTGCAATCTGAAGCTTAGGAAAACAAAATGTGCAACTGTTTATAACTATCTGAAAAGACATAAAAATAGGTGTAGATGTGAAAAAAGTCTGGACAACACAGGAAACTAAAAAAGGCCACGTCAGATGATAAAATTACAAGCATTTTTTTCATTCATATTTTTAAGTTGGTAATATTCTATTTTTAAGTTGGTAATGTTATATAATAATTTCTCAAAGAAAGTCAGAAAGAAGTGCTCCAGCTAGCCAGGTAGGAAGAGTGTAATGAAAGTCCTTATCCCTTTGGAGTCTCAAAGTTTCTGTCCCCACAGGGCTTGTCCCAGCTGACCTCGCCCGTGCTCTCTGACCCCTCCGCCCCAGCCACAGGGAGCCCCTGCACGTCCCAGCAAGCACCCTCACTCTGGCCCGTCTCTCCTCCCCTTCCCCCCCACCCCATTCTCTTCCCTCTGGTACACGCATGGCAGAGGCCCTCCCTTCCTCTGGGTCGCTGCTGAGATTGCAGCTCTGTGTTACCGGGGAGCCCTGATGCCCCCCAGCCTCCCAGCACTTGCCCGCTTTGCAGAGTTCATGGCCCCCACCACCCCTAACATAATACGTGTGCCTGCGGCCTTGTTTCTGTGTTGTCTCTCTTCCCCACCAAAAGGAAACCTCCACAAAAGTAGGGGCTTTTTAAACTTACTTTACAGCTGTTCAGTGCCCAGAGCGATGCCCAGTGCAAAGCAGACGCTTAACAATTGGCTGGTTGTATGCATGAGTGACCTTTATCTGCCTGACTGTTACTTCTGGACCATCTTCTGTTCTTAAGTTGGCCCCAGAGTATTACTCTGCCCCATCAAGCCGAGTCAGACCCTCATTATTGTAATAGAAATCCGAGGGTCGCCTCAGATAGAATCTTCATCCGTCCCCCTGGCCAGTTCCCTTCAGACTCAGTTCTGTGTCTGTCCTCGCTCAGCTCCGTCTCTGACGGAATGGAATAGACACGCTGCCATGGCTGCGCCCCTTCCCTCTGGCTTCCCCTCCCAGCCCATTGTTCAGGCATAATGGATACTCCTCATATGTTCATAGGATTGTATCTTGAATCCTTCCTTGCTCAGCACAATGCTGCCCTACGTCCTAAGCACCTCAGGCCCAGCGGTGGCCGAGTTTCACTAACTGTGGACTCTAAGCAAACAGTCTGACTATTTTCTCTGCACCTGTTTCCTCATCTGCTAAAGCAGGGATCACAGCAGTACCAGCCTCATCAGGCTGGTGTGGTGATTATACAAAGTAACACGTGCAAATCACTTAGCACAGAGCGTGGCCACGGAGAATCTGGAGCAGTGCTGGCAGTTCTCATTGTTAATGTCCCGGCCAGTGAGCTCACATCCCTTTCTAAATCGCCTGAATTCCATGTTTACCAGATCTGCCCTGTTGCTAATGAATCGAGACAAACGTATTTAAACTGCTCGTCTCCTGTTCTCTGCTATTTGCTTTCTGGGAACTGCCTTAAAAATTCAGGAAGTCTCCAGAGATGTCAAGACAGGAGAACCAAACTGACTCATTGAAGCTCTCCTTTTCTTAGGTATTTGAGTGCCACGAAGACTAGGGGACAGTAGTTTGGAGAAAAAGTACAGAGAGCTTGTTCTGACCTTGTGGCACTGGGCAGACAGGGCCATCGCTTGCTCCTGATCGTCCCCTTGGCTGTTGGTATCCATGCCTCTTAGTAGCAGAGTCAGCGTTAGATCCCAGCATTATCGTGAAAAGCTTAAGAACCTTAGTAGGTTCTAGAATCAAGTGGATTCTAATCCCCTCATCCACTCACCTTAACCTTCCCGAGCCCCACTCTTCCCGTCTGTCATGTATGGGTAGCAGTAGTAACCACTCACGGGCTTGCTTTGAAGCTGGAATAAGATCGGGCTTCTGATGCTCTTAGCATGGTACCCAGCACATAGTAAGTCCTCCATAAAATTAGGTATTGGCATTATTAATAATATTATTTATGGAATGAAGCATATAAATTTAAGATGTATTTGATGAAGGATGGTAAAGGGGGAAATGAGATTACAGAAGGACTTGGTCTAGTCTGGGGATCGGGGAAAGTTTCTCTGAAGAAAGGGCATATAATCTGAGACCCAGACATTCACTAACTCTCAGTGAGCAGAGCGGAGAAAGCACTTCACAGACCCGCGTCTCTGAAGGCTTCCCTCAGCAGGACAGCTTGTTGGTCTGAAGAACTGGAAGAAACTGGAGATGTAGCACAGCAAGTAAAGGAGAAAACAGACAGTGAGTGGGTCTGGGAGGCTGCCAGGGGCCAGGGTGGACTAGCTGCTGTAGGCCACGTCGAGGGCTTGAATTTTTATCTCCAACAGTGAGGAGTGGACTGAAGGGCTATTAACAGGTTGAGACATAGTGAAGATTTCTTCTTCAGCAGGGACCATCCTGGCTGATCTCTAGGGAATAGAGCAGGGGGTGTGAGAATGGAGGGAAAACAGGTCCACTTGTGCTGAGTGGTGATGGTGGCTTTGACTGGACTCATGGTGGTGTTATGGAGAGAAGTGGGGTTGTTTTGCTGTGCGTTGAAAGTTGAGTCCACAAGTGTTGAAGTACAGTTATACAAGAATGAAAAAATACTTAAGTTAACTGGGAAAATGGAATGACACTGAGAATATGAAAACAACTGGATTTGTGATGTGGAACTTCAGCAAATGGAACCCAGCCCATGGAGTAGAAGTTCTGGGGAGGCCAGGGTTAGCTCACCGTTAGGAAGTGTGTGTCAGAATTAGAGTTTCCACAGTGGAGCAGGCTGCTGGGTGGGTGGTGAGTCCCCTGTCATCCAGGTTGTTTAAGAGGATGGACGATCACCAGTAGGGGACAACGCAGTAAATGTTTTGAGTACACTTCTAATTCAAAATATTAGGGTGCCCATAATTAGTAGGAACTGAGCCTGAAATTTTATGACTGACTACAAATTCAGATTGCAGCATGCAGCCTGTAACAGATACAGTTTTCACTGAAAGTTGTTCAAGACTCAGTGCCTGGGTTCATATCCCAAATTTTATCTTTAGAAAATTTGACATACAACCAAAACCCATTGTGAGTTGCATGCAATTACATATTCCAATTGCTTTGGATTTGTAGTCTTTAAAAATTAAGTTTAAAAAGAACTAGGGAACAAATTCAATTTCCCGTTTTCTTAGTTTCTTAGCAGGCTTTTAAATTGGGAGAATAGCTTGGTAGCCCAGAAGAGTCTGGGGCAGAAAATACGTTTTTTGTTGCTCTACCCAACACCAGCATTGCTGTTTTTGCCTTCCAGTCCACTGTTAAGAGAGTGTTTACTTTTTAAAAAGGAAGAACATTTCCTTTTATGCACAAAATATCCCAGTTGCCTAAGTTTTCTCTTTCTACGCCTGGTTGCACAAGCCATCTGGTGCTTTGTGTCACTGCCCACGACAGCGTGCACGCCTGGAGGGGACGGAGCCGGGTGGACCCCAGCCCTGCCTCTGACCAGGGCGCAGGCACCACCGCCAGCGCGTGTCACTGCTCACCCGTGGGAGGGAGCAAAGTCAGCTCGGCGGCGCAGCGCTGCCCCTCCCGTCACGCCCAGCCTCTAGCCACGTGAGCACACCGGGGACACAGTGACACCAGCACAGAAGTGCAGCCCCCGGGCCTCAGGCCCTGAGCCCACACCCCTACCAAGGTGGAGCATGCCAGCACCCCTGGGAGAAACCCAGCTCCCTCAGGGTCCTGCTCCAGCCCCTGCAGCCCTGATCCCTCCTTTGACAGGGCAGTGACAGCCACTGAGCAGAGAAGCCCCAGTTTGGCCCTTGGCCTGGCTCTGGCCCCTCCAGCGCCACCCCTACCTCCCACCAGGGTGGCGGCCACCAGCACACGTGGAAGAAGTTGCGGCCGGTGCTGCTGTCAGATCCACCTCCCGCCAAGGCCCCTGAGCACATGCAGTTGCACAGGGATGTTCCCACACAAGGCACGCCTGCAAGACCAGAGCAGGTAACTGTTTCTCCTAAATTCAGAGAGACAGAGAAAGGTAAACAAAATGAGAAGAGGAGAATATGTTTCAAAAGAAATAACAAGGATACACCCTGAAAAAAAACCCTAATTACCATGATAAATCATTTACCTGATGAAGAGTTCAAAGCAATGGTAAGAGAATGCTAACTGAACTTGGGAAAAGAATAAATGAACACAGTGAGAACTTTAAGAAGGAACTGGGAAATAGAAAAAAGGACCCAACAGAGCTAAAGAATAAAATAACTGAAATGAGAAATACCGTGGAGGGAATTAACCGCAGATTAGGTGACACGGGAGAACGTATCAGTTATGTGGGAGGCACAGTAATGGTAACCACCCTATCAGAACAGCAAAAACAATACAACCAACAGATTTTTAAAAAGAGTAGTTTAAGGGACCTCTAGGACATCGTGCATACTAACATTCAAATTACAGTGATCCCAGAAGAAGAGGAGAGAAAGGGGTCGAAAATGTATTTGATGAAATGATGGCTGAAAACTTCCTGATGCTGAAGAAGGAAACAGACATCCAGGAAGCACAGAGGGTCCCAAACAAGCAAACACAAAGAGACCCACCCCCGGACATCCCATTATTGAAAGGGCAGAAGTTAAAGATAAAGAGAGACTTCTAAAGGCAGCAAGAGGAAAACAAAGAGTCAGTTACAGGGAATCCCCAGAAGAGTGTCAGCTGATTTTTCTGCAGAAACATCGCAGGCCAGAAGAGGGCGGCATGATATGTTTAAAATGCTGAAAGGGTGGAAAGCCCTGCAAAGTTGAATACTCTACCCAGCAAAGCTGTTATGCACAACTGAAGGAGAGATAGAGGTTCTCAGACAAAAGCTAGAAGAGTTCATGACTACTAAACAGACCTTACAAAAAATATTAAAGGATCTTCTTTTAAGTGGAAAAGAAAAGGTACAGTAAGGAAGAAATTATAAGAAGGGGAAAATCCCACTGATAAAGGCTGTGGATCAAATGCAGAAAAGCTTTTGAAAAATTCAGCACCCATTCATATTAAATAATCTAAAGAAGAATGATTTATAGAGGGTGCGTATCTCAACCTAATACAGGTGATTTATAATAAACCCACAGCTAACATCATATACAATGGTGGAAAACTGAAAACTTTTCCTCTAAAATCAGGTACAAGGATCTGCACCTTCTACATTTCTACTTAACATAGCATTGGAAGTCCTAGCCACAGCATTCAGACAAGAAAAAGAAATAAAAGGAATCTATATCAGAAGGGAAAAAGTAAAATTGTCACTATTTGCAAATGACATGACACTGTACTTAGAAAACCCTGAAATCTCCACCAAAAGACTGTTAGAACCAATAGCTTGCTATTGAGTTGCTAATAGTTGCTTTCAGTTATATTTGCTATTTGCATCTTGGCTTCAGGTCAGATCAAATTACATATACATATATACATAACTATATATAATCAAGCACACATAATTGTATCCAATGAGAACCAATGCAGAGCATCTGTTAGGAAACCATAATGGAGCCACATAGATTATGCAGCGCCTGCCCACGGCTCTGTTACCATGGAGACACGTGCACATTCGCACCTGATTTGCAGAGCAAGAGGACCGCGCGCTTCACGTTATGTGGGCTGTGGTGATGTGTAGCTCCAGAGATCCGTCCGCGTTTGCATTTCTGGATTCCTGAAGTAAGCACTTTGTGGTGGTTGTTTCAGAAAAACACGCCACGCCTAGAATTTGAAATTAAATCAGCGAGAACCAACTGTTTGCATTCTCCATCTTTCCTTTGCTCTACCCTCTTTAAATTGTTAACCCGAATAACTTCAAAGTGCATCCAGTGAAGAAATGAACATTAAAATACTCTGAAATCTCCAAAAAGATGAATACACAGGACTCTGTTGCTTTTCTATACACAGCAAATACTAATGAACTATCAGAAAGAGAATGTAAGAAAACGATGCTCTTTACAATTGCATCAGAAAGAGTCAAATAGCTAGGAATAATCTCAGCCATCGAAAAGAATGAAATTTTGCCATTAGCACGCACGTGGATGGACCTGGACCTGTAATGCTTAGTGAAATAAGTCAGAGAAAGACAAATACTGTATGTTACCACTTACAGGTAGAATTTAAAAAGTAAAATGAAGGAATATAATAAAATAGGACAGACTCACAGATACAGTGAACAAACTAGTGGTTACCAGTGGGTAGAGGGGTGAAGAGGTACGGACTGTAAATATGTGTATACAAATATACAAGAATGTATTGTACAGCACGTGGACTATAGCTGATACTTTGTAATAACTTTACATGGAATATAATCTATAAAAACTCACTATGTTGTATACCTGAAGCTATTTTAACATCATAAATCATCTATCACTTAAAATAAAAGAAAAAAGAAAATTAAAAAAACCCCTCAAATAAATAAATACAAGAAAGAATAATAAGGAAAATTATAAATTAGAGTGTTATTTTTACTTCTGTTACTGATAGTAATTTTGTGTAGTAATTCCTGTGCATTGCCTGGAGACATCCTTATAGGTGAAAGTTGTGTTAACTATGGGTTGCTAAATCAAATAGAAGGTGTGAAAATTAGATCTTTTTCTCCAAGTCCAAATAAGTTAAAATTTATTGAGAAGTACACATGATTCAGTGAAATTAGAGCTTTTGATTTTTTAAAAAATAGACTAAATAGTACAGTGAGTGCCAGAAGGATTTAAATTATGCTAAGCAGTGATCTTGATAACCGGCTCCCCGGGCATCTGGAGTAGCCTTCTGCTGGGGGTTGGCTGTGACGGGAGCAGTCCTCACTTTAGTGGGCTGATTGGTGTTTCCTACCTCCAAAATCTGAGAAAGTTTCGGCATGCAGTGTGTCAGATTAGCTGCTTTAAAAAAGAGCACTCCACACACCTTAAACCACCAAGTAACTGGGTTGAATTTTGTTTTTATGAAGTCGTGTTTTGTAAGACTCACTCATCAAGACGTGTTGACATTACCCCCGCACAGCTGGGAAAGGTGACTAAGCTGTGACGCCCCACCCCACCCTGCCACCAGAATCCTTCCTTCCTTGTGGTGCATCACGTGTGATGTTATTGGGACTCCTGTTTGTTTCACTGGCCAGCGAGGTCGTGTGGTTTTGGAAAAGAGCCACTTACCCAGGAGAAGCAGACCCCGCCCACCCCTCCTGAGACCCCTCCTGGCCTCTGACCCTTGCCCACCAGCCCCCCTGCAAGGAGAACAGTGCTGTCCCCTTCTCCTTCCCAGACTTTCCAGATGTCTTCTGAGAAGTCTCAGACTGAACACTGTGCTCGAGGTCTGTCTCACCCCAGGTTCTCTTGGGTGCAGACGCCGTGGTGGACACACAGCGGCATTTACCCTTGACCCTCCACACCCCGCGGCCTGTCCTGACTGTGATTAGCTTATGTTCTCTTAGATGCCTCACGCCGGATGCAGAAGCCCGCCCAGATATTGTAGAAGTCAGCTCCATGATAGCCGATGTCATGATGAAATATTTCGACAGTTTATCCACATCCCAGCTGGCCCTGGAGAAGAAGCTGGAACGGGAACGGAGGCGCACACAGCGGTATTTTATGGAAGCCAACCGGAACGCCGTCACCTGTCAGCGTGAGCCTGCCCTGCTGTCTCACGTAAGTGACAACCTTTCAGTCTCTTCAGGATGCATTCTGCTACACTCTCTGAGGCCTCTCATGCTTGTGCTAAGGAAGATTCATCTTAAGTTAGAAAAATATTAATTGCTACATATAATATTTCACTATTATATGGTTATATATTTGCATATATTTTGATATCTTAAAATAAGTCACTATAATTGATGTTCCAAAGGTGTAATGCATAATTTGTTGTGTATTATAAAACCAGAGGTATCAAAAAGATCTCTTAGAAATTCTTCATTTATAATCTTTGTATAAATAGCAGAGACTGCTTATAATTAACTTCTTCAACAATCTGGAAATACAGATGAAAATGCTGTATGTTGATTTAGAGAAGGAAATCGTATTTGTCTTAAAATGCTTTTTATTAGTCTGTGTAATTGCTTTCATTAGTCTTGGTGATGGTAATAATGTCACCATTGTACAAATCAGAATGTGCGCTGTTATTTGTCTTGCCAGTAACCTTTAAATTATTTAGATACGTAAGTTTATTTCTGAGTGTTGTTTGAAAAGGGATGCCAGAGCTACAAATACCCAGAAGGGCAAGAGGTGGTGCCGGTGACCCCCTTGTTGGTGTCCCTTTTCTTCCTTCCTCTGTGCCTTTGTTGTGTCATGACCCGTAACCCATCCTTCGCTCATGCTCTGGGGTCCCCAAAAGCAGGGGTTTAGTAAGGGACCCTTCAACCTGTAAGTGTTCTTTAATACCCTCCTGGAGGTGGGCCCAGCGCAGTAGGGTCATATGGCATCCTTGATCAGGATACCTGGTCATTCAGTTCCTTTCCAGAGTCCAAAGGACCTGCTGTGCCTCAGCTGGGAAAATGAAGTGACAAATCGGTCTCAAGGAAGAGTCAGTTTTGGTTTCTCAAATAACAGCATTTCCAGCAAACTCTTTTGTTTTTTTTTCCCACAAGAAGGAAAGCACTACTGTTTGATGGGTTTCTCTTTCCATACTTGGTATCCAGAAGTCAAACTTCCATTGCTGGTTTCTTTTTTATGGATTTTATTTTATTTTTAAATTTTTCTTAGTACAGCCATGCCTTTCATTTTCACTTTTCATGTTTTTATATAATTGAGGTATAGTTGATTTACAATATTATATTGGTTTCAGGTGTACAACTAAGTGATTTGGTATTTTTATACATTGTGGTCCATTTAAAGTTGTTATAAAATCCTGGCTGTAATCTCTGTGCTGTACATTACATTCTTGTGTCTTGCTCAAATTATACCTAGTAGTTTGTGCCTTCTAATTCCCCACCCTATCTTGCCCCTCCTCCTTCTGTCTCCCCATTGGAAACCACTGGTTTGTTCTCTATATTTGTGAGTCTGTTTCTATTTATTATATTCATTTGTTTGTTTAACTTTTTGAGATTCCACATGTAAGTGATAACATACAATACTTGTCTTTCTCTGTCTGAGTCATTTCACTAAGCATAATACCCCCGGGTCCATCCATGTGGTTGCATATGGCAGGATTTCATTCTTTGCTCATGGCTGAGTAGTATTTCATTGTGTATATATACCACCTCTTCTTTACAATTCTGCTTATGTTATCCTCTAGGAGTTTTATGGATTCCAGTGTTAGATTTAGATCTTTCATCCATTTTGATTTTATTTTTGTATATGATGTGGGAAAATGTTCTAGTCTCATTGTTTTTTGACATGGAGCTGTCCTGTATTTCCAGCACCAGTTATTGAAGACAGTATCTTTTTCCCTTTGTTGTAGAGTAATTGACAATAAGTGCATGGGTTTATTTCCTTGCTCGATTCTGTTCCATTAATGTATGTGTCTGTTTTTATGGCAAAACATAATGTTTTGTTGACTGTAGTTTTTCATTATAGCCTGAAGGAAACATGAGTGCTCTGACCTTCTTTCTCAAGGTTGCGTTAGCTATTTGAGGTCTTTTGTGTTTCCATACAAACTTCAGAATTATCTCTTCTGCCTCTGTGACAAATGCCGTTGGTATTTTGATAGGGATTGCATTGCATGTGTAGACTGCCTTAGTTGGTATGGTCATTTTCACAATATTAATTCTTCCAATCCATGAATGCCATATATTTGTCCATTGTTTTGTGTCCTCTTCAATTTTTGTTTATTATTTTGTTATTTTATTTTAGTGAAGAGAGGAGGTAATTGGGTTTATTTATTTTTATAAGAGGGGCTGAGAACTGAACCCAAGACGGCATCCATGCTAAGCATGTCCTCTACCACTGAGTTACACCCTCCCCTCTCTTCAATTCTTTTCATCAGTATCTTATAGTTTTCCAAGTACAGGTTTTTTGCCCTCTTAATTAGTTTTATTCCTAGGTTTCTATTCCTTTTGATGGATGGTAAATGGATTTGATTTCTTAATTTCTGCTTCTGATAGTTTGTTCTAAATGTACAGAAATGTAACAGATTTTTGAATAATAATTTTGCATCCTGAAACTTTACTGAATTCATTGATGAGTTATAGTAGTCTTTTGGTGGCATCTTTACGATTTTCTATTTTTAATATCATCTGCAAATAGTGAGTTTTACTTCTTTCTTTCTAATTTGGATTTCTTATATTTCTTTTTGTGATCAGTGTGGGTAGGACTTCCAACATTATGTTGGATAAAAAGAATAAGATTGGGCATTCTTCTCTTGTTCCTGATCCAAGAGGAGATGCTTTTAGCTTTTCACTGTTCAGTAGGATGTGAACTGTGGGTTTATCATATATGGCCTTTATTTTGATGAAGTATGTTCCCTCTTATACCCACTTTCTGAAGGCTTTTTTTATTATAAATATATGTTTTTAATATACGTTTGTTGAAGTATAGTCAGTTTGCAATGTTGTGTCAATTTCTGGTGTACAACCTTCAGTCATACAGGAACATACATAAATTCCTTTTCATATTCTTTTTAATCTTAAGTTACTACAAGATATTGAATATAGTTCCCTATGCTATTTGGTATAAACTTGTTGTTTATCTATTTTGTATAATACTAGATAGTATTTGCAAATTTCAAACTCCCAATTTACCCCTTTCTACCCCCTTTACTCCCTGGTAACTATGTTTATTTTCTGTCATTGAGTCTGTTTCTGTTTTATAAATAGGTTTGTTTGTCTTTTTTTTTTTTAGGTTCCACATATAAGTGATAACATATGATATTTTCTGTTCTCTTTCTGGCTTACTTCACTTAGAATGACATTCTTCAGGAACATCCATGTTGCTGCAAATAGCATATTCATTATTTTTTATGGCCGATTAATATTCCATTGTATAAATATACCACATCTTCTTTATCCAGTCCTCTGTCAATGGACATTTAGGTTGTTTCCATGTCTTGACTATTGTAAATAGTGCTTCTATGAACATTGGAGTCCATGAATCTTTTTGAATTAAGGTTCCCTCTGGATACAAGCCCAGGAGTGGGATTCCTGGGTCATATGGTAAGTCTATTCCTAGTATTTTGAGGAATCTCCATACTGCTTTCCACAGTGGTTGCAGCAAAATGTGTTCCCACCAGCAGTGTAGGAGGGTTCCCCTTTCTCCACAGCCTCTCCAGCATTTATCATTTGTGGACTTTTGAATGATGGGCATTCTGACTGGTGTGAGGTGATACCTCATTGTAGTTTTGTTCTGCATTTCTCTGATAATTAGCAATATTGAGCATTTTTCATCTGCCTATTGGCCATTTGTATGTCTTCACTGGAAAATTGTTTGTTTAGGTCTTCTGCCCATTTTTGGACTGGGTTGTTTACTTTTTTATTATTAAGATGCGTGAGCTATTTATATATTCTGGAAATTAAGCCCTTGTCAGTCTCATCTTTTGCAAATATTTTCTCCCATTCCATAAGTTGTCTTTTTGTTTCACTTATGATTTCCTTCGCTGTGCAAAAGCTTATACATTTAATTAGGTCCCATTTGTTTATATTTGCCTTTATTTCTATTGCTTGAGGAGACGGCCCTAGGAGAACATTGCTGAGATTTGTGTCCAATAATGTTTTGCCTGTATTTTCTTCTAAGAGGTTTATAGTATCTTGTCTTATATTTAGGTCTTTAAGCCATTTTGAGTTTATTTTTGTGTATGGTGTGAGGGAGTATTCTAATTTCTTGATGTGCATGCTGCTGTCCAGTTTTCCCAACACCATTTGCTGAAGAGACTGTCTTTATTCCATTGTATGTTCTTGCCTCCTTTGTTGAAGATTAGTTGACCAAATTTTGTGGGCTCATTTCTGGGCTCTCTATTCTGTTCCATTGGTCTATATGTCTGTCTTTGTACCAATACCATGCTGTCTTGATGACTGTAGCTCTGTAGTATTGTCTGAAGTCTGGGAGAGTTATTCCTCCAGCCTCTTTCTTTCTCTTCAGTAATGCTTTGGCAATTCTAGGTCTTTGATGGTTCCATATAAATTTTATTATGATTTGTTCTAGTTCTGTGAAATATATCCTGGGTAATTTGATAGGGATTGCATTAAATCTGTAGATTGCCTTGGGCAGTGTGACCATTTTAACAATATTGATTCTTCCAATCCAAGAGCATGGGATATCTTTCCATTTCTTTAAGTCATCTTTAATTTTCTTAGTCAGTGTTTTGTAGTTCTCCACGTATAAATCTTTCACTTCCTTGGCCAGGTTTATTCCTAAGTGTTTATTTTTGGGGATGTAATTTTAAAAGGGATTGTTTCTTAACTTTCTGTTCCTGCTATTTCTTTGTTAGTGTAAAGAGATATAGCTGATTTCTGTATGTTGATGTTGCTTCCTGCTACCTTGCTGAATCCTTTATCAGCTCTAGTAGTTTCTGTGTGGAGCCTTTAGGGGTTTTTATATATATAGTATCATGTCATCTGCATGTAATGACAGTTTTACCTCTTCTCTTCTAATTTGGATCCCTTTTATTTCTTTTTCTTGTCTAACTGCTATGGCTAGGACTTCTAGTACTATATTGAATAGAAGTGATGCGAATGGGCATCCTTGTCTCTTTCCAGATTTTAGTGGGAAGTCTTTCAGCTTTTCACCTTTGAGTATTATGCTTGCTATAGGTTTTTAATAAATAGGTTTTATTATGTTGAGATACGTTCCCTCTATACCCACTTTGATAAGAGTTTTTATCATAAATGGATGTTGAATTTTATCAAATGCTTTTTCTGCGTCTATTGAGATGATCGTGTGATTTTTGTCCTTTCTCTTGTTGATGTGGTGTATCACATTGATTGATTTGCATATGTTGAACCATCCTTGTGTCCCTGAGATGAACCCAACTTGATAATGATGTATAATTTTTTTATGTGTTTTTGGATTCTGTTTGCTAATATTTTGTTGAGGATTTTCCCCTTTCATTTCTTAATTTGTTTTTTGAGTTCTCTTTCTCTTTTCTTCTTGGTGAACATGGCCAGAGGTTTTTTATTTTGTTTAATCTTTGAAAAAACCAGCTCTTGATTTGATTGATTTTTTTATTTTCTATTTTATTTATTTCCTCTCTGATCTTTATTATTTCTTTCCTTTTACTAGCTTTAGGTTTTATTTGTTCTTCTTTTTGTAATTGTTTTAGGTGGTAGGTTAGGTTGGTTATTTGACTTTTTTCTGGTTTTTTAAGGAAGGCCTGTATCACTGTTAACTTCCCTCTTAGGGCTGCTTTTGCTGCATCTCATAGATCTTATGTGGTTGTGTTTTCGTTGTCATTTGTTTTAAGGGATTATTAAATTTCCTCTTTGATTTTATTGTTGACCCATTTGTTTTTTAGTAGCATGTTGTTTAGTCTCCAGGCAACTGTTTTTTTTTCTCACTCTAGTTGTTTTCTAATCTCATGTAGTTTTGATCAGAAAAGATACTTGACGTAATTTCTGTCCTCTTAAATTTGTTGAGGCTTGTTTTGTGACCTAGTGTTTGTTCTAGTCTAAAGAATGTTCCATGTGCACTTGAAAAGAATGTGTGTTCTGGCTTTTTCTTTTTCAAATGTAATATCCTGAAAATATCAATTAGTCTAAATGATCTGTTGTGTCATTTAGTATTCCATTGTGTTATTGGTTTTCTGTCTGGAAGATCTGTCCAGTGATGTTGGTGGGGTACTAAAGTCTCCTACTATTACTGTATTCACATCAGTTTCTCCCTTTATGTCAGTTAGTATTTGCTTTATATATTTAGCTGCTCCTATATTGGGTGCATATATGTTAATGAGTGTAATATCCTCATCTTGTTGTTCCTTTATCATTAGCTAGTGTCCATCCTTATCTTTCTTTATACCCTTTGTTTTAAAGTCTGTTTTGTCTGATACAAGCATTGCTACCCCTGCTTTCTTTTCATTTCCATTTACATGACATATATTTTTCCATCCCCTCATTTTCAATCTGTTGACTTTCACCCTAAACTGAGTGTCTTGTAAGCAGTATATTTTATATATTTTTTGTATTGAAGTATATAAGAGCAGCATGTTGTAGGCTCTTATTTTATTATCCATCTCCTACCCTTTGCCTTTTGATTGGAACATTTAGTTCACTGACATTTAAAGTGGTTATTGATAGATATGTATTTATTGCCATTTTAAACCATGTTTTCCTGTTGGTTTTATATTTCTTCTTTGTTTCTTTTTCTTTTATGGTTTGACGTTTTTCATATTATAGTATATGAGTATATACTCATATATAGTATATGAGTTCTCTTCTTTTGGGTTTTTTGTGACTCTATTATATGGTTTTGGTTTGTGGTTACCATGTTTTTCATATATGTTAACCCATTACTATATATACTTGGTTTAGACTGGTCATCATGTAAGCTCAAATATGTTATTAAAAAAAAAAGAAAAAAACCTGCATTTTATTATTCACCTCGTCCACATTTTGTGATTTGATGTTCTCTTTTACATCTTCATGTTTATCTTTTTGCTGTTCATGGTAGTTATCATTTGCTTTTCTAGTTACAGTTTTCTTTTCTATAGATTCTTGCTTCTTTTCTACTCAGAGAAGACCTTCCAATATTTATTTTAGGATAGGTTTAGTATTGTTCTATTTTAATTTTTAGTTGTCTGAGAAATTATCTGTCTCCCCTATTCTAAATTTTCACCTTTCTGGGCATGGTATCCTAGGTTGCAGGTTTTTCTCTGCCAGGACTTTGGATGTACCTTGCCACTCCCTTCTGGCCTGCAACATTTCTGTAGAGAAATCAGCTGATAGCCTTATAGGAGGTGATCCCTTGTAGCTAACTCTTTGTTCTCCTCTTGCTGCCTTTGAATCCTCTCTTTAGCGTTGACTTTTGCCATTTAAATTTTAATATGCCTTAGTTCTCTCTGGGTTCATCTTGCTTGAGACCTTCTCCACTTCCTGTACCTGGATATCTGTTTCCTTCTACAGCGTCAGAAAGTTTTCAGTCATAATTCTTTCAAATATGATTTGACCCCCTTTTCTCTTCTCCTTCTCGGGCCTCTATCATGCATAGATTGGCATGCTTTATATTTTCCCATGGGTCTCTTATATTGCCTCCATCTTTTTTCATTCTTTCTGCTGCAGGCAGTGTCCTGCCTCTCCCTTTGTGTGTGTTTGTTAACTGTGGGGCTCTTTATGGCAGATACAGGCTCCCTTTCACACTCTCTCAGTTGTGGCCTTTACCATACTCCAGCCCCTTCAGGCTGTCTCCACCCAGCCAACCCCACTTCTCTCCCTGGAGTCTTTCCTCTGAAGCCCAGGTCAGCACCTAGCCACCACACACTAGTGGACATGTGTCTTAGGCTGGAGAATGAGCAAGATGGCACACATCCTCTGTGCTGGGCCCCCTGTTCTGTCTGCTGCATATCGAGGACTGCTCTCTCCTCCGAGCCTCTTAAGTTCCCTTCTGTCCCAGCTAGTCTCCTGACTGGTGAATAGGCTTCCAAAGGTGAGGGAACCTTCCCTCTTCCATAGCTCCCTCCCAGCGGCACAGGTCCCATCCCGATTCTTTTTTTTTTTTTGTCCCACCCAGTTACATGGTGATCTGTCTCATATGAGAAGTTTTGATTGTATGAGATCTTCTGTCAGAGTTAAGCATTCTGTGAGCACTGTATTCCACAAGTAGAAGTGTTTTTGATGTATTTGTGGGAGGAGATGAGTTCCACATCCTTCTAGTCTGTCAACCTGATCCAACCGCCCCTTCTTTATACCTTTAGTTGTAGAACATATTTTCTTCTGGATTCCAGTCTTTCTCACCACCAGTCGCTCTGTAAGTGCTTGGCATTGTGGTATGCCTGAGGGAGGAGGTGAGCTCAGCACCTTTCTACTCTTGCATCTTGGCCACCTACCTCCAGAATTGTTCTGCACGTCTGTTCCTTAGTGCTACCTTTTCTTTCACCAGACAGCGCAGACCTTTGCTACTAAAC
Source organism: Vicugna pacos (assembly GCF_048564905.1). Taxonomy (NCBI): domain Eukaryota; kingdom Metazoa; phylum Chordata; class Mammalia; order Artiodactyla; family Camelidae; genus Vicugna; species Vicugna pacos. The sequence continues at coordinate 5,757,930 of NC_133003.1, read as the reverse complement.
ACTTTGCCACACCCATTCTTATTTGTCCAGTGGTAGCTTGCAGGCCCACTTTTTTTGTCATCATGGACTCCATGAACTTTGTAGCATATGTGTCAGTGGACCCACTGATGTGACTTCAGCAGCAATATTTGTAATGATACTTTAGTCCTTTTAAGATATATTCTAATGAGGTTTAGGTCCCATGGAAGAAAGAAAGAAGTGGGTATTAAAAACTGAATTTCTCTTTCAGGAAACCTTTGAGAAGGCAAGCTTGAGTAGCAGCAGCAGTGGAGCAGGCAGCCTGAAAAGTGAGCTTTCAGAAAGCTCAGACCTGCCCCCTGAGGGCTTCCAGGCCCCCTGTGGGAAGGACGAAGACAGGGCCTGTGACGGAATCTTGTCAGATGATACTTTCAACCTGGAAAATATTGACAAATTTATTTCTAGTGAAAGGGTTACAGCATGAATGCACCCTTGACTCCCTTCTGTTTCAAGGTTCATTTACTTTTTATTTTTTATTAACGTGCAGATATATATTCAGAGCTCGATGATGAATTGGACATTTTGGATAACTCCAGCATCTCCAGTTCAAGCCCTTTGAAGGAATCTACATTCAGTAAGGCTTCTTTTTCTGTTTGTAGGGTTCCAGAAGGTAGTGGTTTGGGACTGGTACCCAGGAGTCAGGTAGTTGTCACCACACATATAACTGAGTGGTTTGCTTCCTAGGTGCAGTGCACATTTGTTAGGACATGTGTGTCTGTCACTCTGACAAAGCCCAGAGGCCAACAGCACTGTGGTCTTCCACTGCCTCCTGTCAAATGAATAGTTTCATTATTTCTTGCAGCAAATGCAAGTTCTAACTGGGGAGTGGAGATAACTTATTTGGAAACAGACTTAACAACCCAAGGAATAATGGAGGTGACCTTGTACGAGTCTGTTGATTGGAGGTTAGAAACCTGGAGAAGAAATTCGTCTTGGTGTAGACTGTTTCATACAACTTTATTTAAAGTAATGCAAAGGGATGTATTATACTTAAAACTCTAAAGTAAAATAAATGTTTTAATTGTGTAGAATTACAGGAAAATGCTAGGTAAATTCAGTAAAAATGAACCTTTACTCTTAAATTGAAACAGTAAAGAAAATAGTCAAGATACATTTAAATAAAGTGTAAAGAATGTTCCTTATAGAAAGATAGGATTCATTTGACTCAACAAATCTCACCCAACAAATCTGAAACTGAAAGAAAAGACCAGCTAAAATAGTTAATGGAGAGATAAGAATGATTCTTTTAAAGAGTAATTTGATGGAATATTAAAGAGGATAAGTAGAAATACTCTGAAATTGATTAAGTGTAAATAATCCCGTCTCATCAGTGACTATACTGCGAACATTTCGTAAAAGAAGGTTTAGGATGTTCTCTCTGAGCATCAGAATAAAAGCCTAAGGATTTTGTTTCATCCTTCATCCCTTTCCAAAATTAATTGGTTCATCAAAATGGAGAATAGATGTTCTGGGTTTTCTGGGACAGTCACGATTTCCAACACCCTGTTCTGTTTTCCCTATAAATTCCAGGCTGCTAAATAAAATATCTTGATTTCCAACTGGGAAAACATAAATATTTTGCAATAAGAATACTCATGCATTTAAACATATGCAGCAAGACCTGAAAGCAATTAATCACTGACTGTTTTGAGATGAACTCAGGGTTGTCCATCCCCAGTAACAAGGACAAGGGGTCGGTGGGGAAGTGAGGAAGGGAAAGCTGGACCCTTAATTTGCATGTGGTTACTTATCGCTGCTTGGCAAGGGATTTAGGATGATTCTGACATAAATAATTTATTGTACTTTGTTAGCTGATGATAATGGAGTTTCTTTGTTTAGAAACTTTTCTTTAGGGATAGACCCTTAAAAAACCTGTCAAGTAAATAGTAATTTGCAACATGATATTTCAGCTGATGCCTTCCTAAGGGAGGACAGTTCTCACAGTAGCTACAGTTGCTTAGAGATTTTTTAAACAAACAAAGGAGCGAATAAATGAAACATTTGCAGCAGGAAAATGTGAAGTTATTTTTATTCTCTTGTTTCAGGCACTTTAAAGAGAAGTTTCAGTGCTTCAGGAGGAGAAAGACAATCCCAAACAAGGTAAGTATGTACACACTGAGCTCCTGGAAATATTTTTATTTTTATTTTTTAAATTTTTGTTAAAATTTTATGTTACTGAGTTACAGTCAGTTTACAACATTGTGTCAATTTCCAGTGTAGAGCACAATTTTCAGTTATACATGAACATACATATATTCATTGTCGTGTACTTTTTCACCATGAGCTACCCCAAGATCTTGTATATATTTCCCTGTGCTGTACAGTATAATCTTCTCTTGTTTATCTATTCTACATATACCTGTCAGTTTCTGCTTCTAGACTCTGCCGAGCTGAGGTTTTGGTGGCTAGACTGATACCCGATAGCAGAGGCTACCATGGGCGTGCGATCCTGGAGGCTGTTGGAGCCCACCCTCCCAGAGCTGACTCTACCACAGAGCGTACTGGGAGCGTACTGGCAGCGTACTGGGAGGGGTACTAAGCTGGGGCCTGGGGTTTGATCTGGCCCTGTGATCCTCAGCCCCTCAGTCTCGCTGAGCTCAGGGAGGTAGGGCAGTAGCGCTTCCTGAGATAACTGGGGCCCTGGCTCCTAATGTCTTGTTTTTCCGCAGCCCCAGGGTGTAGGTCTCATGCTCATGGCAGATGTGTCAGAGGTGGACCGTGTCACAGCCACAACCCAGGTGGCAGGCAGTGGGATGTGGAAGTCGGGAAATGCCATTCCTTTTAGGGATGTGACCCAGATGTCGTTCCCTTCCCTTCTGGTCACAGACCAGGACTTAGTCACGTGAACACATTTAGCTGCAAGGGAGAATGAGGACAGTTGGGGCATTCGGTTCTGAAAGATTTTTATTTTGCAGCAACTAAGCACTTTCTGCCACAGTTGTCTCTTAGGCTAAGGACTAAAATGAAACTCTCTGATCTGGCCTTTGTCATGTCCCTGGTGACCTTCACAAGAGCAATTCAGTGGCCTTAGGTGAGATTGGTGGGAGCAGAAACCTGACTGGTGGTTTTTGTGAATTGCAGAGGCAGGGGTGAGGAGCAAGTTGGAGAAGGTGAGGTGTGAGCTGGACCGTGACCTGGTGGGGAATGTTTGATGGGAAAGGCCTTCTAGAATCAGGATGACTGTGGGTGAGTGGCCTGAGGGGAGACTGAAGACGGAGGGGAACTGAGCAGCTGGAGCCGGAGAGCAGGCCTGGGAAGGCAGGAGGGACAACCCTTCATCTGTGTCTGAAGAAAGGGAGGCAAAGATAACACTCAGCTCAGGAGGCAAAGAAGAGGACGATTACGCTTGGTGGTTTCTATTTATTACATGAAGTTCCAGGTCTGCTGCCGAGAGGATGATCTAGACTCAGGAGTTTGGTCAACTAGGAAGAGCCGGTACTGAGGTGGCAGGAGACTGAGCAGGGACAGGTGGAAGGGCTGCCCGCAGCTCCAGGTCTGCGGCGCCAGTGCAGGCCGGGTCCGTGTCAGTGGTGGTGACAGCCCACAGCCGTGGAGCCGCGGGTGATGCTGGCTGAGACAGTGGCTGAGGGCTGGTGACAAAAGGCTGAGGCTGTGGATCTGCTTTATCAGTTGGGCTTTGTGGGTGCAGCAGGAGACCCTGACTCGGGCTGACCTGTGTAACGGGCTTCATTAGAAGGCCATGGGGGACTCACAGAATTAGGAACCCACAGAATCAACCTACCAAGGGGCAGGAGCCAGGTCGGCCCCGGAAGCCTGTGGAGGAGGCACTCCTGGAAGAATTGTGAAGGCTGTGACGCTGGGCCAAACGGGCTCCCAGCTCATTTGTTCCATCTCTCTGTCACCTCTCTTAGGATCCAATGCAAGAGAGTCGGGTCAGCCTGGCTTGGATCAGGCCCTGTCACTGCCGTGGGGAGGGCTGAGTCCCTTCAGGTCCCTCTGGGGGCTGCGTGGGTGCTGAGCAGTCCAGATGGGGCCACAATAAGTGCTGGGTTCGAGGGTGCTGGGAACAGCATCGTGGAAATGAACTTCAGGTTGGAGAACCTGCCTGGCAAAGTCCCGAGGCCTTCAGTTAGGCGGCAAAGGAAGGCGCACGTGGAAAATCAATTCTGTTGAGTCAAAGATACCACCTCACTGATAACTTTATCTTTTCCCAATTGAAAGTCAGGAAGGGTTAGGGTGCAGCCTTTTTATTTCCTAAATCTTTTCCAGTGTTGCTACTAGCAAAATCCAAAAAACGTATCAGAGTGTGAAATATACCAGGTACGTCATCAAGGAATCCCGTAGGAGCCCACAGTGTTCTTCAGTGGGCCAAGGTGCGGAGAAGCAGTGGTTAGAAGACAGAGAGCAGTGGGGAGAGAAACAGTCCAGCCCCTCAAGAGAACCAGAATAAATGATGGTGGGGACGTGGACCTGGGTTAGAAAATCCCCCATCTCTGGGTCCCCATCCCTGACCCAGCAGCTCTGCTTCCAGTTGCTGCAGACAAGGACGCCACACACAGGAGCCCAGAACATGGGAGCTGTTGCTGGCTCAGCCCAGCATGTAAGGGGACAGGAGTGGGAGATGTGAGCTTGGCCATGGAGCTGGGGGTCTGATCGGCACCATGGAGTAGCTGTGTCCTCAACTCCGGCACCAGAGTTTCTGAACCTCGACCACGTTGTGAGTTCAGTAGACTTCTGTGAGCTGGTCTGTCTGCACGTGAGAGAGGGTTCCATGTCCTCCCCTAAAAGAATTAACAAGTGCACTTTGGAATCTAACTATTCCCTTTTAAGTTTTGTGATTATTTATATTTTTAAGAACATCTTCAAAAGACTTTTTTCTGTATTATTGGATACTTTACTCAGTAATACAAAGTTGCTTAAGAACATAGAAGAGATAGAAAACAAGTATTTTAGTACAAAAATAAATTATGACATATGGGTGCATTCCCCAGTTAAGAGAAATTTTTATTAAGCTGGAAATTTTCAGTCAGATGAATTTAGGAATCTTAGCATTGCCAAATAATTCTAGTCCTTTTTACCTGAAAGGATGCATGGAAAGTTGTCTTATTTGCAAGAGTTCAGTTGAGCTCCAACCCTTCAAAAACAAAAGAAACATATATAGTATGTATGTTAGAGCTTGAAATAGACTTTAAAAGGTCATCATTGTCTAAACATTTCTAGCAAATTGAATAAACTAGAATTAACAGAAAGCGGAAGTGTAATCTGAAGCTCACTGAAACGGGGACACTACAGAGTGGGCTTTAACTTGGGTTAATGACCAAGTCAACAGGGGGAAATGGCCCCAGTGTTGAGGCTGAAGAGTCAGAAGGCGTGTGCATATGTGAACCGGTGAATAGAATCTGAGCTAAAGCTGCGCCGTGTGTGGGCCAGTGTGACATCCATCACGGAGCACGGGCTGGTTTAAGGCATGCTATCGCCTCTCAGGGAACTCACAGTGTAGGGGAGACACAGGCAGACTTGACGAGAAAATACATGGCAAGAGATAGCCTACAATTCATACCAAATAAGAGGAGAGAAAGTGAGTAACTTTTTGACTTCCTTCCAGGTTACCCCCAGAGCTTCTATGAATTAAAAGGAGACCACTCCAACATACATTTATAATTCTTTAAAAGGCATTAAATAAGGCTGAAGTTATTTGCAACCTAATTTGTTTAGAGTTATCCTGGGATTCTTGGTTTATTGGTATGAAATTTAAACCCCTCCCGCACTGTATTTAAAAGCTAAATGAAAAGTTAGAATCCAAAAGAAGATGGCAGAGCTACAAAATATAATAAAGATAAATGGAAAATAAAGCCTGTGGACACTTTTGCTATTTTATGCCACGTATTCAGTGGGAGATGAGTTATGACAAGACCCTGGGCAGCTCTCCCCTTTGAGGAGCCTCATTGGCTCCTAGGACAAGGGAGTTGGTCCCAATGAGAATAAGCCACAGAGAGGAGCACACTTGATCTGAGCACAACTTCCAGGATTTAGAATTCAGTCTTGATTCAGGCTGAACAGTACAGAGAGAAAGTTTAAGCATATACGCTCAGCTTCGGTCATCTCAGATACCAGGAGCTAGATTTAAGCCAATTGCCTGCTAAAGAACCAAGGCACCTCCCTAGCCTCTTGAGATAGACTCTCTTGAGCAAATGGACCAGGCAAACGGATACAACATTAGCAAATGGAACTAGGAAGGGGAACTCCTGCCTCCTCCGGGAAGTACTGGATTCTCAAGGCTGATGAAAGAAAAATTGATATTGAACTGGAAGGGACCCTGGTGATGCGATCCAAGACATTTTCAGTTGGTAAAATTTTTTCAGGAATATAATTAATGCAAGACCCCGAAAGAGGCTCCAGCTCTTAGAAGTCCATATTCCTTCTATGAACTATTTAGCAGAAGTCACTTTAAACCAGAGAATGATTTCTTTGGGCTCCTTTTCTTGCCAGCCTCCTCCCAGATCTCAACTCTTCGTCCCTAAATCTCCAAAAGTACTGGAAGCCATACGCAAAGCTGAGGTATTGGATCAGTGGCAAGTGCCCCATTCCTTGGCTCTGGAATTGCAGCCTTTCACTCATTCAAAGCAGAGTCTCCAATCTCCATTCCCAGGGCTTCAGGTACTAAGTCTCCTGTACCAGGATGTCATGTAGCAGCCATTCCCAGAAGACCTGGAGGTGTCAGTGTAGCTTTTCTAATAGTATATGAGTAGCCCGTGGAGTACTTCCAGCTCACCCACGTTTCCTGACAATAAACAGGTCATTCAGTATTCACTCAGGATAATTTGCTTTTAGTTATGCTTTTGGTTTGCAAGAACAGAGATTTGATTTTGCATCTTTATTCTTCACATGTGATTGCAGAGTTGTAAATAGTGTCCCTTGGGATACTCCTACAGATTTTTATCAATTTGAGTTGTCACCAAGTAGCTGATTTAACTACAGTCACTCATACTCTCTCGAGGGCTAACTGGTTAGCACTCCTAAAGATGCAGGACTGTAAGATAACTTCATCTCCTTTACTTTTAAGTTCCATCCATTAAGTAACAAAAGGCAGATGAAAATTAACTTAATGGTATGCTTCTTATAATATTGCTTTTAATGGATGCACACAGATGTTGTGATGGTCTTTTTGAATAAATTTTCTTGAATGAGAATGGGAGAAATTACTTGGTTTCAACAGCTTCAAAGAGGTAAAATTCACACAAAATAAACTGCGCTTATTTAAAGTGTGAAAATAGATGTTCTGTGTATGCACATCCTGTGAAATCACGATTAATATAGTGAACATATCCATCCAACAGTGTCCTGGTGCCCATTTGTCCCCTTTGCTCCTGCTGCTCACCCCCCACCCCAGGCAATCGCTGGTTTGCTTGCTGCACTGTGGATTGGTTTGTGTTTTAGAATTTAATATACATGGGATTATACAGAACATACTGTCGTTTATCTGGACTTCTTGCAGTCAGGGTGATTATTTCAAAATCTGTCTGTATTGTTTTGTGTATCAACAGTTCCTTCCTTTTCACTGTCAAGTATTAGTCCATTGTGTGTATATACCGTGGGTTGTTTATCCGTTCATCTGTTAATGGATATTTGAGTTCCAGTATTTGGCTATTACACATAAAGCTGCTATGAACCTTTGTGTTTGTATGGACATACACTTTTTTCCTTTGGGGTAAATACCTATAAGTGAAATGGCTGGGTTGTATGTAGGTGTATGCTTAACTTTTTAAGACACTCTCAAAGTATTTTCTAAAGCGGTTGTAGCATTTTTACATTCCCAATTTGAGAGATTTGAATTCACATGTCAAAGTTAATTATAGTATTTGTGGAAATCGTCTCTTATTTTGATATGTACATCTCCAAAATTAGAAGAAGTTAAGTAGGAAAATGGAATTGACTTTTCATGGTCAAAGTCTTAATGAGCACAAAATATTATCTATTTTACAATAATTATGTGGAATAAATATCCTTATTGTTAATGTTTACTTGATTTTTTATTTGCATATAGACAGAGTTAACCAAAAGCTGAGTTGATGTCTGTGTCATGAAAAAAGTGCTTAAAAGTTCAACAATTAGGATGGTCTTTGAAATTTACAACTTTAATCATTTTCCATGATCTAAATGGTGTAAAATTTCCTGCCTCAGTTTGCTGGGGGAAAGTTACAAATGGGCTTGGTCTTTATCAGTTTCTGTCTGGGTTTTATAGTCTCACTTAGTTGATATATGTGTTGATAGTTCTAATTCAGTGTATCATAGCACTTTATTTCAATTTACAAGAAATTATCCTACAGAGTAAAATTTGGTAATACACACAGAGGCTGCAGCCTCTTTAATACATGTACTCAAGTCCCAGTAAGCTTTGGTCACTGTATTATGATCCTCTTAAGAACATCAGTTGATTCATCAATTAGTGTTTATTACCATGTGCTGGCAGAAAGCAGACTATGGCTGGCCCATCTTTGCATTCCCCAGGTCACAAATACTTGTCATTTAATAGATAAATGACTGTTATCTTAGCATAAATTCTGTGTCTCTCTCTGTAATATGACTAAAACCTTACCTACTGGCTTAAACCTACAGCCTTTGCCATAGTCACAGATTAAGACCTTTTTAAAGATCCTGTTGCTCAGGCAGTAAGATTTTTCCATGCATGTTTGCATCCTGTTGCCAAGGAAACAGGGTAGCACGGGCAGGCTGGTTTGAGACATGGGATAGTTGGGGTATCAGAGATGCCTGCGGTTCACAGCTTCTTTGGCAAATCAGGGTATGCATAACTGTATTCAAGGGTGTGTGCCTGACTCCAGGCTTTGTGTATAAAGATGACTGTGAACGTTTGTGTCCATCCAGTATCATACATGTGACTCAAAAGTCCTTGTGTAACCTCAGGACCTTGGGATCTGGCTCTCGGTAGCAGAAGCCTTGCTTATTTTGAGTTGCTGCTGTTCTCTCCCCTCAACTCCTTTTTCATAACCCAGATCTAGTTTCGTTTAAGTTGAATAAATACTTGCCAGAATTGACCTGGCCTATCCGCCAATGTCACAATCAAGCAGTTTTACAACAACAATTTACTGTCAGTAAGACCGTTGTATTCCTTTTCTGTGACAGTTCTAAAATTCCCTGGCTTATTGCTTATTAGTTTCTAGCTGTCAGTGGAGGACAGGTGGAGAGCCACAGGAGTGCCATACCCCTTCCTGTAGTGGTACCAGCTCCATTAACGTTATAGGTGGATAAGAGGCCCTTACTGAGCCGGAGAAGGCAACTCTCCATAGTGTCACTTCTTCACACGGGACGTGTTTATGAGCGTCACCACCTGAAAGAGACTCTCCTGCTCTAAAACCCTAGTTAGCTCAGATGGTGCAGTTGCATCATCTTAATGTGTAAGGCACGTCTCTCATTTCATAAGGTTAAATGTCTCTTCTTTTTATCAGCGTTAGTGTGTTGACTGCTTTACAAGATTGAATTAAATGATGTGCTGCACTCACAATGCATGTGAAAATATTTCCTTGTTTCGGAGAGATATTTGAAAGAATTTATGAGGTATCAAGTTCTAGATTCCATCTCCTTCATGCCCAAGACTCCCCTGACAAGAAAATTATCCAGATAATCTACCTCCCATTGAAACAATCATTGCAAACTTGGTTTTAAACATTACAAAGCTAGTACCTCCAATTGCCACCTTACATGGAGTGGTCTGGGGTGGGAGTCGTAGGCTAACACTCATAGTCAGGGCTTCAGTTTCTGGTGTGGCTTATGAATTCTGCATAAGTCGCACCAGGGCTGAAGAGAGTTGGAAGTGATGACCTTTCAGAATTTTTTTAACCTTCCATTTCTCTGAAATTCTGTTTTATCAGTCTGAAGTGCTATTGGTCAATGCCCATTTCAGAGGACACAAGCTTCATTATGATAAGCTTTTTCACCATAAAACGTTTCTGGAATGTCTTCTTTGTGTTAAACCATTTCTATCTTTTCTAGCTTGCGTTGTCATGGAAACTACCCTCTACAGCCGTAATGTTATATTGGACATAAACATTCAATCTGGTCCAGTCTAGAGGCAGACTGTCCTCAGGCTGTGCATAATTTCCATCTTTTGTCCACCCTTGTGGACCAAACAACTTTATCGTTAAAAGTTGTCCTTTCTGATTAAGAGTTTGATCTATTTTGAAATTACAGATAACTGTTTTCTTGTGATCTGTGATATAATTCCCAGAGATATGAACAGTTTTTCTGCTCGACCTGTGCAATCTTGTAACTTCCAAGATTATAGAAACTATTTCTTTTCAGCACCCCATCTCCAGTGTCTAGCACACTGCCTACACACAGTGGTTGCTTACTAAATATTTTTGAATGAATGAATGAATGAATGAATATGTGATAGTTATTTTTAAAGATTCCCTGAAGTTTCTTAAAGAGTAACTTAGAATTCTATGAAGGGGCAGCAAAGTTGAAAGCAACTCAGCCTAGCCAGAGAGGTCTATTTCACACATACCCAGTAGCACATTTTTTCTTAAACAAAGTAATCTTTTTAAGTGAAGTACACTTGATTTACAATATTGTGTTAGTTTCAGCTGTACGGCATAGTGATTCAGTATTTTTGTAGGTTGTACTACTTCTCAAGTTATTGCAAGATAATATCTGTAATTCCCTGTGCTATACAATATGTCCTTATTGTTTATTTTATACATAGAGGTTTGTATCTCTTAATTCCATTCCCTTAATTTACCTCTCCCCCTTCCTTTTCCCCTTTGGTAACCACTAGTATGGTTTCCATATGTGTGAGTCTGTTTCTGTTTTACATAAATGTTTATATTATATTTTAGATCCCACGTAAAAGGATAGCATACAGTATTTGTCACTCTGTATCTGACTTATTTCATTAAGCATAATATTTTCCACATCCATGCATGTTACTGCAAGTGGCAGAATTTCATTCTTTTTTATGGCTGAATAATATTCATATATGTGAATATACACCCCCACACACACACACACCCCATATCTTCTTTATCCATTCATCTGTTGATGGATTGCTTGGCTATTGTAAATACTGTTCCTTTCAACATTGGGATGCATGTATCTTTTCAGTGTTTTTTTTTCTGGATACATACCCAAGAATGGAACTGTTGTATCACATGGTAGTTCTATTTTTAGCTTTTTGAGGAACCTCCATACTGTTTCCCATAGGGGCTGCACCAATTTACATTCCTAAAAACATTTATGAAATTTCCCTTTTCTCCACATCCTGTCCAACCTTTGTTATTTGTAGACTTTTTGATAATGGCCATTCTGATAGGTGCGAGGTGATATCTCATGGTGGTTTTGATTTGCATTTGTCTGATGATTAACGGTGTTGAGCATCTGTTCATGTGCCTGTTGGCCATCTGAATATCTCCTTAGGAAAGATGTCTATTCTGGTCTCTTCCTGTTTTTAATTGGGTTGTTTGTGCTTTTTAAAAAATGCTGATTATTACGAGCTTTTTGTATATTTTGGATATTAACCCATTGTTGGTCATATCATTTGCAAATATTTTCTCCCATTTCATAGGTTGTCTTTTCATTTTGTCTTTCTGTGGTTTCCTTTGCTGGACAAAAGTGTTTAAGTTTGATTATGTTCCTTGTTTATTTTTACTTTTCTTTGTTTTGCCTTAGGAGACAGATCCAAAAAGATATTGCTACAATTTATGTCAAAGAGTATTCTGCCTATGTTCTCTTCTAGGAATTTTTTGGTATCATGTCTTATATTTATGTCTTTAAGTCACTTTGAGTTTATTTTTATGCATGGTCTGGGGGACTGTTCTGATTTCATTCTTTTACATGTAGCTGTCCAGTTTTCCCAGCACCACTCTTTTCTCAATTGTGGATTTATTTATGGGCTCTCTATTCTGTTCCATATGTCTGTTTTTGTGCTAATTTCAGGCTGTTTTGATTACTGAAGTTTTGTAGTATTGTCTGGAGTCTAGAAAGATTATGAATCCAGCTTTCTTCTTTTTCCTCAGGATTGCGTTGATAATTCTGGATCTTTTTTGATTCCACATATATTTTAGGTTTATTTGTTCTAGTTCCTTGAAATACGTTCTGAGTATTTCAGTAGGGATCACAGTAAATATGTAGAATGCTTTGGGTAGTATAGCCCTTAGACAATATTAATTTTTCCAATCTAAGAACATAGGATATCTTTCCATTTCTTTGTATCATCTTGCGTTACCTTTATCAGTGCTTTATGGTTTTTAGCATATAGGTCTTTCACGTCCTTGGTTAAGTTTATACCTAGCTATTTTATTCTATTTTATAATCTGGTGTGATTTTGTTTTATTTTTATTGAAGTACAGTCAATTACAATGTGAATCTTTGGTGTACAGGACAATGTCCCAGTCATGCATATATGTACATATATTCATTTTAATTTTTTTCCATTAAGGGTTATTACAAGATATTGAACATAGTTCCCTGTGCTGTACAAAAGAAACTTTTTAAAAGTATTTTTTTATATACAGTGGCTAGCATTTGTAAATCTCAAACCCTCAAATTTATCCCTTCCCACCCCCTTTCCCCAGTAACCAGAAGATTGTTTACTAAGTCTGCAAGTCTGTTTCTGTTTTGTAGATGAGTTCATAGTGTCCTTTTTTCTCTTTTTTTGTTTAGATTCCACATATAAGTGATATCATACAGTATTTTTCTTTTCTCTTTCTGGCTTACTTCACTTAGAATGATGATCTCTAGGTCCATCCATGTTGCTGCAAATGGCATTATTTTATTCTTTTTTATTTCAGAGTAGTATTTCATTGCATAAATATACTACAACTTCTTTATCTGGTCATCTGTTGATGGACATTTAGGTTGTTCCATGTCTTGGCTATTGTAAACAGTGCTGCTGTGAACATTGGGTGCATGTGTCTTTTCAAATTAGAGTTCCCTCCAGAACATGCCCAGAAGTAGGATTGCTGGTTAATAGGGTAAGTCTATTTTCAGTTTTTTGAGGAATCTCCATACTAGCTTCTGTAATGGTTGCACCAAACTACATTCCCACCAGCAGTGAAGGGGGGCTCCCTTTTCTCCACAGCCTCTCCAGCATTTGTCATTTGTGGATTTTTGAATGATGGCTATTCTGACTGGTGTGAGGTGATACTTCATTGTAGTTTTGATTACATTTCTCTGATAATTAGCAATATTGAGCATTTTTTCACGTGCTTATTGGCCCAGGATGTATTTTTAAGAGGCAAGTAATAGAGCAGTATTACTAACCTGATCACATTTGTTATTATTAGAAAAATCTTTTAAACTACATCTATATATTATACATATGATATGTGCTTATGTATGTCTGTGTGTGAATATACACACCACTCACACAAAAGGGGAAAGAGACAGAGACAGAAAGATCTGAAAGGATATATTCCAGTGAACTTCAAAGTGTTATCAGTGCTAATTATTGGAAATTAAGGTATTAGATTGGGAATGGAAAGTTTTTTTTAAATTATTGTTGTTTGGTTTGGGCTATAATCTTTATTTTCTCTTTTGTATTCTTTAAATTTGTTACAACTAGCATGTGTCACTTCTGTTTTTTTAAAAAGAAAAAAATATTCTGATATCTCCTTTGGGATTGCTGGATCATATGGTAGGTCTCTTTTTCAATTGTTAAGGAACCTCCATACTGCCCAAACCATGTCTTAACATCTACCTGTGTTCTGTGTACAGCTGTTTGCTTCTAACAGCTGCGTGACATTTCAGATGTGCGTCCACCATATTTTAGGGGTCTGTTTCCCTGGCAGTAGGCATCTGAGCTGCCCCAACTCTTGGCTACATGAAAAAGAAATGCTGTAAATCAAAAACAAGGTAATAGAGATGGAGAATGACTTTGGGCTTATTGGTAAAACTTGCTTACGGGCCTTTAGATGCTCTGAGTGTATTCAGATGCTGCTCTTGAAATTATAAAACAAGTCTAAATGTGATTGTTTCTCTGAAAAACTTTGCGTTTTCACCTAACAAATTCTAGTCCTGGCTCTGCTACTTTTTTTCACTCTGAAACATTCAAGGAAGGAGAAAAGAGCTTGTGGAGAAACAGAAGATTACACAGTGCCTTTGGACACGTGATGTACAACTAGAAACTGATTCTTGGTGAAATCAGCAAATTGTCATCCAGACATTATTTGGTGAAAACTTTTTGCCTGAATGAAGATGAATTCAGATTTTAACATGAAGGATTCTTTTTTTTTTTAAGTTTGCAGAGCTTTGGGATTCATTTTCTGGAGATAAATTAACTTGATCAAGGATTCTGACATTAGCTATAGAATCTGGATACCCTAAAATTTGGGAGGTTTGGCTATGCAAATTATAGGGAATAAAATGTTCTCAAATACTAACATTTTACTTATGATGTACAATACTTTTTGGTCCGTGTATTGTATCAAGTACTTTTTTTTTAAAGAGAAAACTTGCATTTCATGCATTGTTGCTGCTTGATTTTAATTGACAGTAGCCATGAACTATGTCTGTTTTATGCAGAGATTGCACATTAAAAATAAAAGAAGTAGGAACAGGCAAAGGAAGTGTATTAGAAGCATTTTATATCAGGATGTGCAAGGCACGTCATTAATATGCACACTGGTTTTATTTAAACATAGTGTCATCAAAAAATATTTGGATTTTTTTTGTGTGTGTGTGCAACTTGCTTTTGTTGGTTGTAGATCTTGGGCATTTTCAAAGTCGTCACAGACAAGTTTGCCTCATTCTTTACCCGTCGATGGCTGTGCAGTCATTTGTTGGACCATTGCCCTGTTTACGCCTTCATCTCTTCATTTGCTTTTGGGTCGAGTGCTTTGGTAACCGTAATTACACCATATATCTTTAATAGTCACACTAGTGTTCCTGTAAACTAGATTGTCAACGTGAGATCACAGAGCCATGGCTGGTGGACATTTAATATGGTGACAGGGCCTGTCAGATCCCCTCCAAGAAGGCTGCTCCAGCCTCCTTTTCTCTAAGGGCAGAGTGCCTGTTTCTCACACATTTGCTGTCTCAACATTACCAGTCATTTTCATTTTTATTGATCCAACAGGATTTAACTGGTATCCAGAGGCTTCTGGCTGAAAATGGTAGTCTGATGATATGTGTCTAACTCTTCTCCCTTCCATTAAAATGACAGAAAAAAATTTTTAAAAAGAATTAAATTATAATGAGAACAAGTAAAGGTACTGTTGGTGGCCAGGACTTTTGCAGATGTGGAAGGTAACAAACAGATGGCATTGCACTGATGGAGAGAGCTCACGTAGAAACCCCAGTCCAGAGCTCCCAGCCTGGAGTCAACACAGGGGTCAGGGCAGGCCACCCAGCAACCACCAGGTTGTTCACTGTATAGACAGGGTTTCTTCTTCTTTTTTTTTAAATTGAAGTATAGTCAGTTACAATGTGTCAATTTCTGGTGTGCACAATGTCCCAGTCTCGCATGTACATACATATTTTCATTGTCATAGTTTTAGACGGGGCTTCTAACAGCCCAGCCCTGGAGCATCAGAGCA
The DNA here is from genome assembly GCF_048564905.1 of Vicugna pacos. Classification (NCBI taxonomy): domain Eukaryota; kingdom Metazoa; phylum Chordata; class Mammalia; order Artiodactyla; family Camelidae; genus Vicugna; species Vicugna pacos. The sequence goes on along the minus strand of NC_133003.1, from coordinate 5,742,403 downwards.
GCTTTGCCTTTGAGCTAAGGCAAAAGGACTTTCTTAAAGAAAGTGATTCATCTTGGGACAGATCCCAGTGAGACTCTGGGAGTCGCTGAGTGAGGTGGGAGGTGTGTGTAGGGCATCCTGATCTCCATGGTAAACACGATAAGGAAAACAAAGAGAAGGCAGGTGCCCGGGAAGGAAGTGTAACAGGTGATTCTGTCCCTGTGGTAGGACACATGCCTGCGGACACCCTCCCTCCTTCCCCGGTCCACCTGGAGCTTGCTCTCAGCCTTTTTCTCCAGGCACTGATGCCTGGGTAACAAACTCACACAGCCTTAAAGTGAAGCCATGCTGCCTCTCCTAAACCAAACATCCAGAATAGGAATGGACAAACGAGGTTTAGCAGATGCTTGACGAAAACCAGGAGAAAAAGCAGAAAGGGACCAAGATGAACAGAACTCATCTAAATTAAGTAGAAATCATTCAAATAATGGAAAAAAGTTCAAATGAGTGTTCCCAGAGTGAAATAGAGTTTTCCTCCATAAAACAGGCAGGTGTTTCTGAAAATCAAAAAGATAGATGGCTGATACTAAAAAAAAAAAAAAAGTCGTGGTTACTATGTCTGGGAGTCTGTTTCTGTTTTGTAGATAAGTTCCTTTGTATCTTCTTTTTTCTTTTCTTTTGGATTCCACATACAAGTGCTATCATGTGGTATTTTTCTTTCTCTCTCTGGCTTACTTGCTGAGGGGAAAGCAGGTGGGAAGGGATAAATTGGGAGTGTGAGATTTGCAAATACTAGCTACTATATATAAGATAGATAAACAACGAGTTTACACTGTATAGCACAAGGAACTATATTCAATAGCTTGTAGTAACCTGTAATGAAAAAGAATATGAAAAGGAATCTATGTATGTATGTATGACTGAAATATGATGCTGCACACCAGAAACTGACACATTGTAACTGACTATATGTCAATTAAGGAAAAAAGTCATGCTTAGGTAATGGAGCTGAACCCATGCTGGTGCTTGGGACTAGAGCCCAGGAACCTCCCACTCTGACTAGTAAAGAAGACAGAGTTGGAAAATTGGGAACTAGAGCTAAGACAGGAGGTAGAGGGCTAGGCATCCAATACGATGCCAATGGGAGTTCCAGAAAGAATAAAAAGAAGCGAGGGCATAGCTAACAAATAATAGATGAAAATTTTCTTTAGCAGGAGAAATACAGATCTTTTTATGGAAAAAGGTTCCAGTAGGTGCCAAATAGAACGAAGGGGAAAAAAACTGTGCCAGCCCGGTGGACTGCTGTTGTCTGTTCAGCTCCTTTCCTTTCGGTAACAGGGAGCTCCTCTCCCGTATACCGAGCTGGCCCATTGCTGCTTCTTAGGGGAGCCACAGGTGCGAGATACTTGTATCTCCCCTTTCCAAGGTCTCCGGTGCGTGCAGATCCAGTGACCCTGAACCAAAAGGGGCCGTTTTTAAGGCCATCGTCAACCTGAGAAAATCCAACACACAGAGAAGACCAGCTCTGAGAAGAGGGAAGAGAAAGACCGAAGTTCATAACATCGTTTAAAGCATCCCCGTGGCCGTAGCTGATTTTGCACCGTTCCTCGGACTTCCTGTGTGTTGCTCTCACCAAAGTCATGATAACAGAGTTAATGTATCCTAAGGGAATTCCCGTACTCCGAGGATAAAGGAAAGCTCCTAAAAGCTTCTAGAAGTGAATCCTTTACCCACGTGGCAGAACTAGCGCGCTCTCCGGATTGGACGGTGGAGGGCAAGGGGGCGGGGTCTTTGTGACGTGGGGAGGGCGGGGCGAGGTGTTTGGAGCTAGAATTCTGTTCTCAGCCACCTTACCAATCAAGTCTGATGACAAAATAAAGATATTTTTGGATGCATAAAAATGTAGGAAGTTTATATAATAGGATGTATTTCTGCAGCATGAGCAAGGGTGAGTTAAGAAGCTAGAAAGAAGGTACGTGTCAGTAGGCGTGGGTGCCTGGAGGCACCTCCACTTGGAAGGGGTGTATGTTACCCAGTCCTCATGTGTCACTCTTGTTGGTTCTAAAGCGAATGATACCTACACGTTTGGTTTTCTGTTCTTAGAATCAACCCAAATGGACAAAGCCCAGAAGACTAACTTAATAATCTAAAGGGAAAAGGTATTTGCTTTGCAATGCAGTCATTGCAGCCAGGGACACAGGGATGTGCTTTAAATAATTATGAAATAGATGTCACTCCTCTGAGTAAAGCCTGGTGGAGATGGCGTTTGATTAGAGCAACAAGAATGGGTCCACATTACAAATAAGGCGAATGCAAGATTGGGGCACGGCAGTTGGGAACTTGGTTGTGTAGGACCTAAGACAGCATCCTTGGAAGAGAGTCCTCGGCAAGTCGCCTGGTGGGGACCACGTTTCCCTCCTAGAACATCCAGACCATGAGAGCATCCTCGCTTCCTCCCTCCTGGACCCTTCACTGCCCAGAACCGAATATGTCGTCTTGTTGTTGCGGTGGTTTTGATTAGAAGGCGCATAATGTAGTCACTTTTCTGGGAAGGATTACATGTGATAAAATGATGCCTTTTGAATGGCCGGGGCTTGTGTCTTCAGTATTTAAAGAGAGGAAGGGAGGGAGAAAGCGGAAACGTTCCACTTTTGTTTTCCCCATTTGACATCGGGGTGAAGGGGCTCATTTCCGAGAAGTGAGTCTAACACACAAAGTGCATCAGCCACAGCAGAGAAGAGAAACAAAAGGTGCTAATTGGTGATTAAAGGAGAGACGGTCAATATTTTCTGGCTCTGCGGCAAAAGCTTACATTCTCAAGAATCAACATTTCTCACGAGGTCCAGGGCAGAAAGAAAATGGGATAGTAAAGATGTTTTAATCATCTAGAATATAGCTGGGGAGAAATAGACGTGGTTTTCAGCCTTGAGGTGTGCCGGCCTGACTCGACTGGCTCAAAAATGAAAAAAAATGCAGCCTCAGTGCCGGGTTGTTCTTTCTGCACCGCAGCAAATAACTTTCTCTAAATCATGCTTTTCTCCTCTGCAGCTAACATACAGCTGGTTTTGGTTTCTCTAACTTCAGATTACATGAGGTAGAGGAAATATGACGTCTCCAGGAGGTGAGGTGGACTTCATTGCAGGCTGGGGTGGGGTGAGGAGAAGGAGTGGCATCATCCTCACATGTGGAGCTGGAGATCAGAGCCGGGGTGCCCAGAGCAGGTGCTCGGTGTCCCCGAGTGCCTCCAGGGATGGCCTCGTGAAACCCACACGGGTGATGGTGGCATGTTGGGTTAGGGTTGCAGCAGATGAAGCAGTGGAGAATGTTTTAGAAATCGAAGTATTAAAAAAATAGAATGAACCAAAAACTTAACTTCTAGAAAGGAGTTCATGAAAAAGAAAAGGATGCTCCATGGAAGGATACGGGAAGGAAAATGGGAAGACGGGGCAGCCTTGTGTGGATGTGGACATCACTGGGGCCGGGGTGGTGAGGGGGCATCTGAGAGAAGACCTCCCCCCAGTGAACAAACAGATCAACAGGCATATTTGATTTCACACACAAGACTTGACGTCTGTTGAGATAAGGGGGCCATCCCCAAATACTGGCTGATGTTGAGATGGTTTTTACTCTCTGCAGGGCACTGTGCTAAGCACTTCAGATGTGTCTTCTCATCTAATTCCCACGACAGTCTTATGAAGTAGGGGACCCTGTACGGATGAGGCTTTGCGAGGTGCAGCGACTTGCCTGTGATCTCACCGGCAAGAAGCAGACTTGTGTTTTCACCAGCTCAGGCGACCAGAGTGACCCCACAGCGTGGGTAGCTTCGACAGCAGGTGTTTGTGTCTCCCAGTTCTGGAGCAAGGACGTCCAAGATCGAGGTGCCGGCATGATGGGTCCTGGTGGGGGCTTGCTTCCTGACTTGTTGACAGCCGCCTTCCCGCTGTCCTCACTGCCTTCTTCAGCATGGAGGGAGAACTCTGCCCTCCTCTTCTTTAGAAGGACACCAACCCCGTCATGGGGACCCCACCCTCATGATCGCACCTAAGCCTAATTACCTCCCAAAGGCCCCACCTCCAGGCATCACCACATCGCGGGTGGGTAGGACTTCAACACACAGTCTCTAGGGGAACACAAGCCAAGGCTTTGGACTTTGAACCCAGACCTTCTTAGCTTGGAGCCATGCTCTGAGCCACTCTGTTACTGTTACAGTGTTATTGTTGCTGCTGTTAGAATATTGTCAGTAATACTTTCCCTCCACAAGCAGGAATTTTACCGATGCAAGAAGTAAGAGAACCTGAAGGGCCTGCATTCCGTTTTTACTCCAGCAAAATAAACTAGTAATGTGCAAGTAAAATTAAAACAATACCTGAAATGTCTGAGAACTTACTGCATCTGGGTAATGTGCTTTACATGCATTATCTCATTTAATTATGTTTTCAGCCCTGGGTGGTCTTAAGCAGATGAGTGAGCAGGGGCGTCAGTGTCAGGCAGCTTAGCTCCAGTCCCAGCTCGGCCATTTACTAGCTGGGTGTCCTTGGAAAGCCTTTTAATTTCACTGAACCTCAAGTTCCCCATCTCTAAACTGGCAACAAGAAAACCAGCTTCATTAAGAAGTGGAGAGATGGGAATGGCTAATCAGAATAATATCTGGAACAGAGTAATTGCTCAAATGCTAGCTTTTTAAAATTTTTCCAGTCTACAGGTGAGAAAAGTGAAATTCAGCAAAGTCATATAATTTGCCAAGGGTGAGAGTTCTTCTGTAGCGAAGCTGGGATTCCAGTCTCCGTATGTTTCAAGCTTCAGTCTTTTCTCTTCGGCTGTAATGCCATCCAAGGGATTGGCCTCGCAGATCCATTTTCCAAAGATCATTCAGGATGCTGTCCCCTCTAATTTAAACTCCAGCCCAGACTGCCTTTGAACAGGTTGCCCGATATGCCTGAACATGTCAAGGTTAAGGCAGCGAATAAATTAGGAAATCAACGCCGTGGCAGGTAACCCATTTTTAAAGATCGAATTTAAAAGCACTTTGTCTTCAAAGGAAATCTGGATTAAGTGGAACTGCCCTGTTTGGCTCAAACATGGCCCATTTATCTGAAGAAGCATTTAGAATATTTTATTTCTAATGGTGGCTTCTTCGTAAATGCGTTCCTTTAAAGAAGGGAGCAGGGCTTTTAGTTTATCTGACTTTGAAGTTAAAAAAAAAAGATCCTATAATCCATGTCAAAGTGCAGAATAGCATGAAGAAGTAGGAACAGAGCGTGTCTTGACTTGTTATGTTTGGGGCATCTCTTTGTAAGGTAGGATTAAAAAGTGGTGTAATGAGCTCTTTATAGGTTCATGTGACCCTAGGCTTTTATTTTCTGCAATTTAAGAAAAAATGTTTTGGGAAACCATGGGCTATCAGAGACCATGAGTTGTGTAATTGTGCGCAGTTGGCTAAAAGGAAAAGGATCTGCTTTGTCCGGTGGCGGGGTTCAGTTTCCTGCCACAAACCTGCTGGCCATCTCATCATGGGATGGCATTAATTTTGTGAATCTGTCGCCCCCTGGGCCCCATCCCAACAGGCTCGGTGTGCTCACCTGTTCATACACTGCTAGTGGTTTCATCTCTGAGGTGTGGACTTACAAACACCCAACTCCGGGCACTGATGTATAAAACCAGAAAGTCAATCGATGAACGTACAGTGAGCCCCGCTTGCCAAAGGAGTAGACGCGTGTCACCAGCCCACCCCTTAGGTCCCTGGAGGCCCAGACAGCAGACTGTAGGCAGTGGGTTGCCAGTGAAGCTGTCACCAGCCCAGATGAATGAGTTACATGATTTAAATATTCAGTGGCCTGAGGCCAAGACAGTTGGTTACATGAATTGCACAAAAGAGTGGGCCTGCCACCGGGATAAGATCCCTTAAATGGTGCTTGGGCGGGGGGGGGGGGCCTGGTGGGATTGCTCCCTGTGACCTCGGGCAGGTTACCTGTCTCACTGTGTTTCAGGTTTCCTGTAAGTGAAAATGGGTGGGGAGATGGCTCAGCAAAGTCCTTGGCTGGTGAGAAGCCATCATCGTCTGTACCGTCCGCTCCTCGGTCGCCCAGTGGGCTGCCTTCTTCACAGAGAAGTCATTCTGTATCTTTAAAGTGACTTTACACATCTCTGATTTTAAAAGTTTAACTCCCAGAGGAAAACATTGTCCTCGACTTCTAAGTTCTTGTAGGTTCCAAGTATAGAAAACAATGATAATGTTTTTTTTTTCTTTTTTAAAGGATGTCCATGGAGCCAAGGTAAACATCATTTTGGCTCTTTTGGTACCAATAAAACATGTAGCAATTGCCAGATGTCTGTAGAAAGGGCCCCGGTCTATGTAAACCATCTACTTAATGTCCAGAACAGTCAGGTATGCTCTGATGTTGTGGGTTCTTTCTTTTCCTTAAAGATTCAAAGAAAAATTGGGGAGGGGTGTTGGTAATTAAGTTTTTACTTGTTTATGTTTAGTGGAGGTGCTGCGGATTGAACCCAGGACCTTGCGCATGCTAAGCATGCGCTCTGCCGCTGAGCTATACCCTCCCCCTTTTCCCTAAATATTTGTATCCAGATAACAGTCATCACTTTTCTGGAGTTTCCCATCAAGAGGTTTCACTTTCCCAGGGAACAGAGGCCGGGCACCAGCTGGCTGTGCCCCCCACCAGAAGGGCTGCAGAGCATGGACCTGCGGGCAGGAAGCATCCGGCCTGAGTGCTGCAGGGACAGTTGACAGGTGGTCACCAACACCTGCTTGAGAACATCCCGCACGTGCAGCATGTCATTTAGTGGCCTCTTGGTTTGGCTTTTCTTTTTCCGTGGCTTTAGCTCTTGATGAGAAAACAACCTTTGCATGACTGTGTAAATCTCCCTGGTTTCCCTCTTGGCCTCCGACTGGGTACTGAGAAACCGTTATCCCCTGTTTGGGATCAGACATTGGCTGGGGAAGCGTGTGATCCAATCTCTTACCGGGAATGGAAAGCCCTTCCCCACCGTATGTTGAGTCAGACTCGTAATTTAGTGTTTTATTTTGCACGTTTGGTGGCCATTTACTTGTTTTCATTCGTATCGAAGCGTTAGGATTTCAAAGGAAATCATTTTCTTGTTATGAGCGTTGACTTCCCAGGGTTTCCCCTTGACATCCCTGTAACGTGTTATCCTGGATTAGTACAGAATCAGGCAGCGATGCCTTGGTATTAAATATCGCACCAGCTGTATTAAGTTTTTATGAGATGAAACGGAGCTGCAAGACATTATGTGTGGATTTGGAGAGAATTGTTTCTGACTGGTGAGTTATGATGACTGGGTTATTATCTATAGGAGTGGAATTGGGCTGATCGGATTAATGTATTTTTAGGCATATAAGCCTGAATCGTAAAGAGGAGAAATATGTTCTCATTGCGAGCAATTCTTTGTAGGTAATGGTGTAACTGTGTGAGTTTTTTAGGCGTTGAAATTGACTTCGGATGATTGGAAACAGCTTATATTCCTTGATTCCCTGGGATGCTAATATGCATACCTCTAAAAAAAAAAAACAACAACGAGGTGTAATGGCCTTGCCAGGGCTGGCCGTGGCTCATGGGACACTCAGCGCCATCAAATCGTGAGCTGCACTCAGTGTGATCAGGAGCTGTCACCATATATTTCGCCCTCATCGGTTACAGAGAGGATCCGGGCCAGAGGTCACTCTCCACAGCAAAGTGGGCATTTAGTGCTTTTATTTGCACTAATGGTAAGTGATAGTTAATGAAAATCATTTATAAACCTTGTCCAAACCGGTGTTTCTCTACGGAAGACGGCGGCTGGCTGCCTCTTGGAAGGACTGTGATTGCAATACGGTTGATGCCGTGGGATGGTAGTTGCGCTTATGGCTTAATGAACTCTGTGTCCAGTAACTCATTTCCCTGGAGCCGGAGAACACACTGAGGGGACAGCACCCCCTCCCCCCACCCAGGAGAACGTCCCCCTCCCCACTTCCTCAAGTGCCTGGTAGTGATCACCTTGCACTTTGAAGGGAGATAGGACCACCTTTGAGCTGGTGAGCTCAGTCTGAGACTCATGTTTTTGGACCCTGGTTGACAGTCACCCTAATGACGCTTAAGAGCCCTTTCAAGTAATACCAGTTGTCTTAAAGGTCATTTCATCTTTACGTAGCAGCTTAGTTGAAATTTTATCCTTCGTATATAACTGGCATTCATCTTGAGGGGAAAAGATAAGAGTCACTGTGAGTTGATGAGCAATCATTTAGTTGGCATTTCTTCTCTTTCCTCGGATTTCCATTTGACTCTTAAAAAGAACATTTCCAGCCATATACCTCTTTCCCAGTAGTTACGGTAAAGTTTCTCCTGGTAAAATCCAGTGTGGGAAGTTTCTGGTTCCGTTTCATCCATCGACCGTTGGGTTCAGTCTTACTTTCCTTTCAATCATGGTTGTCTGAACAAGAGAACAGTGACCTGCTTAAAAGACTAGTAATAGAAAATGTTTCTGAAGACATTCAGTGGTCTGTAGAAATTATTTGGAATAATGTATATAGAACAGCTAATGGTAACTAACATTTATTGAAGTTTTTACTATATGCTAAACCTGGGACATTAGACATTAACTGCCTCATTTAATCTTTGCAAGAAGACTAAGTCTCCCCATTTTGCAGATGAGGGAAGTGGGAAAGAAAGCTTAAGTAACTCACCCAAAGCCAAAAGTTTCCTGGGGAATGGAGTGGGACCCTATGGGGTCTTCCCAGTTCAGACCCTGTCCCCTCACCCCCATGTCCTCCACCTGCTACTTGTCTGCAGAAAAACTGCAGTCAAAGAGTAAGTTTAATGAGAGAAATGAGAAGATGCAGAAACAAAAGGAAATAGTCAAGCAAAACAAAATTGTAAGAGTTTAGTCATTAAACAAAGTCAAGGACCTTGAGTTCCTCCTTGAGGGCTCTAGATCATATTCTGAGCCATGTCCTTTGAGCTGTCTCATAGCTACTGAAACCCCAGCAGGTGGAAGACGTTGACTGAGGGTGACCCAACTGTAGCCATGACAGAAGCTGCCACAATTCTGAGGACTGGCCTCAAAGAAATGGGGACAAACCAACCCTGGAACTGGAGATTAACTGTATTTAAAACAACCAAGATGACACTCTTCAGACCACCACATGACTAATTTCACATCAGAGATGACTGTACTGTTCTGTGTGTCACCCCCCGTCTGCCTGTGTCCCCCCAAAAGCCCCCTTTAAAAGTTCTTACCCACTGATTGGCAGCGGAGGGTTGGCCTCTGGACATGAGTCCACCCTCTCCCCCAGTCACTGGCCTCTGGAATAAAGCAAACTTTCCTTTCTACCAACACTGGCCTCTCACGTATTGGCTTTTGAGTGGCTGAAGTGGAGCTCAGTGACACTAGTAGCCATGTGATAAAAAGTAAAAAGGAACAGGGAAAAATAGCTTTAAGAATGTATTTTATTTAACCTAATACATCCAAAAAATATTTCGATGTGTAATCAGTATCAATATTATTGAGATACTTTGCATTCTTTTGATTTTTTGTTGCTAATCCTTGAGCTCCGTGGGGCACTCGGCACTCCTGGTGGCTCTCCTTTGAACTTGGCCACAGTTCAAGTGCTCCGTGGCCATTTTGGATTCCCAGGTCTTAACCATGACCCCCTATATTAGTTCTGAAAGGATACATTGAGTTCACTCAAACTATACTCGGTTAAGAACTTGGTTTGAAAGAATCAGACAGAGGAGGAATTTCCAAACGTGGTGCCCTCTGTCTGCTGTCGGGCGATTATGAAAGCTTGGATTTTGCATACAAAGCATTAGGACTGACGCAGTCACATCTGAGTGACACAGAATCTGAATATCTGTGTTACTAGCTTGTCAGGTTCTGGGGATCAGCTGGTTTCTATCTTTCTGCCATTCATTCTGTCCTTCGTGTTTCAGCCACAGGGCAGACAAAGAACTCGAGAGGCAATAAGCCCCAAACCAAAGAACTTTTAAACTTCTCAGCATTTCTGGTAAGAGGAATGGGGTCCAGAAGCTTAAAGACATGCCTGGGTGACTGGTTCAAGGACTTGCGCTGATGTTTATAGAGGCGGACAGAGTTACCAGAGGCACAGAAACGCAGGCTAAGCCTGGCTTCTTGTCTTCTTGCAGTGCTTGACGGCATATTTAATGAATTACATTTAATTTATAGAGTTTTTTTCTCTCTTAAATAATCCACTTCATTCTCTTCAGTAACAGAGTATGAATCAGATCGAATGTCATCAGCCTATAACTGGTTCCATCTTTTTGGAGGATGTTCAAGATTCTTTTGAAACTCTCTGGGAAGTGATGACATCACTTGAAAGGGTTTGTAGAGCTGTAATTACTAGTTGATTAGGATGGTTGTGGTGTAGGAATCCCGCCTTGTGATGGGGACCACGACATGGGTGGTGGGGACTGGCTTCCTTGAAGCAAGGACAGCTGTCAGTAGAGTAGCATTTTGGGAAGAAGACAGGCACCAGGTTTGCTCCAGCCTCTCTTGGTTTTCTTATTAGTGACGTGGGAGCCTGGTCCCTGCTCCCTGGGGTTGTCATGGAGAACTGATGAGGATGTATGTAAAAGCGTCTCGCTTTGTGCCTGGCGGGGAGGAGATAATTTGTAAATTGCAGCCGTCATCATTACTGATAGAACTGAATGGCATATGTTTTGGAGTCGCTTCTATTTTCTTGCCCCATCAAAATGTCACTATTTATAGTTTTATGTTAATGAACACTATCTTCTAATACTCACGCTCGTGATCCTACTTAGTAGCTTGTGCTGCGAGAAACACAACAGTATCTTTCCCAGAAAAAATAATGACTTGAGAAGTTACCAGGACAAATTAAGATACAGGAGATACCAATTAGTAGAATTATATGATAAAAAGTAGAACTTTTGATATCACAGGAGTGGGAAGATTGCTTAAAAAACCAAGCACATGTATATATTTTCCCGGCAAAATAGTATTAAAAGATATTTCCTCCCTCGCTTCCTTCTTTCCTTCCTTCTCTTTCTCCTCTTTTCCTTTCCTTCCCTTCCCTTTTCTTTTCTTCTTTCTTTCTTTCTTTCTTTCTTTCTTTCTTTCTTTCTTTCTTTCTTTCTTTCTTTCTTTCTTTCTCTCTTTCTCTCTTTCTCTTTCTCTCTTTCTCTCTTTCTCTCTTTCTCTCTTTCTTTCTTTCTTTCTTTCTTTCTTTCTTTCTTTCTTTCTTTCTTTCTTTCTTTCTTTCTTTCTTTCTTTCTCTCTTTCTCTCTCTCTTTCTTTCTTTCTTTGCCTTTTTTAAAACTTTTTTTCCCTTCCTTTCCTTCTTTCTCTTTCCTTCCTTCATTTCTCTTTCCTTCTCAGAAGGAAATAAGTTAAGTTGGTTGGAGATTTGTGCGTGAAGTTTTGTGACTATAAAAGTCACTCATTGATCAGGGTGATACATGTGGATTATGGCTGTGGGGATATTTTTATTCAAGAAATAAATTACTCTGAGACACCACAGTCTGGATAATGGGTGCATAGACTGCAGATGCTCCTAATGTTCATTGGTTTCTGTTATTGAGCTGTATTGTTCAACTCTTTGGAGTAGCTACCAGATACCTTGAACAGAATTATATGCATCTTACAGTAAGAGTCAAAGAACTACAAACATGGAGGTGCGGCTGGATACTCCATCAGTTAAGAGCCTTTTCTGTAAGCAGCAGACCCCAATTCTGTCCAAGTTAAGACATAAAAAGGCATTTAGAGAAGGGAGATGGAGTAGATGGCAGAAGGGACAGTGGACAAAAGCGTGATGCTTGGAGACAGGAGAGGAACATTTACCTCCTGGCATCCAGCAGCAGGGTCGACCTCCCGTTTCATCATTTCCCATCTTGTGCTGCTTTGCTCAAGGTTGGAAGTTGCAGTCAAGTGTCCAGTGGCTGAAGCTTGGATTACATGACTGGCCCTTGGGATGGGTTGGAATGTGCCTGGCCTTGTCCTTCTACTGAGACTGAAGAGTATGGCTGGGTTCTCAGTAGCCGAACCAGCCAATCAGTAAGCATCCACCACGGACGCAGTTTTCACTTAGGAACAACTGCTATTAACACCTGCTTCCCTTTGTCCCAGTTCTCCTTTAGCTCTCAATAATCCCGATGTCCTCACTCACCTTGCTTCCTTTCTCGGGGTCAGAAGTTCCTCGGTGGCATAGCCAACTGCCTTTGGTGTTTCAAGACTTTGACCTTCCTGTGGCATGCCACAATGTGAGCAGCAGTTGAAAATTTCTCAGTGGAGTGATGCTGTTCCTCCTTCCAGCTTTCCTGTTCTCTACCTCTAATACACTGAGAAAGCAAGAAGAGAGACGAGAAAGAACAAGTTATAATGGGGAGGGGATAGCTCAGTGGTAGAGCGTGTGCTCAGCATGCATGAGGTCCTGGGTTCAACCCCCAGCACCACCATTAACAAAAATAATAATAATAAAAAACCCCACCAAATTACCAACCCAAAATAAAATTTTAAAAAAGTTAAAAAAAACCACTAAAAAAAAAAGAAGAACAAATTATAGTTATTCCTTGTTATCTGCAGGGCGTTGGTTGCAGGACCCTCTGAAGACATCAAAATCTGCGGATGCTCAAGTCTCCTGTATAATTGGTGTAGTATTTGCATAGAACTTACATACAGCCTTCTGGATAATTTAAATCATCTCTAGATTACTTATAATACTTCATACAATGAAAATGATAGGTAGATTGTTCTTGGTGACCAGCATATTCAAATTTTGCTTTTTGGAACTTTCTGGAATTTTTTAAAAATAATATTTTCAATCTGCAGTTGGTTGAACCCACAAATGTGGAGCCCACAGACATCGAGAGCCGACTGTATGCTGCAGTTTTAAGTCTACATCTGTAAAAACAAAACACAACGCTGCTCCCAATGGTCTTTATACGCAGATAGTATTTTAGTCTAATGTCTCTTTTCTTATTTTTTTTTTGTGTTTGAAAATTACCTTTAACACACATGCGTGCACACACAGACAGTGACAGAACTATAAAACTGTCACTGAGGTGATTTTTTTCTCTAGTGATGAAATCTGATCAGTGCCTTTGTAAGTCACTGCCTGTGGCTGCTGGTGTCATGATTGTGTGGTTGATGGACACTGTGCAGAAACCGGCATGGTGTTTCCCACACATCCCTTTGAGTGGCTGCAAAGATAGTTTTGACATTTTAAGCCAGTGTCGATACACGTTATAATTCAGAGAGCGTTTTGCATAATGCTAGGCACATAATAGGAGGTCAGTAAATTCACATTATTGATTGATTGATTGATGTGGCACCTGTAGTGCATAATTATTCATCCTTCAAGACAATGATTGGGATCTAGTTGGTGACAGAAGATGTGAAATACTGTAGTGTGGTTAGAGTTGTTCCTTTGTTTCTTTTCCTCTGGATGAGGTTGACATTTTTGGACTCGTTTAGCCACAGGTGCAGGTGTTGCTGGTGACTAGGTTCTTGTCCTGTTGCAGAAAGAATTCAGAGATGAGATACAGAGCTTAAGAAAGTAAAGTGAGGATTTATTAAGTGATGGGACACACTCGAGATGAGCGGGCAGACTCAGGTGAGCAGCTGCCCTGAGTTTCTTTGGGAAGTTGGTTACATAGGCTATAAAAATGAATGGGCAGAATATTCACTGTGGAGGGAAGGGTCTGAGGTCGCATTCCCTGATTTCCATCCCAACTCTACCTTCGTGAGGGGAGGAGGGATTTTTGTCCTTATTTAGTCTAGATCGGAAGTGTCATGGCGTCGGTGCGTGATGCTGCTTCTAATCTGCAAGGCTAATTTTATGGAACCAAGTTCATAATGAGCAAACGGTTGCATCCCAGCGCTGGTGATTCCTGCCTTTTCCCACCTTTCTTTGTCTGCCTCCAGCTCGCTTGTCATCCCAAAATGTGTGACCGCTTGTCCGCCCAGAGGTTCCTGCTTTTCTTTCTCTGCCCAGGGACCTCTGGTGTTTATATGATGTAGGGTTTCCCACATTTGGCTTGTGTGCCTCCTTTCTGCCCAATTCCTGCCATTTGACCTGCGTCCCCCTTTCTCTGCTCACATCTGGCTATCTGCCTGCTCTAATGGGGGGGTTGGAGATCCTCAGACTAAGACTTTGAGGCACACTGTAAGAGACACCAGTTCTGGTACAGCATCAGGCCCACATGTAATCCAAGTAAAACAGGCCAAACCATAACCTGCGGTGGAAATTCCTAGCTTTGTCCCCGGATTTTTTCAGTCAATTGTAGACCATGGCTGGGGTTTTGCAGTCCACCACCCATTTATCTTTCCTTGTGATTTTTCTTCAGATAATGCTTATTCTCATTTTCAGACATGACTGGGTGAATCCACATCTCCAGAAATAGGTCACTCATAGGTTTAGGCTAGGAAAGTTGAGCTGTTGATTATTGGGAACCTAACTTCATGGGGGTTGTTTTGAATCCTTGCCGACAAATGAACCCGGAAGACCTTCTCAGTTGCTGGTGATAGAAAACCCAGCACGACCAGCTCAAGAGAAATGAGTTCTATTGGCTGACATAGCTCAGCAGTTCTGGGGAAGGGCTGGCTTCAGGCTCGGCTGGCTCAGGGCTCATATTAGCATTGAGTTTCTCCTTATTTCTTGGCTCTGCTTTTAGTGCAGTTGCTCTGTTCTCACAGAGCGTCTCCCTTTCTGGTCACAGATGGCTGCCAAACATGGCCCCGGGCCAGGTAGAAGGACTGAGAGTTTCCCTTTTTGAAAGTCCCCGCAGTCTTGCTGGCTCAGATTGGGGCCATGCTTCCTTCCACGGGTGACTCACTGGGACCACGAGGCACATCCAGTCTTAATTGGCTTGGATCTGGGTTATGTGTGTCGTGCCTGGAGTCTGAGGTCGTATTCCCTCTCAAACTACCTCAAAGCACATTCCCATTGGCACGTCGTCTATACGGTATCCTTTTTACTAGGACAGAGTACAGATAAATAACAGGGCATAAGAAAGCATTAATAGTGGCTCTTGAAATAGCATTGTAGGCAATTTAAACATTTTTTGTTGTTTTTCACTCTTCTTGTGGTTTCTAACATTTTGAATGTCAGAGTGTAAAATGTTTAAAAGAAAAATGATCTTAATTGTCGTTGCACCTGAGTAGTAATTTTTTATTATCGCATTCCTCAAGAAAAGGATTTAAGATTTTTTCCTCTTACCTCTTCCTTTGCATTTTTTCTTAGAAAATCTCTCTCCCAAATCTGTTAAATATTTACGTATGCTCTAAGCCTTCTACATTATTTCTGCAACCCGTTAGGAATTTATCTGGACGTGTGGTATAAGGTGAGACTCTAGTTTGATTTTCTCTTTTCCGACTTTGCAAATTTTCAGGCAATATTGGTTGAACGTTTTATTTCTTCTCTGTTGATTTGGAAGCTTTACTGCCTTGTGCTTAAAAAAAAAAGACATCCTTGCCAGATTTCTTGCAGGGAAATTCTCTGTTGTTGACCTCCTATCAGCTAACCCCGCGTGCGGAATGGAGGAGCAGGCAAATGTGAAGATTTAGGAGAGCAGGAAAGAAGGAGCAAGCATTCCTGCTCAGAGAGCTGTATGATTTCTTGGAAGCAGCATCACTTCCAAAAACCAAAGCTCTGTAACCATGTGACAGTCCCATTTTCCCTTTCCCCGGATCTCTCCTACGGCAACACCTGTTAATGTAGAAGAAGTTGGCTGATCAAACACTATTTGTAAGCACACTGGAATAATCGGTAAACAGCCCTGCCAAATTCATATCTTGTCCCACATGGCAAACTTTACAGATCCAGAAATCTGAGGAAAATACTCATTACTATATGAAGTAGTCCATGTTGGTGCATAAACCAGACGTTTATTGGAAATGTGTTTTAATTGTCCAGACATTTACAGGGTACCTGTTTTAATTTTGCCCATCAAGTTTTATATTTCAAAGCATAATCCTCACCATTTTGGAACAGATTCTGATACAGTCTGAAAAGGAAAGATGTTAGTATAATACCGATATGAGAGCTTGTGAATGATTAAGAAGAAACTTTCCTAGCAACCCTCATAATGGTGATCCCTGAAAGAAAATTGCAATGAGCGTACGCCGGTGTTCAGGGAAAATTTTTAAAGGCTTGACTGTCTTTCAGTGAGTGTGTTAAAATCATGCATGCAAGCTTCCCTGAAGTTATTTCAATTTTTGAAGTTCCACTGAGGTCAGTAGGAATCTTGCTGGGGAAAGGTTGCATTTTTAAAGATAATGCTGAATATTTCAAAATTCCACAAGTCAAGAATTCTGTGATTTTTGCTAATAAAAGAGGTAGAATTGTGTGTATTCCAAATCCTATTGCAGTACCCTCATCCAGTCCACCTCCTAACTCAGTTTTCTTGAATCGCTTCTCATACGAATATCAGTGTTATTCCTTTTAAAAGACCCATTGCATTCAATGGCACGTCCCCGTAGGAGATGAAATTTGCATGAATGGGCTCGAGTTTTCTCTCTTGAGATTCGAGGACTGAATGAGACCATCTGCAGAGATATGTTTAGCATCTATTTAGATGTTTTTAGAGTCGGTTTAATTGATAATCAAGACTCAAGCCTGTTGGTGAGCAAATTGGCTTGTCTTTTAGGGAACTGTGTTTCCCAAGCTCAAAAGCAAAATTCCCGATGCCAAATCTCCAAACTCTCAGGAAATGGTGTACTGAAAGTCGGTTGTCATGTTGCGTTTGAGTCTCTGTGATAAAATGTCTAACATGTGTGTCCAAAGCCGACATCCCACAGGAACTGCAAATGAAGAGGCCGTTTCTCATCTCAGACAGGATCCTGGGGTGAATTCCTGATCATGATCCATGTGGTGGTGAACCTGGAGTTGAGCCCATGATTAGGGCTGTTACAATTACTCTGCAAATATTGCACCCTTCTTTGCTCTGGGGCATGGTCATGCCGCCATGATTGTTACCTCCTTGTTCAATTTCCTTCTTGCTCATCTATTTCAAGCGGAAACACCCAGAACACTTTGGATTCTGCTAACTCTTTTTTTTTTTTTTTGGCACAAGGTGCTATATGCTTCTGAAAACAAGGCCACTGTGTTATAATTAATTGGAGATTATTTGTTATAAATAGGTAATAAAAATCCAAATGCCACAAAATGCATGGTTGGGTCAACAATTATTTACTGTGTCTGTATGTCTGCTCCTCAGTGGGAATGTTCATTTCTTTGTTTTTTTACCTTGTGAGCCAGAGCTGTCATAATTTCTGCAGCCTCAGTGTGGTACCCGGGAACTTTAAATACTTGTTGCTGGATGCGGGAAGATGAGTCTGAGTGCAGCTGAGAGATGGGACAGCATTGTGATGACGGGGTCCATCTTTGTGTGGAGGGGAGACGATAATGGGATCCTTCAAGTGGGAAGACGTCTTTCACACTTAGGATCTGTCATAGTTAACTTTGTGTTTAAAGCAGTCTAGTCCATTTATTTTTAATTTTTAATTTTTTAAATTGAAGTATAGTCAGTTACAACTTGTCAATTTCTGGTGTCCAGCCTCATGTCCCAGTCATGCATGTACATACATATATTCATTTTCATATTCTATTTCATTAAAGGTTATTACAAGATATTGAATATAGTTCCTTGTGCTAAAAAATTGTTTTTTTAATCTATTTTTAGATATAGTGGTTAACATTTGCATATCTCAAACTCCCAAATTTATCTATTCCCACCTCTTTCCCCTAGTAATCATAAGTTTGTTTATTATGTCTGCAAGTCTGTTTCTGTTTTGTAGAGGAGTTTATTATTGTCCTCTTTTATCTTTTTATTTTAGATTCCACATATGTGTGACATCATATAGTATTTTTCCTTCTCTTTCTGGCTTACTTCACTTTGATGATCTCCAAGTCCATTCATGCTGCTGCAAATGGCATTATTTTATTCCTTTTTATGGCCGAGTAGTATTCCATTATATAAATATACCACAACTTCTTTATCCAGTCATCTGTCGATGGACATTTAGGTTGCTTCCATGTCTTGGCTATTGTAAATAGTGCAGCTATGAACACTGGGGTGCATATATCTTTTCAAATTATATTTTCTTCCAGATATATGCCCAGGAGTGGGATTGCTGGATCATAGGGTAAGTCTGTTTTCAGTTTTTTGAGGACTCTCCATACTGTTTTCCATAATGGCTGCACCAATTTACATTCCCACCAGCAGCGTAGGAGGGCCCAATGGAAATACTTATATGAGAACGGTGTAATCTAATGTATGATTTAAAAAAAAAATCACAGGCAGTCATTTGAAGAAGGCCTAGTTTGGTGGCAACAGTGGACAAATACTGTGAGGGTGGTAGATGGGCAAGTCCCCATCCAGAAGGCCATGGCTGGGTGCTGTTCTGGTATCTCAACTGGGACTCTGGAGAAGTTACTGGGCTCAGGTCTGATTTGATGGAATGCAAGGACTGGGAGGGGAAACAGCGATGATTGGAATGAGGTTTCCTGAAGCCTTTGGTGCCTCTGGACTTGATTCTACACTGAGAGGACGTTGCATTTCTTTCCTTTACTTCTTTTGAGATAATGCTTCATTTTCTGCATTTTCATCCTCCTAAAGCTCCAAAAGCTATAATCTACCCTTTCCTCAGACAGTGAAGAATTAAAGCTAGTTTTTTTTTTTTAGGTGCAAATGATAGAACATTTAATTCAGACTGACTTATACAAAGCAGCTCATACAGCAGCCATTCCAGGAATCAGGGGCTTCAGACACAGCTTGATCCAGCATCTCAGTCATTGTTCTCTATAATGTGACTCTCTCCACCCCTTGAATATGATTTCCTTCATTTGGAATTCAGGCAGACCTTTACCTTGAAAGGCTCCTGAAAAGCTAGTCTTTGGGTATATTTTTCTATCTGCTTTCTGTAAGAGCAGAATGCGAAAAACTTTTGCGTTAGCATCAGCAGCTTGTAATTGTGCTTTGATTGTGCTGAGTGGTTTTGATTGTATTCTCTGTGCTCCTCTGAATTGTTCCTTTGGGTTTCTTGGTTGGGGGACTGTGGGTAACTTTTGTATTCCATTTTCAGTGTTTCAGCCGCATTCATTTACCACCCACACTTTATAAAGGCTGGTATTCATTCTCCCTGCCTTTACCTCCCCAACCCTAAACACACATACACACACACACCCTTAAAGGTGTTGCAAAATTGTACCCTTGCTGACGTCTTTGCGATCATTCCTACCATGCTGCGATTGCATTGCAGGGTGTTCAGAGTACTTTGTCACCTCCCTTCTTGCTTCTCTTCCATGCAACCTTGGGCATGTCTGTGCAAGAGATTTTACCCCTCCCTCAGTTGTCAGCCTCCTGCTGCTGGGATGAACAGTGTAAGCCCAGAAGTGATTCTTCTTAGACATCTGGGACTACTTGCCAAAACTCTTTGACCACCTGTCTTTCTGTGTTTCGGATTTTCTTTTCTCCCAGCTTCTGTATTGCACCTAGTTTTGCCTGATTCCCGTGGTATCTGTGCTAAGTTCTTTGGTAGGGGTGACACATAATTTAAGGCAGAACTAGAAGTATGAGACATTCATTTATTTAGCAAATGTTTATCGGCTGCCTAATATGTAGCGAGCCTCATGCTAGTGTGTGGAGGGTGTCTGCCTCAAGGTTCACGTGATGTCCTGGGGAATTTGAGCACCTAAGCCAGTAATTAGAATTCAGTGTGGCAAGTCAAAGAGAAAGAGGTGTTTATTTTGGAAGCAGTGAAGTGCCTTGGTTGAGAGCCCAGATACTGGAGCTGGACTGCCTTGGTTCAAATCACCAGTCATTCTCTCTGTGATTCTAGGCAAATTCCTGAAACTGTCTGTGCCTTCTTTTCCTTATCATGGGAAAGGAAGTGCTGTCGTGGGTAAGACAGTTCACAGAGCAAAACAGCTGGAGAATGCCTGGCATGTAGTAAGTAGCTAAATAACCAAGATCTGTTACTGTTAATATCCCTCATAATCCTCACAGGATTGAACTTTGAGAAGGAGGATGGAACTTAATGTTGGGTTAGTTACTGCTTGAAACCTGGAGAATTTTTCAGAGCAGTTAAGAAGCAGCCAGTTTCTGGCTGGAGAGTCTACAGTATTGAACCCTTAAAGATACTTTCAAAATATTTCTCCCCTTGCGTTGAGTCATGCTTTAGACTCAAACCTGCTCTGTTGCAAGAAGAAGAAACGAATCTTTTCTGTTTACTCAGAGAGGAAACATTTTTCCTCTGGTTGGAGGAAACATTTTTCATTGTGTGATGCTGGACTCCAGTGCCTACCGCTTTGAAAATTAGCTGTGGGCTTTCTAAGGAAATAGGTGACTGCCCAAACTGGGTATATTGGCTTTAATTCCCATTGTTCAGTGTTGCATGTTCTTTTTTTTTTTTTTTAATTGAAGTGCAGTCAGTTGCAGTGTGTCAGTTTCTGGTCTATAACATGTTGTGCGTTCTAAGCAGAATATGCAGGTCAAACCTTCAGAAATTCCTGTAAGTCTGAAGTCTAGGAATAACCATCAGGTACCTCACAGTCAGCATCCTTCCCACCCACTGGTCAACCCCATCTTCCGAATGGTTTCTGAAATCATCACACCAGCTAAGCTCTTGTTGACACATCCTTTTCCCTGGCATCTTGAGTGACTGTGTCTGAGACCCCTTTGAGTCCTCATTAACTGGCACATATTAGTTGTTCAGTCATTGTTTGTTGGAGAAACATATGAATCAATGACTAATTGAGTGCCTGGGTCTGTCAGGAAATATGGTTGCTCATACTCACTCGAGGAACTTCACTTCTCTCCCATTTTCCTTTTTCTGCAACTGATTTGTAGACAAGAAACTACAATATTGCATCCCCCAGGGAGGACCACTGAGGACACTGGGGCAGTTTTGCACAGATGCGCCCAGACAGGAAGACAGTTCGGCACTGAAATTCAGCCCATGCCCTGCTCACCAAGCGATGTGCCCTGGCAGGGGGCTCTGTGTGATCAGAGGGCTGCCTGCTCTCCCTGACGCATCAGCGCTGTCCTCCGGCCCAGCCAAG
Organism: Vicugna pacos; assembly: GCF_048564905.1. NCBI lineage: Eukaryota > Metazoa > Chordata > Mammalia > Artiodactyla > Camelidae > Vicugna > Vicugna pacos. The sequence goes on along the minus strand of NC_133003.1, from coordinate 5,721,378 downwards.
TGTCCGCAGGGCTTGTCTCCCCCAGGCTCCTTGCACTGACCGTTCTGCTGGAGGGGACAGCTTCATCCGATTTTATCTACAGAGACCCTTGGGTTTGCTAGTGGCTGTGGGAGTCAAATCAGGATTTCTTTTTCAGATACTTTCAGATTTCTTTTAAGATATTGGACTCTTTTTTAAAGTATAATTTATTTTATTTTATTCTTTATTTTTATTTCATTAATTAAAGTATAGTCAGTTACAATGTGTCAATTTCTGATGTACAGCATAATGTCCCAGTCATGCATACATATAGATACATTTGTTTTCATTTATTTTATAATATTTATAACTAGTATATATCCTAGATATATAAAATTTATATTTTATATTTTAAATTTATATTTTAATATGTATCTTATTTATATATTTTCTAAAACTAAAATGTATTGTTAATTATTTCTTATTTCTGGAGTTGCATTAATTTTTACTGTTTCTTTTAAATTGTATTAATCCTTGGAATATGTATGCTATTTATATTTGATATGTTTAGATATCAGCTTACCCCAAGCTAATTTATAGATTTAATACAATTCCAGTTAATAAGATAGTAGACTTTTTATGTCATAGTATTCTTTTTTCTTTTTTTCCCTTGTTCAGTTTTATTAGGTAGAATTATTACACTTTGACTACACATATACATTACATTGCATGTAAATACATGTATACAATATACTGCACATTTTTTTCAGTTTACATATATGTACTGATCATTGGTTCTAAGAACAGATTAGAGCTTTAGATTTTTAAACTTACATAGTTATCAAAGGAATAAAGCCAACCACAAAATAAGAATCAACCGAATGGGGTAATGCAGTCATTACGGACAGTCAGCTGTGCTTATGTGCATTCAAGAAATCAGTCATCTAAGTTATAAATAATAAGTAGTTCATTTGTGTCCTTATTTGTTTATTTTATTTTTTTAGGTTCCACATATAGTGATGTCACATGGCATTTTTCTTTCTCTTTCTGGCATCACTTAGAATGATGATCTCCAGGTCCATCATGTTGCTGCAAATCAGATCAGGATTTCATCACCCTGTTTTATGATTACCAAAAGCTGAAGGGGGAGAAAAAGAATAAATAAATCCCCTGTGTCATTAAGTCAATTGCCCTGAATAAGTACCTCTCATCGCATGAATACCAGCTTCCTCCTCTGTCCCGGCCCCGTGATGCACCCTGCTCTTCAGAGCAGTTTGCTGTTGTTGTGAAGCGGTTTCATAATCACATAGATACCTCATTACAATCCTTTCCTCTCCACCAGAACATTAGCTTTAGAAGCATCTCCAACTAATGATGAATGTTTTAGCACCAGCCGTACGGAGGTGAGCTGGAAGGAGTTTAGAAGTAAAGGTCTCACGTAGTCCTTAATTGCCCGCTCAGCCGAGATTTTTCCAAGTCATGCAACCCACTGAATCTGTTTTGAGAACTGCTAGTGACTAGAAAAAAAATGAAGAGTTTATAGAACACCCCTCCACCCCACCCCTGCCGCCCCTGCGAATCTCCTGTGGGGGCTCTGCTAATGACCAATGCCTGGGCTGGAGAATGGGCAGCTGCCAATCAGCCAGGCCCTTGGGGCACTCATACTGGTATGTGAGGGGCCCAGAGATGAAGGAGAACCCAGCCCAGCCCTCCTGGGTGCCCGTGAGGCCCATGGCCGGCGGCTTCACACGGCTAACTTCATTCTCTCTTGGCTGGTGGTGGGATTTCCAAGACACTTTTTAATCCTCCCCCCAAAATGATTATAGGGTTCAAGTGGGCAAGTTTAATAAAAGAAGGAGGCTGATGTGATAAAAGGGTGTGGTGGAGAGGAGGTTGGACAGGTGAGCACTGGCTCTTAAAGGAAGTCAGTAGCCACCGTCCCCCCCCAGGTGTTTGTAGACATTCCAGTGTTTTCACAGGAAATTGGCAAAGCAAACTGATCATGAAGTTTTAACTGTTGGCTCGAATTCTTTGGAAACAATAGGGGACCCATGAGGCACTTCTGCAGGGGGAGTCGGCCCTCCTGCTTACGGTTGGTGACTTCTGAATTAGTGGGGATGTCTGCAGAGCAAAGGCCTGGATCATCCTATTTTAGAAAGAGGCCCAGCAGGCCCTCCACCCACCTGGGCAGGTACACTCATGGTGCTGGGAGGAAGCAAGAGGCTAAGGATCGCTGGATCCCCTCCTCATCTCGTAATGTTGCATTTATATGCAATAAATCACTTCTCATCTCAGCCAGAGGAGCAACTGTCTTGCAGTGAATGAAGTTAACGTTTTATGCCTTCTTCCTGGCACAGGGTCCTTCCAAACTGCGGTGCCTAATTTTGTGTTCATAAACAGGAGTTCTTTTTCTTGGTCATCACTCATTGCCTAAACTCTGATCCCCTCCACACCTGCTCTACAGCTATTTCCGTGTGTCCTCTGGGCAGCCCCTCTGGTTGTCTGAGCTTCAGTTTCTCCATTTGTAAATTGAGGAAGACAGTCCTAACCATCTTCTGGGGTTCTTGCAATAATCAGAGAAGAGGCTATGCCATTAAAAAACATCTAAATGCTTTCCCCTAGTTTCTGCTTCCCCAAAGTGCTCCACTATTAGTATTTTATTAGCTGAAAATGTAGCATCAACTCCTTGTGCTCAGTAAGTCATTGAAAGTGTGAGAATATACAATCCTCCACCCCCGAGGGGCATGAAGAGCTCTTCTCATTTTGAGTAACTAGCTTTCCCGATGTGTCATGTGGGAAACATGGGCATGATCCAGCCGGGCGTGTGGTACCAGGGCTCCACACTGGGTGTCACCCGGGCCTGGCCTGTGCTGAGGGTCTCTCACACCTGCTTTTCAGCCTCCTCCTCACAGCATCGGCAAGGCATTTTCCATCCCATTTTCCAGAGGAGGAAACTGAAGTACAGAGAGGAGATGTTGACCTTGGCCCAGGTCACAATAGCAGTGGGGCAGAGCTTCACACCTGGGGGATGCTGCTCTGTGAGCAGAGGTCTGGGGGTGGAGGGGACAGTGAGAGCCTGGAGCTCGAGGAGAAAAGAAAAGCAGATCCGTTGCTGGCAGCAGCCACTCTGCCAAGCTGACTCAGGTCCCCAGCACATGTGTGAAAAGCGAAATCCTCTGTTGCCTCCAGGGAGCCACTTCAGGGCTGCTCTGGAAGGTTGTGCAGGATGCACACCACCCAAGCCAAGTGGAGGATGACACCTAACTCGGGCTTCACGATTGACGGAGGCCCTTGCAGAACTGTGGTGGCCCCAAGAAGTGCCTTTTTCTCCCTCACACATGTCATTTTTTAGAGCCAGGGCCCTGGCCAGCCTGGTGTGGAACTCTTTCCATTTTTCATACAAGTCCCTCCCTCACAGCATTTAATGTGCTCTCCCTCTTCCCTTCCACACGCTTGAATCTTGCTGACTTTATGGGCTGTCTCCTTTGTGCAGATCCTTCTGACCCCTTGGTTCGCTGGGCAGCTCCATTTCATTTATTCACTCATCAACATACATGCATTGAACATTTACTAGGTGCCCAGGACTGTTTAGGTGTTGGAGTAAGAGTCAGGGTAAACTCAGAGGTGCATGAGGAAGTAGTCTAGAAGTTCAAGTATCGAGGGGAGGGTGTAGCTCATTGGTAGGGCACATGCTTAGCATGCACGAGGCCCTGGGTTCCATCCCCAGTACCTCCCTTAAAAAAAAAACCTAATAATAAATAAATACATAGACCTAATGATCTCCCTCCACCAAAATAAAATAAAATGAAAAATAACATGGCTTGAAAAAGCTTTAAAAAAAAGTTCAAGTGTCAGAAAACAGGCATTGTAACAATAAAGCTGCGTGTTGAGTAAAGCTGGGTAAGTCCGAAGTGCTTTGCTTGTGTGGATTCATTTGAACCTTCCAGTAATCCCGTGAGTGTTGGCATTCTTACTTTATATGAGATTGATCCCTATGAGATTGCTGTTGTGACTGATGTAGGTCACAACAGTGGTAGGTCAGCAGTTGAATAAGGTTCAGCCTAAGAGATGAGGCGCCTCTGTGTAATCACATGCCCAGAGATCCTCATGTCGCAGGTGATGGAGCCAAGATCAGAACCAGGCAGTCTGGCTCTGAGGTCCCCGTGCTGCCCTGCCTGGCACTCAGCTGTCCGACAACTGGACATGCGTGCTCAGAGGAAGGGGCACTGCTCCCTCTGCGTGGAGGTTAGGGAAGGCCTGGCTAAGGTGGACTCTTCCTTCCCTTTAACTTTGTGGATGAACCGACGTTACAGGTTTATCAATGGTGGAACCTCGGTATTGCCTCACCTCCTGCATCACAGCACTTGGTCCAGGGCTTTGCTCTTAGGGAGGACTCCGTAAACAATTTTTGTTTGATTAGTACTTTTACTGTTAGCGTGTTGAAGTTTCCTGAGAGAGAAAAATGTGGAAAAAAAAAGAGTACAGGGTCGAGGTTAAGAACGCAGGGTTTAGAGCTCATACAGTTTGTTATCGAAAACAAACAACCCAAGCAAACAATGGGCAGAAGACCTAAATAGACATTTCTTCAAAGAAGACATCAAGATGGCCAGCAGGCACATGAAAAAAATGCTCAGTATCACTAATTATTGGAGAAATGCAAATCAAAACTACAATGAAGTATCACCTCATACCAGTCAGAAAGGCCATCATCAAAAAGTCCACAAATGATAAATGCTGGAGAGGGTGTGGAGAAAAGGGAACCCTCCTACACTGCTGGTGGGAATGTAAATTGGTGCAACCATTGGAAAATCCTATAGAAAACAATATGGAGATTCTTTAAAAATCTAAAAGTAGACTTACCATATGATCTAGCAATCCCACTCCTGGGTGTATATCTGGAGAAAATTGCAATTTGAAAAGATACATGCACCCCATTGTTTATAACAGCACTATGTTATAGCCTATATTATATATGTTATATAATAGCACATATGTTATATGTCTATAGCCAAGATGTGGAGGCAGCCTAAGGTGATTGTATAAAGAAGATGTGGTGTATATAGATGCACAGTGAAATACCACTCAGCCATAAAAAGGAATTGAAATAATGCCATTTGCAGCAACATGGATGGACCTGGAGATTATCATACTAAGTGAAGTAAGTTAGAGAAAGATAAATATCACACAATAGCACTTATGTATGGAATCTTAAAAATGGCACAAATGAACTTATTTACAAAACAGAAAGAGACATGCAGACACAGAAAACAAACTTTTGGTTACCAAAGGGGAAAGTGAGGGTGGGATAAACTGGGAGTTTGGGATTTGCAGATACAAACTACTATATATAACATTTGTTTTATATATATATAAAAATATATTATATATATATAAATAAATAAACAGTACACATTTTCTTAAGAAAGTTAACACAACAATCGAATCTACAATAATATCAAAAAGAAGAAAATATTTAGGAATACATTTAACCAAGGCAGTGAAAGATCTGTACATTGAATATAAAGTGTTGATGGAAAAAAAAATAAGGAAGTCACAAACAAATGGAAAGATATCCCATGTTCCTAGTTTGGAAGAATTAATATTGTTAAAATGTTCATACTCCCCAAAGGAATTTTCAGATTCAATTCAACCTCTATCAAAATTGCAACTGAATTTTTCACAGAAATAGGAAAACACTCTTAAAGTTCATATAGAACCACAGAAGACCCCAAAGAGCTAAAGTAACCTTGATCAAGAAGAACAAAGCTGGAAGCATGACACTTCCTGATTTTAAACTATATGAGAAAGCTACAGTACTCAAAACAGTGTGGTACTGTCATAAAAACAGACACATCAATGGAACAGAATCAAGGGCCCAGATATAAACCCATGCAAGTACAGCCTAATTTTCAGCAAAGGTGTGAAGAACTCATGATGAGAAAGGAATAGTTTCTTCAATAAGTAGTGTTGGAAAACTGAATATCCACATGCAAAAGACTAAAATTGGACATTTACCTCCCACCACACACAAAAACCAGCTCAAAATGTGTTAAAGACTTAAGCTAGGATCTGAAACTGTTAAACTCCTAGAAGAAAACAGGGGAAAAGCTTCCTGACATTGGTCTTGGCAATGATTTTTTGGATTTGACAGCCAAATCCAACAGAAGCAAAAATAAAAAAGTGGGACTACATCAAACTGAAACGTTTCTGTTTGGCAATGAATCAATCAAGATGAAAAGGCAAGCTGTGAAATGGGAAAAGATATTTGCAAGGTATGTATCCGGCAAATTGTTAATATCTGAAATATAAAAGGAACTCTCACAATTAAATAGGAAAAAAACCCCACAAAAAGTAGGCAAAGATCTGAATAGACTTTTCCAAGGAGGGCATACAAATGGCCAACAGGCACAGGAAAGGGTGCTCAACATCACTAATCATCAGGGAAACACGAATCAAAACAGCAATGCAATATCACCTCACACCTGTTAGGGTGCCCATCATTAAAAAGACAAGAAGTAACAAGCGCAAGGATAGAAAAACGGAATTCCTTGTGCACTGTTGGTGGGAAATGTAAATTGGTCCAGCCATTATGGGAAACAGTATGGAGGTTCGTCAAAAAAAAAAAAAAATAGAACTACCGTGTGATCCAGCATCCCCACTTCTGGGTGTGTATCCAGAGGAAATAAAATCACTATCTCAGAGACCTGTCTGCACTCGCATGTTTATTGAAGCATTATTCACAATAGCCAAGGTGTGGAAACAGTCTAAGTGTCAGTCAAGTGATGAATGTATAGACGATGTGATACACATAGATGCTGGAATATTATTCAGCCTTACAAAAGGAGGAAACTGTGCATTAGTGACAACATGGATGAACCAGAAGGACATTATGCTAAGTGACATAAACCAGAAACACAGAAAGACAAATGCTGCATGATCTTACATGTGGAATCTTAGAGAAAAAAGAAAAGAAAGAAGAAAGTCAACTTCACAGTGACAGAGAGTAGAATGGTGGCTCCCAGAGGCTGGGGCACAGAGGAAAGAGGAGTTTTTTTTTTTTCTTTAAAGAAGGGAGGAAAGCAGGAGGGTGGTTGCAGGGGCTGGGAGAGAGGAGTTCTTGTTGAACCGACACAGAGTTCCAGTTTTGCAAAATGAAAAGGGATCTGGAGATGGAAGGTGGTGATCATTGCACAGCAATATGAATGTACTCAATACCAGTGAAGTGTACACTTAAAAATGGTCATGATGCAAATCACTTTTCCTTCTTTCAGCTCTTTTTCAATTTCAGGCTCTTGTATCATGGGGTATATACTTTGGAGGTGTCATCCCAGCCCCTGCCCCTCCCTCCTCTTTAGGACTGTCCCCCATCTATGGGAACATCCACTGGAATAATATGAGATGAGAAGGACGAGGCTGCAGGAGAGGAGATGAGGAAATGTCATCCTGTACCTGAGGCTCCAGCTCCTGGCTAGCTCTTCACCCCTGGGGAGCGGCCCCAGTGTGAGACCCACCTATCACTATGAGTCTAGTAGTAACAGCCCCGGCTTGAAAGAGTTTTCCTCACTCGTGGCCAGAACCAATCAGAAAGACTGCTTCTTGCACTATTTACAATAGCCAAGAGATGGAAACAACCTAAATGTCCATCAACAGATGACTGGATAAAGAAGCTGTGGTATATTTATACAATGGAATACTACTCAGCCATAAAAAAGAATAAAATAATGCCATATGCAGCAACATGGATGGACTGGATAATGTCATTCTAAGTGAAGTAAGCCAGAAAGAGAAAGAAAAATACTGTATGATATCACTTATATGTGGAATCTGAAAAAAAGAAAGACAAATGAACTTGTTTCCAAAACACAAATAGACTCATAGACATAGAAAACAAACTTATGGTTACCAGGGGGAAAGGGGGTGGGAAGGGATAAATTGGGAGTTCAAGATTTGCAGATACCAACTAGTATACATGAAATAGATAACAGGTGTATACTGTAGGGCACAGGGAACTATATTCAGTATCTTATAATAACCTCTGGTGAGAAAGAGTATGAAAACGAATATATGTGTATATTCCTATATGACTGAAGCATTGTGTTGGACACCAGAAATTGACTTAACAGTGTAAACTGACTATACTTCAAAAAAAAAAAAGAGAGAGAGAGAGACTGCTTCTTCATCCTCAGTCCCTCTTTACATTTTATTCTAATATTTCACTTTTTTTCTTACTGAAGCATAGTTAATGTACAATATTATATAAGGTTTGGATGTACCATGTAGTGATTCACAATTTTTAAAGGTTATGCCCCATTAATAGTTATTGTAAAATATTGACATATATTCCAATAGAGCCAACATGTCCTTAAAAAAGTGGTCACAATATTCAATTATAAGGAAAAAAAGAAAGAAGAAAAACGACAGCAAAGAGCTGGATGAACTTGAACATTGCCATGAGACTGAGAAGGGAATTAGACAGACAGTCACACAGATTTGTAGCCTGGAATGTATAAAGAGTCCTGAACCGAGCCCTGTGGACCTGAGCAGTTGTGAGCTGGCCTCAGGGAGTGTCCCCAAGCATCTGCACTCATCTCTGCTTCCAAAGAGTATTTGAGCTTTTCTGCCTTCAGGCTCTGCTCCTGTGGTCGCTCCTCCCACTCTGGTTCTTTCTTCTCCAAAGGTGCCAGAACATCTAACCTCAGTTCAAGACCATCTTAGTTGGCCAAATTCTTGGTGGCATCCTGTTCCTTTGAATTCATACCGCTTCCGATCACACAGCCACAAGTCACATAATGTCCTGCCTGATGACAGCTTAACATTTTGCCATTTTGCCCTATAATGGAGCTTTTGACCCCCAGGTGTCTGATGACCCTAATTACTGCAGTTTTCTTAAACAGAATAACCCTTCTGCCATCACGTCGTAACGATGCAGCAAAAAGCAGAGGACAAAACTGGTACTCAGTTAACTTTATATGAGTCAATTCATCTTTGTAAGAGTGTTTCATTCAAACCTTCATTTATGCAGGAAGAACAACTTTAATGTGTGGCATGCCTCAGCAGTGCTTTCAAAGAGAAAACTGGGGATAAAATTCTTGTAATGCACAGCCTTCTTGCCTCGCTCAAACTTGGTTTTGGGGTTTCTACTTAGCATCTTCCTCTTCCAAACCTCTCCCGGTTCATCATTGCACAGGTCATCATCAATAAAGACCCATTCTTTCTCTGCTCTGTGTTGCCGGTAGGCTCATATCCTGGACCGAACAGGTGCTGTGCGTGTCCTCTGTGCTGTTTTGGTCCTGCCTGTGTTTGAAGGATTTGCAGTAATGCCACGGGCTGTCGAATTTTGCTTCCTCTGGAGTCAAGTGACTATTATGCACGGGCAGGCAGGGAAGGAAAAGAATTTAATGGAAGCACCACGGTTTTTGCAAAAGAAGCCAAGTTCTGCTGCTATGTGTGAAAGGTGAGATGCTGCAGACGGCGTCGCCGGCGATGGGCTGTTTGCTTTGTACGTGATGAATGAAAATGCTGTTTGTTCTTGAAGAGGATAGAATTTGAAATGGCCCTGCTCTCGCTTCATAATATTCTTGAGAGTGTGGCCACATTTTGGGGTGTCTTTTTTCTTTTCATCTTTGACATCCAGCTGGTATTTATGGTATTTATCCAGAGAGTGATGATGGAAGTGTATTTGAAGAGCTGCACTGAATCATTCTCACCTGGTACTTGCCCTTCATCCTAAACAGAATGGATTTCAGGGCAGAGATCAGGTTGGGGAAGATATAATTTAATTCTGCCGTGGGTCAAGCAGAAAGGTTAAGTCCCTTTAAGTTCCTCATTCCATGGTAGAGCTTGCTGACGCTTCTGAGAAAGCAATTTTTCATACCAGAATCCTTTTGTCTCTGTCCCACGTTTTTTTATTTAATTACTTTCGTATACAGACACACTGAAAATCGGTTTTTCTGGCTGGTCTTTCTTCCTGTATCTTATAGGAAATGATCAGTGTTTCCGTTTTGTGAACTAAATTTAAAAATGGTATCGATTCTGGAGGGAGGGTGTAGCTCAAGTGGTAGAGTGCATGCTTGCATACTGGGTTCAAGCCCCAGTACCTGCTTTAAAAGTGAATAATAAAAAAAGTAATCACTTCCCCCAAAAAACCCCAAAATAAAATAACTGAACTTAAAAAAAGAGAATTAACCTTGTGAAATCTGGAGATGTGCGAGAAAGCTGCACTGCACATGAATCTGTTGAATTGAGTGGAAATTCTGAGGGAGGAGGCCCAGGACCTCTGAATTAAGCACGACCAAACACACAGGATGAAACCGCAGGACAGGATGGTGGTGAGAGCACAGGGGGGAAGGGGAGAGGGACGCTTGGTGCGGTCACAGTGTTCCCAGTGTCCGTGAGCGGGCTGCCTCTGCCCCTCTGCAAGGCAGGCAGTGAAATCGGACACATTGCCCGCACATCCGTGAGTCTCCCTTTGATGGAGCCCACCTTGGTGGGACGTCCATTTCCCAGAGGAGGCTCTCTTGTGTTCTGTTGAAAATCAGCCTCCAGGAATCTCACGTGGGAATACTGTGGACAAAGGAGAAGCTTCTAGGGAGACATTCTGAGGTCCTTTGTGCTGCATACAGTCAGGGGGGAAATTTACATGGATATTGACTGTGTATTAAGATCACTTTCGCCGGGAGGGGTGTAGCTCAGTGGTAGAGCACATGCTTAGCATGCACGGGGTCCTGGGTTCAATCCCTGGTTCCTCCACATAAATAAATGAATAAATGAGTAAGTAAATAAATAAGCAAACTTAATTACCCCCTCACCAAAAAAGAGCACTTTAAGTAGTGAAGACCTCCAGGACACTAGTCCCTGATCAGAACAAACATCAATTAAAAGTGATATTTCCCCAGAGAAAACAATCAGGAGGAACAAAGGTGCCAGAGTGGGTTTCTTTTTTTCCCCTTTTCATTTGGGAGGAAAGAATTGTGCTTTTGATTGATATCCACTGGGCTGTTCAGCAGAGCATATTTTTGATGTGATGAGTGTCCTGAATAGTAGTTGAAAATATTTGGGGGTGGTGCCTCGGGGCCCTTTTTCCAATCCCCGTTTTATTCTTCCCCATATCGGGAACATGAGGATGGAAAATGACAACAGATTGTCTCCTTGCTCTGTTTTCCTGGAGTCTGAGTGCACCTGCTCCAGCTAGACCCTGTCTGCTCGTGGAGACTTCATCTTCATCTTCAGTAACAGGGCGGGAACTTTTTCTGTGAAAAGGAGGAAGAACATGCTGTCCTGTAGAAGTTGGGACCCATGGTGCATCCAACGCACCTCTCTTTGCATCTTTGCTTTTGTATTCTTCTACGAGAGGAGTGTGTTTATACTAATACGAGATTGCTTTAGAGAAAAAAAACCTCCATAATTCAGGTTAGCATACCGAACTGAAGAGATTTTCCCTTCTATTTACAAGTTGTCTTCTTTCCCATTTGTATTTGATTTTTGCAGGCACACATTTTGCCTTGGTGGCATTTGGCAGCCAGACACCGCACAAAGGAGATGGTCCTGAGGACTGTCATATCGTGACAACTTAGTGGCATCTTGGCAATGTCTCCAGCTAATATCTATTCAGATCTGTAACCAGTGTAAATTCATCTGTGACTTAGAAAAGAAAAACAGAAAACACCGCCTTTATATAGTAGACCGCTAATTTCAGGCTTCATTTACACACAAGTAATGCTCCTCTGTTAAACAAATAATAAACAGCTTTCTACTTTACTCGGCTGTGGTTAAAAAATATTGGTCCTGTGAAAACCCAGGCAGTTAATATATTAGTGTTAAATTAGATAAAGACATTTAATAAAAAGGAATGTGAGATAATAAAAGAGTCAGAATATATTATTGCTCAGCCCTGAATTGTGTTACCTTTTTCAGATATCACAATAGTGTTTCAGATCCTATAGTTTTTCATGGACAGAGTTACTAAACAGTGTGACATTGAAAGTGTGTTTGAATCCTTGAAGGCTGCATGGCCTCCTCTTTTCCTTTGGTCATTTTATTATCAGGAAACCTCAAGAATCATGAGTATTAATATTAATAATTTTCTCTTTTGGAGATGTACCGTTTGCTGGGGATTTTGCATTTATTATCTCTGATTGAATAATACCATTCCCACTGTACAGATTAGAAGACTGAGGCAAAAAAACTAAAAATAGACTTATCATATGATCCAGCAATCCCACTCCTGGCCATATATCCAGAGGGAACTCTAATCCAAAAAGACACCTGCACCCCAGTGTTCATAGCAGCAGTATTTACAATAGCCAAGACATGGAAACAACCAAAATGCCCATTGACAGATGACTGGATAAAGAAGATGTAGTATATTTATACAATGGAATACTACTCAGCCATAAAAAGGAATAAAATAATGCCATTTTCAGCAACGTAGATGGACCTAGAGATCGTCATTCTGAGTGAAGTAAGCCAGAAAGAGAAAGAAAATTGCCATATGATATCACTCATATGTGGAATTTAAAAAGAAAAAAAAAAGGACCCTATGAACTCATCTATAAAACAGAAACAGATTCACAGACATATAGTAAACAATCTTATGGTTACTGGGGAAAGGGTGTGGGAAGGGATACATTTGGGAGTTTGAGATTCACAAATATTTGCCACTATATATAAAAATAGATTTAAAAAATTTCTTCTGTATAGAACAGGGAACTATGTTCAATATCTTATAATCATCTTTAATGAAAATGAATATACGTATGTATATACATGACTGGGACATTGTGCTATGCATCAGAAATGGACACATTGTAATTGTACTTCAATAAAAAAAGAAAACTGAGGCAGAGAATTTCAGAACTTGCCCAAGAGTTTATCACTCATAGTGACAGGGAAGGGATATTTAAAGACCTTTCTGCTCAACCAAGTCACATGAGAATCTCCAGGAGCGGGGTCTGGGTGTTAATGTTTTTTAGAATATCCTCTTGGAAGGTCTGTCACAGAATTGTGGCTGGAAAATGCCACTCTTGCCCCATTTTGTCTTCTGTGAGGGCCAGTAGAGGAACCAACTCGGATGCTTGGTTTCTTTGGGGGGATAAAGAGAGGCCGACTTGGAAAAACAAAAGTCATCATTCTCAGTATCTTCAACTTCCTGTTTAACATTGCTTCCTTCTTTGTAAGTGGAAGAAAGGGTCTATTATGTGTGTAAATACGGGTGTGTATGTGTGTGTGGGGGGGGCAGCTACCACATGCATTTCTCTGGTATCCTTAAGAATGGAAAGCTATTTAAAATGGCAGATGTGTTGGTGGAATATTTATTCGGAAAAGTCTGTGTAAAAAGTTGAGCAAAGCCGTGTGTCCACGGATTAAAAGGAACAAGGACAAAGAATCAAAGAATGCAAATACAGAATGTAACATTGACTAAATTCATGTCTTTGCATGTGTGAAGTCTCTGTGAGTTCATTGCTTTATAAACCTAAAAAACAATTAAGGGCAAAAGTCACTGGATTTCACAACTGAAGGTTATACTTCCAGCTATTTGAACAGAGGTGGTAAAGCCAGTTTGGGTGGCAGTGAGTGAGTGGCAGAGACTAAGAAGGGTTTTTCTTTCCTCATCTCCCATCTTGATCATTGGAAGTTTAAGTCAAATCTGATTGTCCAGGAAGCTGGTCAGTCTTCACCGGGTCACAGGTTATCAATAAAGGTGATTCCTTGTCTGCAATGATCAGGTCTCCCTTTGGTTTTCTTAGTAGTGGAAAATCCTTTCCCAATCTTCGCTGCTGCCCAGCAGGGGAGCCCTCAGAATGATGGTATTCACACCCTTGTGTAATATTCAACCGGGCTCCACTCCAGAGCCTGCCTGCAAATCACCATTCTCTCCACAAAATATGGTTTTGATCCTCACGGTTCTTTGCAGATCTTTGGGAAATTAACTATCTCACTGCAAGAGGAGGAAGCTACTGGTCTCAAATGGTCAGTAATGCCACTGGCACAGTTTGCTTGGAGGTGCTTCAGTGATGATGGTCCTTCAAGCCACCAGGTAAAGCTAATAGAATTTATCATGATCATCAGCACAATTTGTATCATCTTCATTAACTGCTGGTTGCAGGGAGATTCTAAAGCTGGTAGTTGTTTTATTGCAGATTCTTTTTGTTCTCCAGTGGGAAAGGATTACTACTCATAGTTCGTTTGACCCTTACAAACAGTTGCCAAAAAAACAAGCACACACAGATTTTACTAGATGAACAGGATTTGTTCTCTGGCTTGGACTGGGGTGGAGTTTAGAAATGGTCGTAAACAGGGCTGGGGTTAGAGACCTGGTTAATCAGAGAGGTGTTAGGCTGAGGAGTTATAAGCCGATTTAAGGTCCCTCCACTTTGTGGACCAGACCATTCTTTAATTCTGTTAATTGCACAGTGAATGGAGATTTCAGTGTGATGATCAGTGCTACGTGGTCCCTTATTCACTGGTCAGGACAACACTCACGCAGTATTTTATGATCCTCCAAATTCTTTCCGCTTTCTTCCAAAGGTGGGTCTTTTCAACAATCCCAGGGGTCCAGGGACCTAAAGTTGGTGTGCTCCCTTAGTGATAGGGGACAGGGGGGGACAGAGGTGGTCTCATAGCCAGGATGCTAGGCAGCTGGCCAGCCTTCCGTTCAGCAAGGGAGACTGGGTGTCCTGGACCTTTTATGTTTTTTTACTTCTTTGGTGTCAGAGGTGTGGGCTCTTGGAAATCATTTTAACCTCTAGATAATCCAGTTGTGACTTTGAGGGATGTCCTTGTATGATTTTTTGGAGGGTGGGGTGGGGGTGGTGGGTATGAAGGAGAAAATTCTCCTCTAAACCATTTAGGGAGAAATAAAGACACAGCAGGTAAAATTCCAATACAAAAAATTTCCAGGAGGGTTTTGCAAATATTGTTTCTCCTTTCTCAAAGCAGGCATGCAGATCTAGCTAAGAAAAGACGCCATAGTCTTTGGCCTTCCTCACTTAGAATAATTGTTGTAACATTGCTCCCCTGTGTTCCCATAGGAAGGAAAAAGCAATACTGGAAAACGCTAATGGGATTTCAGGCCCCACCGGCATCAGACGGGAACGCCCACTGTAGATGAGTTTACCTTTGGAAGAGATGAAGGAAAGGCTGGTATGATGGAGGAGGGAGGGTGGATGGACGAGAATAGGTGAATGCAAAAGTCTAAGAGACCCACGGGACCATCCCCAAGGCCCCTTGTCATGCGTCGAGACTGTTCACCCTCCTTTTCCCCACGTTTCATGTTCTCTCGCAGGCATAGATCCCAAGAAATCTCATCAGAAACAGAACTTAAATTTGAAGCCAGGTTCACCTTTGAGGTCCCTGCGCCTGCTTTCCCATTTGCTTTCCACTGGGCTTACTTAGGCACCTAGAAAAATGCATTATTTTTGTGGTGGGCCTGTTCTGTCTATATTTGCGTTTTCAGGAGGGCATGCCATTTGGAAAAATTTTACTTAGTGAAGGGAAAAAAAAAAAAGACAATGCTGTGTTTGAAGTAGTAGCCTTGCTTCAGTGACATTTAAAAGATGGATATTCATCATCGTGCATCCTTCCAGGCTAAGAAGCCAGCATATCTCGAGAAGATGAATGGATCTGAGTGGCTGGTTAATACATTATCTTGGTTTTGCTGCTGGCCAGCAAGGGGGAATTGTTATGATGGCCAGTAGGCTGTCCTGCCCTTGTTTTTAGGTTCATGTAAAGTATCCAATATGCAGAATGCTCAGCATTTCTTGTGGTCCTTCAGTGCCTAGAGGAAGCTAAAAATAGATGCAGAGAATGAAAGTAACAGAACAGAACCCTGCATTTTCTAGCCTTTCCTCCTGGTTCTAAATCAGACATCTCTTTTCTGGTGCCCCAGGATGTAAGGAGTCCTAATGTCTTGTTTCTCACACTTGGGTGGGGTTCGCTGGGGGCTTGGAAACCGTGTACTCACGGCCTCCTTTCTGTAGCTTCCTCTCAGGTGGGAGCTTAGAGACTTGAAGACAGAACAGATTTGCAAGAGGCAAGTCTGTCATGAGGGCAGGACTTTGCATGATGACCATTTGTATCTGGTTGGACTGCAGGGCCGGAGACTTCAAGCTCGTCTGTCATTTGCTTTCGGAAGTCGTGGAAGAAATGCGTGGCTGACAGGTTGGAACCACAGTGCCAATAAGGTGATTATTTGGCTGCTGTGCTTTAAAAACAATTTAAAGTTTGAGAAAGTACTTTAGAAGTAGATCAAAGTGTTAGGACCATTTTAAACATTCATTTCACCTCCTTGCCTAAGGCATGTTACAGATACAAATCAGGCAGAGAATATGTATCAGTTAGGATGTAATCTCTGAAAGTAACAGTGAAACCAGCTCAGAGCGGCTCAGACAACAGAGGGGATGTGTCAGTTACATAAGGTAGAGCAGGCTTCAGGTGATACTTGATCCAGAAGCCAAGCCGCCGTGTTGTTGGAACGCTGACTTCACTGCTGGTGACTCTCCTGACCTGCCTGCCCACCCTGGTGCTTCTGTGCCCTTTGGTCTGGATCCCTCACAGTCGCACATGGCTTATCAGACCCAGGCCCCTGTGCACTTCTGGCCCCGTCTAGTCAAAGGCGCCTGTGCTGTTTCTTCCTTCCTGGATCAGCCTGGGACTCATTCCGATCGGCCTGCTTGAGTGGCTTAGACCAGATCACAGCTCACCCCTGGAGGCAGGGATGGAACCAGCCTGTCCCCATGTCAATAGGGTGTCAAAAGGGGCTGAACAGATACTTTGGATGTGACCCAGTGTTCATGGTGGTGCCCCATGATGAGGGGCCTTGTGAGTTTCACAGGCCAAGGAGAGGGGTTTCCGAGTCCACCCCCATGAGTTCCTGTTTGGACTCACTTCTGATGATTGTTAACACATCATTGTCTATTCAATTCTTCATGACAGCCAGGGGAGCCAGATCCTCCCCTTGACAGCATGGTATTTCATTCATGGTATTTCATAGGCAATCATTCACTGTGTTTCTTTCATAACTGCAATAACTCTTGGTGAGGTTTAATCCGGTTTTATCTTATTTAATAGTCACTGGAAAGGAATAAGAGCAGGCCCGCCATCCTCTGTGGTCTCCCTAAATCTGTTTTCATTGTTTTACTAACACTTTTAGTAGCTTCCCCTCCTGAGGTCACTCTAAGGGAAGCGCTTTTGTTTTCTGTGGTCCCTAGCTTACTGATCTGAGGCCAGTTTGGCCCACTTATCTGAAGTCATACTCCGAGTTGCAGGAGGGAGGTGGTGTTAATGGCCACAGCTCCAGAGTTGTTGGAGTTGGCCAACTGCAGCTGATGGGCCAGATCCAGCTTGCAGCCTGTTTTTGTAAATAAAAGTTTTATTGGAGCACAGCCACCTTCATTCATTTATACACTGTCCATGGCTGCTTTTACTGCCGTGATTGGAGAGCTGAGTAGTTGTGGCAGGCACCATTTGGCCTGAAAGACCTAAAATGTTTACTTTCGGGCCCTTCACAGAAAAAGGTTTTGGCCCTTGGATTGAATGAGCCCCATTTTTCACTTTAAAAACTGAAAGATTTTACATCTAGGTAGTACATCTGCTCTCCCCAAGCCTTTCTGGGTCTTTAAAGGTGATCAAAGGCTATTAGAGGGAGAAACACTCTGAAATGATTCATTTAGTTTTAGTTGTTTATTCCACAGATGGGAGACTGAATCTCAGAGGTGGCACATGACTCACGCAGCCTCCGCAGCACTTCAGAGGTAGACCAGATGCCCTTTGTTTCCAACACCCAGGTTTGTGTGCTGGGAGAGAAGGTACATGTACTGCTTGCCAGCAGGGTTCTTCATGTGTAGAGCGAAAGTAACACTAGCACATGCCTCCTGGGGTCATTCTATGAGTGAGACATTCACTAATGGAGCATGTAGGGATAGCTCAGTGATGGTAGCTTCACCTGTCCTCACCATCACCATCATCATCTTCATCACCATCAATCACCATCATCATCACCATCATCACCATCAATCACCATCATTCCCATGATTATCATCACTATCAGTCATCATCACCATCACCATAATCATCATTATCATCACCATCAATCACCATGGTCACCATCATCACCATCACTATCATCATCATCATTATCATCACCATCAATCACCATCATCATCACCATCATTATCATCATCACCATCATAGTCATCACAATCATCACCATTATCACCGCCATCACCATCATCACCATCATTCCCATCATTATCATCACCATCAGTCATCATCATCATCATCATCACCATTATCACCATCATTATCATCACCGTCATCATCTTCAGCACCTCACCACCATCATCGTCACCATCATCATCACCACCATCACCACCGTCACCATCAGTCACCATCATTCCCATCATTATCACCACCATCATCACCACACCATCATCATCATCATCAGTAAGCCATATTAGTACTCATGTTTGCTTCTTTCTTGTCTGTCTTAGAGGAAGATGGGCCACCCTCCTCTCCAAGTCTAACTGCTTCAGTTGGGAATTGGATCCTTTCCTCTCATGCCCCCTCACAGACCTTATTCTGTCAATTACCCCATCTTTCCTGTATCTCCTGTTGCTTCCTTTCCACTGTTCCTTCACATCACTAACAAAATACTCATCTTAAATATCGTAATAAAGACATTGCCTTTAACTATAGCATTCTGACATGGTGTCACATTTCTCCCCTTCCCTTCATTGTCCCAGGGGCTCATGTTTCACTGTCTTTCCTCCTTCAAGCTCCATTACCAGCTCAACTCTTCTAAGATGGTCCTAGCTGAGGTCACAGACAAATCTGAGGGACTGTGTGTACGCAGTCTCTGTCTGTCCCAATCTTACGTAGCATTAAAACTCTTGAGACCATCCTTCATGGGAGTCTCTGTTTCCTTTGTTTTTGAACCATATTTTGCTTCTCTTCCCACTTCCCAAAAAATCTCTTTTCCAAATTATTCCTTCTCTGTCTACCTTGTATATAACATGTCTCCCAGGTTCTGTACTCAGAAGCGATCGTATACTTAGCCATGGCTTTAATAACTGTCCGTTAGCCTGGTAAATGTCTCTCTCTGAATGTAGCAGAATTCATAACCCACAGATCACCCCCAGCTGCTCCCTTACTTAATTCTTCCCCTTCATCCACACGATGTTCTAATACCTAATTATATTGAGCACTTGTAACAAACCAGGTTGTGGGCTGAGAGCTTTAGAAGCAGAATATCACTAAAAAATTTAATGAAAGTCCATACTTGTTTCATATTT
This sequence comes from Vicugna pacos, assembly GCF_048564905.1. Lineage (NCBI taxonomy): Eukaryota > Metazoa > Chordata > Mammalia > Artiodactyla > Camelidae > Vicugna > Vicugna pacos. Next base: position 5,702,131 of record NC_133003.1, on the reverse strand, counting down.
CCTTGGCTTTTACCTTTTTCTGTTCCAGGTTTTCATCCAGGACACCATGTTACATGTATTCGCCATTTTTGCTTAGGCTCCTTTGAGCACTGGTGGTTTTCCAGCCCCTCCTTGTTTTGGGTAACTCTGAAGTGTGCTGCTCAGATATTTTGCAGTGTCCATCAGCTGGGATTTGTGTGATGTTCTCCTTGTGATTAGATCGGCACTATGGGTTGCTGGCAGGAAGGCCACAGCGGTAGATACCAGTCTCATTACATTGAATCGAAGGTGCACGCTACCAGCCCGACATCATTGTTGGTGTTGACGCGCATCACCTGGCCAAGGTGGCGTTTGTCGGGATTCTGCACTCTAAAGTTACCCTTTCCCCTCGTCTTTCCATACTGTGCTCTTTGGAAGGAAGTCACCACATACCGAGTGAGTGGGGACATAGACTGTACATCCTGGTGGGCAGAATATCTACGTAAGTTATTTGAAATTCTTTTACAAAGGAGATTTCGCTCTTATCTCCCATTTACTATTCCATCATTTAGTTATATCATTATGGACTCCTGGTTACTTATTTTGGGGGAGGGTGTTAATTAGGTTTATTTGTTTGTTTATTTATTAATTATTTCATGGCAGGACTGGGAATGGAACCCAGGACCTCGTGCATGCTAAGCACGCACTCTACCCCTGAGCAATCCCCTCCCTCTTTGATCCACTTTCTTTTTTTTTTTTGAAATGGTTTTATTTTGTTTAATAACTGCAACAAAGTTGCTCTATCAAAACCCACGTTCTAGGGGGTTTCTTTTAAACACTCTAAGCTAACAGAGCAGGGACATATATGTGACATGTATCTGCTACTACATTATTGTACAGAGTAGATTTACCACCATAAAAATTCCTCCGTGTTTCATCCACTCAGCACACCCTTTCCAACCGCCCGAGTGACCACTGGCCTCTTTACTGCTGTCCTTTGATTTTTCAGGAATCTTATAGTTTGAATCATTCCACGTAGCCTTTTCAGACTGGCTTTTCATTTCTCAGTTAGCTGTATGCCTTTAAGATTCGTCTGTGACATTTCATGACTTGGTAGCTTTTAATTGCTTTATAATATGCCGTTGTGTGGATACACCGCAGTTTGTTTATTCATTCATCAGTTGAAGGACACCTTGGTTGCTTCGAATTGTTATCAATTCTGAACAAAGCTGCTATAAACATCTCTGTGCAGGTTTTCACACATATGGGCATGATTTTTCCAATCAGATAGGTAAATACCGGAAGCACAACTGGTCAGTCATATGATAAGGTTGTGTTTAACTTCGTAAGAAACTGACAAACGGTCCTTCAAAGCGGCTGTACCATTTTGCGTTCCCGCCAGCAAAGTATCCTCACCAACTATTAATAGTTAACAGTTTCCTGGATTTTAGTTACTCTGAATAGGTACCCAATGGTATCTTAATGCTGTTTTAATTTGCAATTCCCTAGTGACTTATGACCTAGAACATCTTGTCATACGCTCATTTGCCAGCTGTATCTCTTCTTTGGTGAGGTCAGATCTTTTGCCCACTTTTTAAATTAGGTTTTTTTTTTTCATTGCTGAATTTTAAGAGTTCTTCATATATTTTGGATACAAGACCTTTAGCCGATATATGTGTTTTATAAACATAATCTCTTGGTCTGTAGCTTGTCTTTGCAGAAAAATTCTCTTTGCAGAAAAATGTTTAGTTTCAATAAAGTCCAACTAAGCAATTTTTTTTTCTTTCATGGATCATGCTTTTGTATTTTCTTCTAGAAGTTTTATAAGTTCGCATTTTACAGTTAGATCTGTGATCCATTTTGAATTAATTTTTGGAAAAGTGTAAGGTAAAAAAGTCTGTGTGTCTAGACTTTTTTTTTCTCATATGGACATGCATTTGTTTTAGAGTCATTTGTTGGAAAGACCACGCTTTCAACATGGAATAGTCTTTGCTCCTTTGCCAAAGATCAGCTGACTGTGTCTGTGTGGGTCTACTTCTGGGCTCTCTATTCTGTTCCACTGACCCTTGTGTCTGTGTTTTAGCTAATACCACACTGTCTTGATTACCGTAGCTTTATAGAAAGCCTTGCAATTGGGTAGTGTGAGAGTTTTTCAGGCAGCTTGTCACCTTAAAAATAGATTTTTAGTAAAATGTTAGTGACATATTGTATACGTAGAGAAAAATGCTCCAGTGATAACGTAGAGCCTTGTGCATTTTTATAAAGTCAATATATTCAGGTTAGCAGCACCGAAATTGGGTATGAATATCACCAGCATCTTCAGAGCTTCCTTTGTGCTGTTTCCAGTTACTAACCCTCTGCCCAAGGATACTCATTATTCTGACTTCTAGCGACATTTATTACTGTAGCCTGTTTCTGTAGATTACGTACATGGAGTCATGCCATATGTGCTGTTTGGCGTCTAGCCTCCTTCCTCAATATTCGTGAGACCCATCCATCGCTTTGTGTATAGCTGTTGATTACTTGTGCTTGTCCCCGTGTAAGCTTTTCACTGTCTGGACACCACAAATCCACGGACCCATTCTTCTGTGGCTGGAAAGTTGTATTAGCTTCAGTTTTTTTATTATTACCAATAGGAACACTATGAGATGCTCACATATATCATTCAGAGCCAATGCATACACATTACTCTTGGATGGATTCCTGGGAGTCAAGTTGCTGCAGCCCAGGACACAGGGACGTTCAACACTAACAGATACTGACATTCAGTTTTCAGAAATGATGCTGTCGGTTTATATTCCACCACCAGTGCGTGCACGTCCTCGTTCACACAGCACACATTATGATCCGCGTATCAGCTCTATGACATGTTTGCTTTTTAATTTTTATTTTAGATTTAAATAAATCTGAGTCTTAGACTAGATATGACTTGACCAAGGTCATGCAGTCTCGATTTACCTCCAAGGCACTCTGGCCTTACAGCTCATATACTTCTTTATTTTTTATTTTTATTATGTCTTTTATTGAGGTCAGCATTGTTTTATAATGTTACGTACATTTCATGTATCCAACATTATATTTCTGCTTCTGTGTGCTCACCATCTGAAACTCAGTTTCCATCTATTACCATACAGTGGACCCTCTTAACCTATTTCAACCCTCCCCGCAACCCACCCCCTTCCCCTCTGGTAACCAGTGCTCTGTTCTCTGTATCTACTTGTGTGTGTTTGTCTTGGTTTGTTCATTTACTTTGCTTTTGTTTGTTTGTTTTTCAGATCACACACACACACACACACACACACAGGAATACATGTATCTTTTTGAGCTAGTGTTTTAATAGTCTTCAGATAAATACCCCAAAGTGGGATTGCTGGATCATGTGGTATTTCTATTTTTAATTTTTTGAGGACTCTCCATACTGTTTTCCGTAATGGCTGCACCAATTTACGTTCCCACCAACAGTGCACAAGGCTTTCCTTTTCTCTGCAAATTTGTTATTTCTTGCCTTTTTGGTAAGTCATTCCAACAGGTGAGGTGGTATCTCACTGTGGTTTTGATTGGCGTTTCCCTGATGATTAGTGATGATGAGCATCTTGTCGTGTGCCTGTTGGCCATCTGTGTGTCTTCTCTGGGAAAAAAAAATGTCTGTTTAGTTCCTCTGCTCATTTTCTAACTGGATTTTTTGTTGTTGAGTCGTATGACTTCTTTATATATTTTGGATATTAACCTTTTATCAGATTATGATTTCAAATATCCTCTCCCTGTCCCACTGGTAAGTTGTCTCTTTGTTTTGTTGAGGATTTCCTTTGCAGTGCAGAAGCATTTTAGTTTGCTATGGTCCCATTTGTTTATTTCTACTTTTGTTTCTTGTGCCTGAGGAGACAGATCCAGAAAGATTTTGCTAAGCCCTGTGTCGAAGAGTGTACTGCCTAATTTTTGTATGAGGAGTTTTATGTTTTCAGGTCCTACATTCAAGTCTTTGGTCCATTTTGAGTTGATTTTTGTGTATGGTGTGAGACAGCGATCTAGTTTCATTCTTCTGCATGCGGCTGTCCAGTTCTCTGAACACTGTTTATTGAAGACACTACTCCTCTCCATCATATGTTCTTTGCTCTTTTGTTGTAAATTAATCATCCATATATGTATGACTTTATTTGGGGACTCTCAATTCTGTCTGTTGACCTGTGTATCTGTCTTTCTGCCAGTACCACGCTGTTTTGATTACTGTGGTTTTGTAATGTATTTTGAAATGTAATGTATTTTGTAATGTATTTTGAAATGAAACCTCTAGCTTGGTTCTTCTTTCTCAGGATTGCTTTGGCTATTTGAAGTCTTTTGTGGGTCCATACAAATTTTAGAAATATATGCTCTAGTTCTTTTTAAAAATGTCCCTGGTATTTTGACAGGGATTGCATTGATTCTGTAGATTGCCTGAGTAGTAATGGTCATTTTAACAATGTTAATTCTTCCTATCCATGAGTACGGCATATCTTTCCATCTGTTTGTGTCATCTTCAGTTTCTTTCATTACTGTCTTATAGTTTTCCAAATACGGGTCTTTCACTTCCTTGGTTAAATTTATTCCTAGGTATTTTGTGTGTGTGTGTGTAATTATAAATGGGATTGTTTTCTTAACTTCTTTTTCTGTTAGCCCATTGTTACCCTACAGAATTGCAACAGATCGCATGTTGATTTTGTACCCCATAACTTTATTGTATTCATTTATTTCTAATAGTTTTTTTGGTGGAGTCTTTAGGGTTTTCTATTTATAAAATTATGTTGTTTACAAATAGAGACAGATTTCCATCTTTCCAATTTGGATGCTTTTCATTTCTCTTTATTGCCTAATTGAGGGCTCATATACTTTTAGTCACTAGCCTTTCCTTCTTTCCTAGGTTAAGGATATCATCAGATACAGATGGTCTTCTACTGTGAAACTTCCAAAGTTTATTTAGAGAAAGCTTTATGCCAGCTTTGTTTTGTTCTTTTTTATGGCTGAGTAGTATTCCATTGTATAAATATACCACAACTTCTTTATCCAGTCCTCTGTTGATGGACATTTAGGTTGCTTCCATGTCTTGGCTATTGTATATAGTGCTGCTATGAACATTGGGGTGCATGTATCTTTTCACATTCGAGTTCCCTCTGGGTATATGCCCAGGAGTGGGATAGCTGGATCATAGGGTAAGGCACAGCTTTTTAGAGCTAGTCCCTTTATGTTGTTCTGAGCTAGTCTGGGAGTGAGAGATCTTGAGGTCATCCCTCTTTCTGTTCTCCCTCACCTGGTTGGACCCCAAGTCTTACTCAAAAATAACTCCTGAAAGTGTACCCTCTCCCTTCTCTCCTTCCTGTGTCCCCATTGCCCTCTCTTCCATCGCACTTATCGCAGCTGGTGATTTATGTGCCTGCCTTGCACGTAAATCTGTTCTGAACTCCTCAGGGCAGAGGCTGAGGCATCCTCATCCTGTGTCCTGGGGTCTGACACAGCCTGGCACTGCAAAGAATGAAGTCTCCTGGCAGAAGCCAAGCAGTTCAAGATGACCATTCTTCCTGGTGGTCACTTAAGCTCAAAGGATGCTGACCTGCCCTATTCACCCTGGATGGCACATGCCATGCTCTGACCTGTGTGGGAGAGCAGGGCTCAATATCACCCAAACCTCCAGCCCGAATGTGTGGCTTGTCTGTGCACCCATGCTCTTTTTCTGAAAGGTAGGAGGTGATCCAGGCTACAAGGTCATTTCTTTTTTCTAGAGTCATTGCCGCAGCAGTGCTGGTAGCAGACAGTAGGCATGACTGAACTGTCCCTGTACCTAGGTTCATATCGAACTGTTGGTAATTAAAGATCAGAACTGGGGTGGGTCAGTTTGCGATCAGGCAGCAGAACCACCAAAGTCAAATCTGTTCCTGGATGAGAGAGAGATTCTGGTTATTGGACCACTTGTTGTGGGCTAGGGGTTTAATTTGATTTTTTAAATTTTTAATTTTTTTCAAACTTCTCTTTTTTATTTATTTTTATATTTTTTTATTTGGGGGGAGTAATTAGGTATATTTATTTATTTTTAATTGAGGCGCTGGGGATTGAACCCAGGACCTTGTGCATGCTAGGCATGCGCTCTACCACTGAGCTACACCCTCCCCTCTAAGGCTTTGATTTTAATTGCATAATTTTATGCATTTGGAAGAGAGCAGATAAAGACATTAAGCGTGATAGCATTTAAAAAATAACTTCTTTTCCTGACCTTTCCTTCCTATCCCCTTCCCAGGGTTATGACTTTTCAAGGTTAGTATTGCTACTCCTTGTCCCCCGCTGTGTCCCTGTGTTGGCTCAGGAGCCAGTCATCTGTCGATGGACATTTAGGCTGTTTCTATCTCTTGGCTATTGTAAATAGTGCTACTGTGAACATTGGGGTGCAGGTGTCTTTTTCAATTTGAGTTCTTTCTTGACATACGCCCAGGAGTGAAATTGTTGGGTCATATGGTAAGTCTATTCCTAGCCTTTTGAGGAATCTCCATACTGTTTTCCACAGTGGCTGCACTAAACTGCATTCCCACCAGCAGTGTAGGAGGGTTCCCCTTTCTCCACAGCCTCTCCAGCATTTGTCATTTGTGGATTTTTGAATGACGGCCATTCTGACTGGTGTGAGGTGATACCTCATTGTAGTTTTGATTTGCATTTCTCTGATAATTAGTGATACTGAGCATTTTTTTCATGTGCTTTTTGATCATTTGTATGTCTTCCTTGGAGAATTGCTTGTTTAGGTCTTTGCCCATTTTTGGATTGGGTTGTTTATGTTTTTTCTTATTGAGTCATATGAGCTGCTTATACATTCTGGAGATCAAGCCTTTGTCAGTTTCATTGTTTGCAAAAATTTTCTCCCATTCCATAGGTTGTCGTTTTCTTTTACTTATGGTTTCCTTTGCTGTGCAGAAGCTTGTAAGTTTCATTAGGTCCCATTTGTTTATTCTTACTTTTATTTCTATTGCTTGAGTAGACTGTTCTAGGAGAACATTTTTGAGACGTATGTCAGATAATGTTTTGCCTATGTTTTCTTCTAGGAGGTTTATTGTATCTAGTCTTATGTTTAAGTTTTTGATCCATTTTGAGTTTATTTTTCTGTATGGTGTAAGGGATGTTTTAGCTTTACTGACTTACATGCAGCTGTCCAGTTTTCCCAACACCATGTGCTGAAGAGACTGTCTTTATTCCATTGTACGTTCTTGCCTCCTTTGTCGAAGATTAGTTGACCAAAGGTTTGTGGGTTCGTTTCTGGGCTCTCTGTTCTGTTCCATTGGTCTTCATGTCTGTTTTTGTACCAATATCATGCTGTCTTGATGACTGCAGCTCTATAGTATTGTCTGAAGTCTGGGAGGGTTATTCCTGCAGCCTCTTTCTTTTTCTTCAGTAATGCTTTGGCAATTCTAGGTCTTTTGTGGTTCCATATAAATTGTATTATGATTTGTTCTAGTTTTGTGAAATATGTCCTGTAGATCGCCTTGGAGGTGTGACCATTTTAACAATATTGATTCTTGCAATCCAGGAGCATGGGATATCTTTCCATTTTTTAAAGTCTTCTTTAATTTCCTTAATGAATGTTTTATAGTTCTCTTTGTATAAGACTTTTACTTCCTTGGTTAGATTTGTTCCTAGGTATTTTATTAATTTGGGTGCTATTTTAAAGGGGATTGTTTCTTTACTTTGCTTTCCTGTTGATTCATTGTCAGCGTAAAGAAATGCAACTGATTTTTGTACATTAATCTGTAACCTGCTGCCTTGCTGAATTCTTCGATTATTTCTAGTAGTTTTTGTGTGGACCTTTTAGAGTTTACTATATATAGTATCATGTCATCTGTATTTAGTGGCACTTTTACCTCTTCTTTTACAATTTGGATCCCTTTTATTTCTTTTTTATTTCTATTTTTATTTCTCTGTCTTGCCTGATTGCTGTGGCTAGGACTTCCAGGAATATGTTGAATAGGAGTGGTGATAGTGGGCAGCCTTGTCTTGTCCCAGATTTTAGTGGGAAGCTTTTGAGTTTTTCAGCATTGAGAGTTATGCTGGCTGTAGGTTTGTCATATATAGCTTTTAGGTATTGAGATATGTTCCCTCAATACCCACTTTGGTGAGAATTTTTATCATAAATGAGTGTTGAATTTTATCAGAAGCTTTTCTGCATCTATTGAGATGATCATGTGGTTTTTGTTCTTTCTCTCGTTGATGTAGTGTATCACATTGATTGATTTGTGTATGTTGAATCACCCTTTGGTGTTTGATTTAGGGAGGTGGCAACAGTAGGGAATTGTCAGATCAAAAAGGTGTCTTCAGGTACTTTTCCATGCCTTCTCCACTCTAACCTGTGACTTCCTACTACTTACTCCTCAAATCTAACTCATCCTGGCTGGGCCCTAATGTATACAAGTTCATTTCTCTTTCTTCCTGATAATATTGGTCCCTGCCATCTGATTTCTCTCTCTTATCAGGTGCATATTCAGACACGCTCACAGGCAGGCTTCTGATGATGTGCTAACACAGATATGGGCTTCCTGGTCCATAGTATCAGGTCCTTCAGGACAAGGACCAAGATTAGCATGTTTAGCATGGTTCTGGGCATGACACAAGTGCTGGAGCATCTCACAGAATGCATCTTTCTTTGTCAAGCCTGTTATTTGCAAACTTAATTCAATTCATATGTGCGACTAATATGTAATTGAGTTGTTTTATGAAAAATAATATCAATAAAATGAAAAAAACAGTAACATAAGTAGAACTAGCCTTTTGAAAGAGAACAGAGTAATATATTTGTTCTGGATTGTAGAATGAACCAGTGGAACATCAAGTCATGCTAGTTAGGGTAAAATTTTAATTCTTATTTAGTCCCATGCAGGGAGTACAGTGACTGACCCTCACTAATGATTCCTGGGAGTCAGCTATGCAATGCTAATGACTTGCTGATAATGATTTTCTCATTTTATGCAGCTTCCTCCAGCTCTGCACCACAACTTGAAAAGAAGGATTATAGAGAGATTCAAGAAAAACCTCTTCAGCCAGCAGAGTAACCCTTGCAACTTGAAATCTGAAATTAAAAAGGTATGGTGCTCTACATACAGGAATTCTTTTTGGCTACCAAACAAAAACACATCATAGGAATTAATTTGTCTGCCTCCTGAGCTTTTGTCATCTACTTAAGCTCTGCCCACTATGAAAGGGCATTGTCCATGGTTGTCTTAGTCCATTTGGGCTGCTATAGTAAAAATACCATAAGATGATGTGTTTATAAACAGCAGAAATTTATTGCTCATGGTTCTGGAAGCTGGAAGCCCAAGAACAGGGTGCTGGAATGTTCAGATCTGGCATGGACCCGCTTCCGGGCTGCAGACTGCTGACTTCTTGCTATGTCCTTACATGGGAGAGGAGGCAAGGGAGCTCTCCCAGGCCTCCTTTTATGGGTATTTTTAAAAATAGGAACACTTATAGAAGGAATTTATCCTTCTGGCCCAATTTACCTCCCAAAGGGCCAACTTCCAAAAACCATCACCTCAGGGGTTAGGTTTCAACCTACACCTTCGAGGGGGACACAAAGATTTAGACTGTAGCATCACTTGAGATAGTAAATCAAGGTTATGCCTTTGCCTCTAATTTTCTCACCTTCATTTCTGAAGCCATCAGTCTCAGAAGAGTAATAGAAATTTCTTTCAAAATTATTGCATATTTTCCTAAAAAATGTTATTAAATATCTCTTAAGTGTGTGTGTTTATATGTATAGATTTAATAACATGTATATAATTTAATTTCTCTCTCACACACACACACACATTAGAGAGTTCTAGTACAAACTTTATTAGGATATTCAAAAACGTTGAGCTTTGAAACTTGGAACAAGTCAGCTAACCATCAGAGGCCATGATTTTTCTCAGCTATGAGGGTGGAATGAACCATTTCTAAGGTTCTTTCCATAATCGATGTTCTGCATTCTCCTGACTGTGGGTGCTGGTAGATATTTCTATTCTTAAGTAAGGAAACTGAATCACCAGCATTTTAAATCAACCAGGCAGAAGGAGAATTACTTATCTCTGGTTAGCACAACATGGTGACAGAACTCCCCTTGTCCTGTTTGACACCTGTAGGGACACAGGATCATCTTTGTTTTCAACCTGGCTGAGAGGCAGTTTCAGTTAGCTGCTGAAGGATGCTCTGACCCCTTGATGTTTAAAGCTGTGGTGGTTTATGCACTTATGAAACCCTACGATCATGGAGGCAGTCCTTGCCTCCTGTGAGCTAAAGAAATTTCTGCTTGGCATGTTAACAAGTTATTCCACTGAAACTTTGTTTCCACATCAAGAATTAATCTCCCCTTTCTCTATGCGTTTTCACTCTTACTGTTGTTTTAAGTAGCTTATCATTCAAGCAGACTTGCATTACCATTTCTCCAAAGGCAGTGAGTGTGTCTTGTTCATCTTTGATTTCCCAGGGTCGTACCCAGTGCCTGGTAGGTGCCTGATAATTAATATTGTTGAATATCAAATAGACTCTAGGTTGGTGTACCTGCACACTGTCTAACATGGCCTATGTTGGTTCTATTCTTTATTGAGTTGTAAGTATTGATACATTTGTATACTTCTCCATGAGCAGAAAGAAGCCACCTTGTCCCTAGTCTGAAACCTAAAGGAGGCGTTTGTGACCTGTTTTTCCCCCTTTATGATGTAATCTTTAGCAGTGGGTTTTGTTCAGAAATGGCTTTTTCTTCCACTGTGCCGTCACAGAGGAGGGGCCCATTAGCCTTTGACTGCCACAGCCGTCCCACACCATGGCCGTGGGGCAGTGGTGACAATACACGAAGTGCTCTCAGTTTCCCCCTCCCCCTCTGAAGCTCCCCCTGAAACCCAGGGACTTTGCCTCTGCAGTCTGAAGGTGTTTTCATGGGATGACTGTGCCTTACTTATGAGCCGCCTGAGGCCCCGGGTATTCAGATGAGCCACAACATGGACGAGGTCTTTTCTGAAAAATGAAGCTGTTTATTTTTTGACTCACCTGAGGTATCTTCAGTCCATCCTGATCATCCTTGGCTAGAATTGCAGGAGAAATAAAGCATCTGAGTAACTGGATAGGTGTCTCAGAAGACCAGGATTTTCAACAAAGGAGAGAAAAGCAACAGAGACAAATTAGAAGGTATTAATTCAAATTAGAATTGCAAAGATCAATATGAATGAGTATGAATTCATGATAAATCTTATCTTTAAAAAAAATTCATATTTCCAAAGATTTCACTAAGCTTGTTTAGAAACTAAGCAAGCAGCAGTGTGCTTCCTGTGTACCCACAGCTTTGGAAATACAGCCACTGGCAGCTCTAGAGCTGAAACTGAATGTGACTAGGCTGGAATATCTTAACATCACAGGGTGCAGGGCAGGGATGCTGTCTAGGGCTCCCGAGGGTGTGTCAGAGGACTCAGGGTCCCACTGCTCTCTGTTGGGTAATTAGAGCATCAAAGAGAATAATAACCACAATGGATCAAGGGCACCAACTAATGTTCAACACCAAGGCTTCATGAGAGTGGAAAAAAAAGAAAATCCCTCACTGGTTACCTTTGGAAGACAGTGAGTGACCAACAGCTTATTTCAAAAATTGTTTACAGAAGGAAAGAATCAAACATTTTTTCTGCCTTTCCCTTGTGAATTCTGTCTCAGGGTAACTAAATTGATGAAAGGAAAATCTCTCATTATAGAACTCCCTCAGCTAATAAGTACCAAAGGTGTAAAAACACTGTCATTTTGCAGCCCCTTTAAAGAATTGATGGGTCTAGGCATGACCCTTCTTGGCCACTGACATCATGAAAGTGGGACAGCCAGGCATCCCATGCTTCCTCATGGGCGTGCGTAGCACCATCTGTGAAGTTTACCGTAAAGTGAACGCTTGAACCTGCATCTGATCAGCCACTAAGATTTAAGTATTAGAAAATAGTGAGTGTAAATACTGACATTTGTTTTAACAAAATGGCCTCAAAAGCCTAATAAAACCTAATAGAAAGGAGCTGTAGGTTAGAAGAAATGAATAAAAATTGTAATAATTTGTGACTTAACATGTTAACATAATTAAGTCAAAGACAATGAGGAAAACCTAAATAAAGGAAGATCAGAGGCCTGGCGAGTGAAGCGTGATGAGAAAAGTGCTGAAACTACTCTCACTTCTGACACCTAATCTCATTCATTTTGGCTTAATTTCCTTTTGAGTCCTTCCTCAGTTGATTAGCTTCGAAGTCATTTATGTAGTTGTCCCACAGCAAAGATAACCTTATTTTAAGATATGAAAAGAAGATACAGTTTGGGGAATTTAATGAGGATTACATTTGTAGTTTCATTTTGTTTTCTTGTCTTTAGTTTTTTGCCCAGAAAGTAACTGGGTTCTCAGTTGACCAATAAGGTGGTAAAACTGTTCAATATTTGCTCAACATCAGTGTGTTTTGGGAGGGGAGGTTAGTGACAGTTGTGGAGCTTTTTCTCTTTAATAGTGACTTGTTTAGTTCAAAAGTACACAGAACCATTTGCCCTTTGGAAGTGTAGGTATTTGTTCAGAGCAGAAGAGCACTTTAATATCAGTTCAGAAGGAGGAACGTACACGTTCGTCCAAGCAGAGCATAATGCTGAAGACGAGAGGTGCCCCTCAGCTCAATATTCATGAGCCAAGAGAGGCCCCAGGATGCTGGTCTGGGACTGCTGACCCAACTCGTGGCCTCAGCCGACCAGAGAGGCCACTGTTCAGAAATCTTCTGTTGTATCACCCAGATTTCCACCTGCCAGGCATACATTTACTTGCCACCTGGTCCAGGCTTGAACTCACCATCTTCCTCCTTTTTTGCATCAAATATCACTGGCAGCATCCGTTTTCCTTCTGCTGGGTCTTCAAAACATGTGGTCATCTCCAGCTGCTCCACTTTATCTCTTGCAACTCCTACCTCATTAACACCTGAGGAGTCTTCATCACGCAGGTGGTTTTGCTTCACCTTTGATATTATAGCCCTTGTCCTGCCACTTAGGAGTGAATTACTTTGGATCCCACATTCCTCATCTGTAAAGTGGGCATAATGCCTACCTTACAGGGTAGTTGTAAGAACCAAATAGAACATCAAATGTATCTAGAATGCAGTAAGCACCAACTAGTGGCCATAGGTGATCCTGTTATTAAGTAAGAATATTTGATCTTCAGTAGCCATTCCTTCCTTCTGGTTACCACATAGTCTGAAGTATTGGCATCCTTCTCATATTGATTTCCTTTTTTTTTTAAAGAATTTTTATTGTGGTATGGTTCCTATACAGTAAACTAAACATATTTCAGATGTACACTTTGATGAATTTTGATAGATATCTACACCCATGTTCCTACTGCCACACTCATGATAGCTAACATTTCCAGCACTCCTCAAGAGGTACAATTTTCAAAATCCCAATTTATCCCTTCCCACTGCCTTTAAGCCATGGTAACTGTAAGTTTGTTCTCTATGTCTGTGACTCTGTTTCTGTTTTGTAGATAAGTTCATTCATGTGATTTTTTTTAAGATTCTGCATATAAGTGATATCATACAACATTTTTCTTTCTCTTTCTGGCTTCACTTAGAATGACATTCTCCAGGTCCATCTATGTTGCTGCAAATGGCATTATTTTTCTTTTTTATGGCTGAATAGTATTCTGTTGTATAAATATACCACAGCTTCTTTATCCAGTCATCTGTCTATGGACATTGGTGTTGTTTCCATTTCTTGGCTATTGTAAATAGTGGTGCTGTGAAAACTGGGGTGTCCGTGTCTTTCTGAATTCTATTTTCCTCCAGATATATGCCCAGGAATGGGATTAATGCATCATATGGTAGGTCTATTTCTAGTGTTTTGAGGAATCTCCATACTTTTTCCACAGTGGCTGCACCAAACCAAATTCCCACCCTCAGAGAAGGAGCATTCCCTTTTCTCCACACCCTCTCCAGCATTTGTCATTTGTGAACTTTTGAACGATGGCCATTCTGACCAGTCGAGGTGATACCTCATCTTTGTTTTGATTTGCATTTCTCTAACAATTGGTGATGCTGAGCATCTTTTCATGTGCTTGTCGTCCATCTGGATGTCTCCTCCAGTCGGTTTTGCCAGATGTTGGCAGTGTTCTTAATCACTTGCTTCCAGTTTCCTGCCTCCCCATCTGACTCTGTGTCCAGCTGCCTCGGCCTGTGCTCTCTGCAGGTGCCTCCTCACGATCTGTCTGCATTCACCCCACAGCCCCAGCCCCATTCAGACTGTTATGATTATATTGCATCCAGAGTGATCCTTTTGAAACAGAATGTGGTCACGTCTCTCTCTCTCTCTCTCTCTCTGTCTCACACACACACATGCACACACACAGACACACACAAACACACACACACTGTTCATGGGTCTAAGTTTAAAATGCCAAAATTCTCACCACGATGTTCATGTCCTGTTTGGTCCAAGCCTGGACCCCTCTCCCCTCCCTCACCTTTTACCGCTCTCGCCCTTTGCTGTCTCTTCCCTGTCCACAGTGCCCACCTACCATGCTGCTTCCTCCCCAGCATGCACATGCTCTTTCCTCTGCCTGTGATGTTCTGCCCACTCCATCCTTTACTCACTCTTGCTCATTATTCTGTCTCTCATCAGAAGTATTATTTCAGGAAAGCCTTCCCTGCCTCAGTTAGGTCTATCTGTGACCTCCTAGAATCACTGGCCTGGCCTTCAGTGCATTCAGCTCATTTGCAATTTTACATATACCCAGGTGAGTATTTCACAGACACATTTTTCCCTAATTATGCAGTCATCTCCATGAATACGGTTTTTGGCCACCATTGGTTGTTTTTGTTGCTTGGAGCTGTGCATGGAACACAAGAGTTGGTTTAAAAAATACTCCCTTAATGAATGAACAGCACTTGCCTTCCTCTCTTCAGCCTAAATCCCCATGCTTCTAGAACATTGGGTTAATGTCCTAGCCCTGTATCGCTCTGTCCCTAATGTGCAACCCCCATTCTCTGCCCTCGAAGTCCTCTTTCCTGGAACATCAACTTGGCTTCCTTGTGTCCAACCAATTCCAGCCTTTGAGGTTCAGCTCCAGTGTCCCCTCTGCAGAGCTTCTGAAATCCATGTTGGTAAAAAGGGGGTGAGAGGGGGTAAATTGGGAGTTGGAAGTTTGCCCCTCTCAGGGAGTGATGGAAATCCCAGGTGGTGATGGTTTCCTCAGTGTATCCATCTACCAAATTCATCAAATTTTACATCTGAAATATGTGTAGTTTACTGTACAGTAATTATAACACAATAAAGTTATTTTAAAAAATAATTTAAAAAACCACGTTGGTCTTCATAACTTCAGCACCTTTCTGTATGCAATTTTAGATCTCAGCACCTCATTTCAAAATTCCTTATTTAATGAACAGAGGATATGAATCCAAGGTAACTACTGTGGCATAGTCTTCGTTGTTCCTTTTGCTTCTGGTTTGTTAATATAAATCAACATTTTTAAAGTATATTGTATTACACAGGCACAAAACTTGGCCAGCCCAAGTGCTGCTTAAAATGAAATTTGGAAGGAAGTTGAAAATTTCATTAAAAATTTCAACTATATAGAGGGAAATTAAATGATTAGAACTTTAATAAGTTCTGGCTTTTAGTGAATTACTCTTTCCTTATCAGTATTGAGAATTAATGTGTGGAGATTAAAATTAATTAATGGTGATTGAGAAAGATGTATTAAAAAACTTGTTTGCCGTGGCCAGACAAGAAGGCATTTTCAAAGCAGATACATGGAAAAGTATAGATTTGGGCTATACATAATATTCTGTTGAATAATTGGAGTTTATCCCTCCCATGCCTGGTAAAATAACATTTTGGCATTCCACACCCCATGCCATTATTATTTTATCCATTTTAATTTTGTTCTCATAAGACTGTTAAGTATAGTATGTGTGTGTGTGTGTGTGTGTGTGTGTGTTTCAACTGATCAGGGAGCTGTCTGCTTGCTTTCACTGTAATTTAATTTGCCTGTGTCTAATTTGTAAGTCCTTTTTTTCTGGATGGTGGGGAGGGTGGTTGGGGGAGGTATTTCGGTTTATTTACTTACTTATTCTTAGAGGAGTTACTGGGGCTTGAACCCAGGATCTCATTCATGTTAAGCATGTGCTCTAAAATTTTAGCTACACCCTCCCCCATTATAAGTCCTTTTGAAAGGAAGAAGATGGGTCTTTATCTGTGTCATAGGGATTGACAGCCGAAAAGCCCCGGTCCCTCTTGCGGAGACACTCACTGAGGTCTCATGTCACTTGACTCTGAATGTGAAATAAGATGCAGTTTTACTTTTTCTGTTTCAGTTATCTCAGGGATCTCAGGAACCAATTGAGCCCAGCTTTTTCACAGCAGATTACCATTTATTGCATCATTCATCAGGGGAAAACATCTGTCCCCAAATAACTCAACAGATAATGGTCTTCAACACAGGAATCTGGCTTTCATGAAGAAACAGAGTGTTTGGTATTTTTCTTTCTCTTTCTGGCTTACTTCACTTAGAATGACATTCTCTAGGGACATCCATGTTGCTGCAAATGGCATTATGTTGTTTTATGGGTGAGTAGTATTCCATTTTATATAACACAGGGAAATACATTCAAGACCTTGTAGTAGCTTATAGTGAAAAAGAATATGAAAATGAATAATATATGTATATTCATGTATGACTGAAGAATTGTGCTGCACACCAGAAACTGACACAACATTGTAAACTGACAATAAATGAATTAAAAAAAATGAAAGAAAATAAACAGTTTGGATCAACAGCTTTCCTCAAAAGATTATTTTCAGTTTAAATAAAAATAGATCTTATATTTATTATCTATGTTGGTAGTTGAGAGGGACCTGCAGTAGGAATCTGGCAATTCCCTGAGATTTACTTTACCCACTTGGGACAGCTTCCATGATCATTAATTAATACCAGAAGCAAACAGAATCCATGTGGTTAAATTGTATTTCCTTTAATTTCTTCTTATCTGGTGATGGCAAATCAAATGCCCAAAAGCATCCAGGCAGATAAAAAGCAGAAATGGAAGAGTTTGAATAAAACAGAAAATTTGAAACATACCTTAAGAATCACATCAAACGTATTTAATGTTTTTTTCTTTTTTGGAGAAATTTCACATAGGGAGGCAATGTAACTTAGGGATTAAATGTGCACACTCTGTGAACCTAGAAGCCTAGGTTCAAATCTCAGCTCAGTCACATAGTAGCTGACCTTGAGAAAACCATTTGATCTCGCTGAACCCCAGTTTCCTTGCCTGTAACATGGGGATAAAAATGTTACGTGCATTTTAGGATTATTGCAATGGTAAGTGTAAATACATAACAAACGCTTAGCAAGTATGCCTACGGGCTGAGCATAGTATAAATCTCCTTGTTACGTGTGACTCTCAGAAGAGATCTTCAGGCTACTCTGAGGCTGTAGAATTCCTGCATAATTTTTGAATCCCTGTAAACTACAGTTAGGTCCCTCAGTGGAGCAGAAACAGATGTGAACCATTAGGGTTAAGTCAAACCCTGCCCTTTCCTCAGCCAAGAACATCGCTCATTGCTGGTGTGCTTTTGCTGGTGCCTACCTTAGGCAAATCATCTCATATAATAATTAACAGACTTTCCCCAAGACTTGGATTCCTGGGATAAAGCTAACCTGGGCAGGTAGAATTTCATTTAAAATAGCCCTTGAGAAATGAGTAAGATCAGATAAACTGTTGTCTAAAGTTATTTGCTTTCATTTATTTTTTAATTGGAGTATCATTGATTTGCAATATTGTGTTAGTTTCAGGTGTACAGCAAAGTGATCCAGATATATATATATATCTGAATATATATTTTATATTCCTTTTCAAATTCTTTTCCTTTTATAGGTTTACAAGATATTGACTATAGTTTCCGATGTTGTACGGTAAATCCTTGTTGTTTATTTTATATACAGCAGTGTGTATCTGTTAATCCCACACTCCTAATTTATCCCTCCCCCCAGGCTTTCCCCTTTGGTAACCATATGTTTGTTTTCTGAGTCTCTGAGTCTGTTTCTGTTTTGTAAATATTTGTATAATTTTTTAGATTCCACATATAAGTGGTATCATACAACATTCGTCTTTCTCTGACTGACTTCACTTAATTTAATGTGGCATATATACACAACAGAATACTACTCAGCTATAAAAATTTTTAAATAATGCCATTTGTCGCATCATTAATGGACCTAGAGATTGTCATAGTAAGTGAAGTAAGTCAGACAGAGAAAGACAAATATCCCATGACATCACTTGAATGTGGAATCTAAAAAGAAAATGAGACAGCTGAACTTATTTACAAAACATAAACAGACTCAGAATGGAAAAGTCACTTGCTTTTAAAGGTATCATCTAGGGCAGGTCAGTCAGTCACAGGCCAGACTTCTGACAGCAGCAGCTCTGATCAGGGAAGAGCTCTGGTTGAAATCTCTCAATGGTCAGAGAGGGACTTGACAGGCATTCCCAGAAGCTGGATACCCCACCCCAGAGCAGACTGGGTGTGTCCCTTGTCACAGCAGGCTGGGCAAAAAGGAAGACAGCAGAACTATGAAGCACTGTGGGATTTAATCCAGGCTTAAAAAGCACACTGCCAGGATTCACATCCTCACGCTTCACCTCAGCCTTCAACCCGTTCTCTTCTCTCTCCTGAGTGTCAGGGGAGCTCCTGGCCTCCACGTGTTGATTGATTTGAGTGGAAGATGGTCAACACTGCTTTGGGTGGCACCAGAGTAGGTTAAGTGCTGGCACTCAGACTAAACAGCTAAAGAAATATTGTCTTCTAGCTTTAAATGCATTTTATTTCCCTCCTGGCAGCCAAGGGAAGGAGTCAGATCTTTGTTGTCGTTCACTGGCTATTACTTCCTCCACTAAGAATTTATCCTTGCTAGTACATTTCCACTCTTTTTGTCTTGTGGATGAGGGAGAGTTTCTTAATCTTTTCTTTGCCTTTCAGGTATTGTGTTTAGAGTCACTCCTATCCTGTTCATAAGACACACAGACCCACACACACTCACAGACACACAAACACACACACAAAACTTAATTGGCCAGTTTATCCGATGCCTTTAAATCTTGAGTATCATTTTTTGATGGCCACCCCAAAAGAGGAAAGCTATTAAAGGAAGAGAAACAAAGCATCTGAGTATTCAAAGCCAAGATAATTTGAATGTGTTTCTAAGTACTCGTCTTCATCATTAAGAAATTGAACATTTTCACTGCCCGCTTATAATTGCCAATAAAACCCAGCTAAAAAAACATGAACCAAGTACCAGATGAAAAAATTTGTCTATTTCAGGTCTACCCTCCTTCTTTGATCTGGAGGAGGGCATCACGTATGAACAGATGCAGGTGAGGTTTCTGCAGCGCCTCTGAATTATTCTATTTTGTTGCTTTTAATTCAATACTAACTTGATTTTTTATCAATTTTAGACTGTGATTGAAGAAGTCCTAGAAGAAAGTTTACAATTACAATTTTATTTCTAACAGGTGAGATCCAGGATTTGCTTTCAAATATTAAAATTCAGTTTAGAACTTAGAATTCATCCCCACCAACCTTAAGAGAAAACTGGCAGCCAGTGCTGGGCAGGGGACAGATGGACAGAATCCCCAGGATGAACATTTCCAACAACTGCTGGGACTTTCCTGAGAATCCCCTTCTGGCCAGCTTGCCACAGGTGGCTGGCTCTTCACACTCGATCCTGTGTGTTGCCACCACCAGAAGCTACAACCCAGAAAGCCCAGAGGACCCTGATCACCGAGAGAGTGCAGCCCCATGTTGGGCGTCAAAATGTGTTAACAAACTCAGGTACAGCACCTCGCTTCTCAAAAATTAATATTCAAGAGTGACAAATGGCTGGTAGAAAGGACAGTTGCCTTTTATCCGAATGCTGGCAGTCTGGGGCGATGGTGGACTTAGTGTCTATAAAAAACAACTCCAAAGAGTCTGCTCAATCATGAATGTTCTCAAGGGAGAAAGAAAGTGACCTCAGTTAAATCATTGAGATGGGGGTCAGAGTCATTTCTCTCCCCTCCCCCCTGAATATGCAGGCTTGTGGACCTCTTTTGATTTTCCTTTAGGCACCATCTTGCTCACATAGTTTGTTCATAAGATGACTGAAGGGGAAGCTAGGAAAGAGGTCTTGTCATCTGTTGATTACTTAGTCTCCATTTCTACTTCTTTGATCTAGGAAGCAACCAACCTGTTAGACAAGGTATTGTGTGATCAAAAGATTTGAAAGGTGCTCTAGGGCAGGGGTTGAGCAGGGCATGGGGGTGCCTGATTTAAGGTTTATGACCAGACAAAGAGACCTCCTACAGAAAGCCCTTTCCTTCCAAAAGCTGCTTTTACATTAGTCTATTTGAGAGGCAATCCCAGAAAACTCTGGTAGGTATTGAAAAACTCAATGAAGATTTCATTTTCAAGCAAATAGCCATTGTGGTAATTGAACCACAATTGAACTTGATCGCACTGGGAATCTGGGTGCTCTAGGACTGAGGGAGCTGGGATCCTGATCTCTGATTCCCATCAGCCCTTGTTGGAGGCCTCTTTCCCCAGGGGACATTAGTTTCCTGGCATTTCTGGCCTTCTCTAAGAGTGGACAAAGCAGATTCTAGAGGCCAGAGAAATCCTCAGGAAAAGGAATGGAGATGCTGGCGGTTGGAAGTCAGGCCAGCATATTTTGAAGGGGTTGAATGAGGGGATATGCACCCTGCCAGTGTCTACTATAAATGAATTGTCTCTGGGCTTTGTCGAGGAGCCCACTGGTAACTGAGTCATCAGATTGACGGTGAGCCACCACTTACACATCCTGTATGGCTAAAGTTGCTTTTGGAGGCCTGTAGAGTCTGCTCTCCCAAAGTGGCCTTTTCTGCCTGGACATACAACCTTTCTGTCCAGCTGATGAACCTATCTGGTGACCACTATTTAAATTATTCTCAAAGACTTTCCCGGAGAAACTGGTCTTAAAAACAACCTGTTATAGTCATTATATGGAAATTAGATTCTCTTTTTGGACATTAGTTCAGTCTCCAGCCTTTTTTCCCTTATATTTCAACAAGTTATTCATATGAATCACACATAAGATTATTCAACTGCTTGCTCTTTTGGCTTGACAGTATATTTCCAAAATTCTACCTTTGTAAATTTAGTTCTGCTGTGATTTGTAACTTCAGAGATATGCAGGCATGTTTTTAAAAGAAATCACCCTCTCCGTCATCATTCTACTCCCACCATCCTGGAGGGATTTGGATCATCCTTTTTCTATTCTCGATCTGAATACATCCAGCCTTCCACGGATGGTGTGAATGTCTCTGTTCTTGACGTTTGGCAACTTCTTATTTCAAGTGCCCTTGCTTGTGGAGGGGCAAAAATCATACTTACCACTGTTACATCTGCATTTTCTCAGAGATTCAGGATCATGGGCTATGACTGTCTTCAAATTTTTGCAGAGAATCAACTAAGTATCAGTGTAAGGAACTTAGGGAGGCTCTTACAAGAGGTCTCATTTTTCCTTTTTTAGAAATAATAATTTCAGTCTTTCTTTGAAATGTATGGTTATCCTTTTGAATTCTATGATTACTGAGATTTTAAAAAATCAAATACTACTACTACTTTCCAAAACATATTCCTGTATTAAAAGACATTTCAGGTTTTCTTATTATGGTAAATAGACAATAAGATGCTGAATAATGAAGGTGAAATTATTTAGTTATATACAGAATTGTGAATACAATATGAAGACATGATTTATATGATCAAGTTAAAGCAATATATGATGTTTACGACATGAAATTTTCTTAAAATGCTCCAAGTTAAAATGAATAATCCATTTAAAGAGCCACATGGCCATGACATTCCCTCTTCAGTTTCTAATAGCAATGATAGAATATATGACTGGGAGTGAGTTTTCATGGTTCACTAGTAAAAATAACCCATGTTTGTGCTTAAAGCCATTACTTGTTCACTGGTGTTCCCAATTAATTTCCAAGAAGTAAATCAGGCTCCACATAGGCACCTAACACTTCCTAAGATGAAAACACACATAAATCCAAATATGAATCAGATCAGCTGTGACAGTTATCATTTATCCATAGTCAAAGGATACAGGATGCTAAACATCACAGGACATACAGAAGTATTTATAAATAGTACTTAGAATCAGTAGAGTGTATTTTCCCAAATTGGTTTTGTAAATAGCCAATATCCTCAAAGATGTTAATAGATGCTCCCTGAAAAATAAAGTTCTGTAAGCAAATATATTTGGGAAACTCTTGAGTGTGTGTTATTCCATATTTGGAGAATGTTAACAGATATTAATATACTAAATACTTTGAGGTGCACTGTAGGAAAGTAATCTGCTGACCTTGTTCACCCCAGTAATTCTTCATCCTTTACTTGGAACACAAAATGAGAATACCTGCCAAGAAATAACGGTTAGAAATAGGAAGCATTGTTTAGCTCCTGCACCAGTATTTATTCAGATCTTCGACTTTTCCCATCATCCTCTTAATCATCATTGTCACCATTGCAAAATATTATACAATAAACTTGGTTCATCACCATGGCCAGAGAATTACATGCTAATTCCTGCATAACTCAAGTTTACAATTTAAGACTGTCCGTTCAAACTTAGACACATGTGTACAAAGCATTGAGGCAACAGCTAAAGCATTAAGCGAAGATATGGTGCATTTTCAGCTTAGATCGTGAAGTTTATGTTTAGTTAGGGATAGAGAGATGAGATTCTCAAACTGAGGCTCAAGACAAGGGCATTATCTAGCTATTAGCTGTCTTAGGGAAGTTACTGAGAACATTTAAATAATGGTAAGATGGCTTGAGCAGATGTAGGAGAATGTCTCAAGCACAAACTGCTGCATTTGTTAAAGAAAATGGTAGCAGAAACAGAAACAGCAGTGAGGGACCCTAGCCAGAATGAGGGCTCTGGGAAGAGGGGGTAGTATGGAGTTGAACTGAAGACAGCTGTGTAAGAAAATGAAACAAGGTTCAAACAAGCTGGGCCAACCCCAGGAGGGCTCAACTCCTGATCATTTGCAGGCTTGTCTCATTAATTACATCTGTAACACACATAACAGTTCGCTTCCTTAGCGGAAGGTTACAGTCTGGCACGCCTGAATTCGATCAGCGTTGTTTGTGAGAGTAAAAGCGTTGTGTTTTGTAAGTGAAGAGATGACCAGCATATCATCCTTGTATACTTAGGAGTATGCATTAACATTTTATTTTGTGACAATGAAATATGTGTTGAGATTTTATAAAAAGTACATTGAATCATCTTGCATTGCTTTTCCTTCCAGTTAACTGTTGAACATGTGAAATAGGAATTTAAGATACAGGCTACTCTGGAGAGGTGATTTTTCCACTCTAAAAGGTTATTAGTTCCCACTGAGTTTATAGTTTTAGAAACACAGTGTTAGCAGTGAACTTCAGCAAAAGGCAGCTTTCTGACAATCTCCCCATTCTGTCCTGTTAAGAATCACATTTTGTTTCCATGTGATTTGTTTGCTTATATACCTGAGCTGCTGCTTTTAAAATTGAATGTGTGAACTTAAACATTTGAGGCTGTAGCTAACTCTTTCCACTTCTGACTCTTCCAGGGATCACTCCAATCTCTGGGGCAATAAGAATCACCCAACCAACAGATGAAAATGCTGCATTTTGAAATGGATGTGGTTTTCCCAGTCAAGTTCATGTTCTGGAAGTGAGGCACTGCTGCAAGATGCCCAGGGATGGGGAGCTGCTAGAGGAGTGTGGAAGAGAGAAGACCAGCCTGCCTCGGTGGCAGTACAGTCCCATCCTAGAGGCTCATCCTGGGGGTTTGTTAGATGCAGAATGATGGAGCTGTCAGCGTGCTCCTGGGGGAAGATGCTGCAAAATTCATCTGTGAGAAGGAAACCCACTCCTTGCCGAACTGTTCTCCAACTTCAAAACAAAACAGAACAAAACTTGTCCTATTTTTCAAAGGAATATTTTATAGTTTTAGAATTGCTGAAACTATTTATGTAAAGGCATCTAGCATTCCATGTATAAAAAATAGTTTTAAATAAAATTATAGGACCCAGAACAGTTAATATATTGGGTGATTCACTGAGCCCTCAATTATTCTGCTCTTAAAAGAAATTCAGATTTTATGACTTTGTAGCTTTTTCTTTACTTTAATGAAATGATTGGTTTTCTCTTAACCACTCGGGTGCTAGTGGTCTTGAACTCTAAGACAGCGTAGATGGTATATGCAACCTTGCACAGCCTCTGAGAACAATTGTCAAATTTAAGTTGGACCGATAGAAGATACTGATCTACAGTATGTGTATACGTATATACATATTTAAGGGGAGGAGGGAGGTTTCCATTAGGCTAATGCTTTGCTGCTAATCAAGCTCATAGTGTTTTTAGAGCACTTTCAAGAGTCCCAGTCTATGAAAGAGATGTGATATTCTTTATTCTGAGTCGTTTGTAGCTAACATTGCCTACATAGGTGTTAAGTTTTTGTTGTATAAGAACTTGAAATGAAAATAAGTTATATAATAAAAATATAAATTTCTTCTTTATTCACTGAGACGTCTCTAGAAAAGAGAACTCAGAATGCCAAAACAGTGCACATTCCTGTGTAGGGTCAATTTAAGATGAAAATTCTCTAGATTCTTGTTGGGCTAAAATCTCTCTAATTGGCTTCTTATAACTAGGGTAATATCAAGAAATTACTATGAAGTCAGAATACTTCTAGCTATTTTAAGAACATTTTAATTCTATGTAAGTCATCTGAAAGCTGAAATTATGCTTTTTATTTACTTCTCACTAAATTCTTTATTTACACAGTTGAACGATGATCATGTAGTATTTTTTTTTATTATGATCAAATAGAATTTAGTTCAATATAGTTACAGTGCTTGAAATACAACATTTTGTATAGGATGGGAAAATCTCAGTGTGAATTCATACTATTTTTACAATGAGTATGTCTAATACCTAAATTATATATCCAAATTCCCTTGGACTAATGCCTTTGAAAACTGCCAGTGAAACTTTGTCTTTAAACCAAATTAATAATTACAAATACACTGTAATTTAAAATAACAGATGAGAATATAGAAATGAAAATTTCAGTTTGGGCCTACAACCAAATACATTCTTGTAAAATTTACATGTGTAATGGTAAGTCTGTGATGCTGTTGATTAAAGCAAGGAAAAATTTGGTTTCTGTTCTGGCTTCATTTGAACCTGCAGAGTTATTTTTTTATCTCTTTTTCACGTGTGGAATGGCCACATATTTACTTGTACACAGGCCTAGGGTCACACATTTTCATTGTGCGGAACCAATACTTAAGAATAAATCAAAGTTTAGGTTGAAAAGCTTGAACCATCTCAAATGGTGTAGAAAAGAATAGTATTCAGAGGTCACACCTTGGTAAGAAAAGAGAAATTATTTATTTGAAGGTATTTTTAAATGTGTACAGTTAAACCTATTGACCAAAAAGGGATCAAAATTTTTTAACCCTTTTAGACCATACAAATGGCATTTATTATGCTAGAAGTTAGGAAGAACTAATAGAAATTAGCAAATGAATGTCTTTTTCAACAGCAACTGTAGGCCCAACAACTCTAAGCTGACAGATGGATTCTTTGACGAAAATTATATTTATTAAATTACCCAATCAGCAAAAACAAAAGTAAACTGCTTGTCAGTGAATCAGAACACTCCCAGTGTAAGAGCCAGCTGTTAAGATAAGACTGGGCATTGGGAAGGGAATCACTTTGTGCCTGGAGTAACGTCCTGACAGGCATGTTAACTTTTACAAAGCTCTCACTACTGAGCTTCCAGCAGGGAGCATGCCCCTCACAGTGAAGACAGAACCCTCATTTTATACTCAATCTCTGAACTGTCTCAGGGCAAAGAAGTTGTTCCTTATACTCAGTCTTGTTTTGTGTTGTTTTGCTTTGTTTTGTTTTTTGGTGGTTTTATTTTTTTTGGTCTTTTCTTGACTGCATTTAAATTCTCTTTCTTTTGTATACTTTTTAAATTATTTTTTGAAAGCATATCTAGGCAAGATGAGAGAAAGGGAGACAGGTACATCAACAGCAAGATCTTCCATGTCACCTTGCAACCCCCATGCCAGCACCCCTGGTCTGACAGGCTCTCGGCAAAAACACTGCCTTCAGCTAGGCCTTGACCCGGGGTGATGTGACCTTTGCCGGTCCCCAGGTCCTTGCAAAATGAGGGGCAAAGTCAGGGCCACACTGGAAGCCTGGCTTCCATGAGAGATCCCTCGCCGACTGGCTAGAATGTCGGGACCCCTCCCAGGCTGTCCGGCACCTCCTTTGCCCCGTCCCCTTCAGGAAATGGATGCCTTCAGGTCAGGCACCTGAGTGAATGCCTATGGGGAAACTTACCCACCCCATCCCTCTCCCCAAACCCCCAATGACCCACAAACACATCCAAAACCATCTGAAGTGCCTACATATATCCAGCACTAGCGCGGGAGTAAAACGGCCCTCCCGCCTTGGGACAGACCGTCTTCCACCTGCTGAGACATTACCTAGATCCAAGGTTCGGGAAGTCCCGATTGACGAGCCAATTATCCCTGGTGGCAATGCCAGGAAAGCGATCCCTCTCAAAGGCTTGCACGAGGATCCTTGTTTGAGAGGGTGAGATGAATGTGCACTTTGTCAGGGCCTCCTTTGCGCGGTGATCTAAAGGAGCGCAAAAAAGAAGAGAGGATATTGAAGCCCACTTCATATTCAGTGCACACAAAATCTGCCATATGTAGGAAATGGCAAATCAGATAGATAGGTAGGTAGATAGAGAGACAGAGGGATAGATAGATAGATAGATACATAGATAGATAGATAAATAGATGATAGGTACAGAGAGAGAGAGATAGATTGAGAGATAGGTAGGTATAGATTTACATAGATGATTGATCGATAGAATATAAATAGAGAGATAGATTATCTATACACATACATTTTTATATACATATAACTATCTCGATGTCTACAGTGTATTATCATGTGTATGTATAAGTATACACAGGCACAATGCATTCCCCCACCCACACAGACACATCCACACAGACACACCCACACAGGCACACCCACACACACACTCACGGTTTCCATTTTTTATTTTAATTATTCACTTTTAAAAATTTATTTATTGCATGAATGTTTGTTTGCTTGTTTCTCTAGTTTGCTGTTTGGTTGCTTTCCCAGCATGTTTTCTGGAGTGTTCTGAAGCCCTAATGGGCCAATGCTGGAACAAAGCTTGTTAAAGGAGCAAAGGAGATGGAGGAACATTTTTGTGAGTTGATAAGAGAAGGGAATTCTGCACTTCGGACAGTTTCAGGACCAGAGGATTTAAAGCCTTCCTGGCCATGCAAGACCCCACCCTCCACACAGGGCCACGATGCTCATGGTCTGAGCACCAGCAGTGCAAGGGCCAGGAAGGCTTGTTTCCTCTCCTAAGGCTTCTCTGCTGACTCCTTGTCACCCACGTTCAGAGATGAATCTGTCTCCAGGAACCCTACTGGGAAAAGGCCTTTGGAAAACCAGGGACTCACCTTGAGTCAGAGCCTGAGGCTCGTGCTCATGATGCGATTGCCCGTCTGGTAAGATGTTCTCCGATGGCGGTCGGCTCTGCCTTAGGCTACTTCTTCATTGGTTTTGGAACCAAACCTAAGTAGAAGGAGAAAAACCCTTGTCACTCAAAAGCTTAGGGATAGATCTCAAGAGCTATCACAGTGATTCACAAGATAACAAACAGACAAGCCAAGGAATGGACAAACTGTAGACTCCATGTGCCCCCAGGGGAAGGATTTAGCCCCCAAAGGGACTGAACTTGCCACAGATTATGGCTTTCACCTCGGAAGAACTGCACAGGATTCCAGAAAACACAATCCGCACGGAAGAAAATCAGCATTTCCCCTGCCATCCTCCCTCTGGAATCCAAAGACTAAAACCCGTGAGGCAGGAGACAATGTTTCCTTTCCCAAAGTCAGTCTGAAGGAGCTTGCTAATATTCTCACTCTCTCTCCTCCTCTCACTTTCCCTCATTTCCTCCCCCGACCCACTCTCCCTGATCATCTCTCTCTCTCTCTCCGTTTCTTTCTCCCTCTGGTTAGCTCTCTGTCTCTCTTGACATTTTCCATTCTTGTCAAACCTGCCACGGTCCCTGTTGGCCTGGTAGCCTCACTCTCCGCTCCTATCAGTCTACCTGTTTATGCCTGTTTGTCTTTTCCTTTCTCTCAGTCCCTGTCTCTGACCCTGTGTCCATTTCTCTCTCTTGTTTCTCTCACTTGCTCCCTCTGAGTCTTTGTGCCTCCTTTTTGGTCATGCTCATTGCCTGAGGAATGTTCCTCTGTTCTCCCTTCTAGCCCCAAGGACAGCACCCTTTCCTAACACAGCACGGATAATTGAGAGCTTTTGTCCAAAATTCACTGAATGCGGGCGACCTCCTGAAAACCCCATGCTGCCCGGAAATGACTCTTTGACAGGGAGCTCTCAGGAATGTAAGTTCCTGCTGCTTCCATGTCTAGAGGTTCTTAGGTACCCGATCCCCACCTTTGAAATCGGTGTCACTGTCTTCAACTGTGAAGCCACATGTTGCCTTCCTCGTTCCCCAAGAAACAAATGCAGAGTTAGGTGTGGATGGAGTGGAGTGGAGTGCAGTGACGTGGAGAAGTGTAAGGCGCAGCAGAGTGAGGTCGGGTGTCGTCGGGTGAGGATTAGGGGAGGGCCGGGTGTTGGGGTGGTGGGGTTGGGGTTGGTGAAGGTGTGGCCATCGGGGTAGGTATGGGTGTCGGTGAGGGTGTGGGCATGTGTGTGTGCATTTGTAGGCATCTCTGATGGGGCTGGTTGGGCAGGATGTTGAACCTGCCAGTCAGTTGTGTAAGGGAAGCCTGCGCATTTTAGTGCCCCTTGAAAGTTCGCAGGCAATGTGATCCTACTCCTGCGGTTCTCCCCTTTCAGGACTCTTCTCCCAGCTGACCAGACAGGACGCCTTGAGCAGCGGTAGTGCCTCGGGGGTGAGCCACAAAGGACCAAACTCCCTGGCACAAGCAGCCTCACGCACCCTCGTTCCCTGGGCTTGGATTCCTGCCCACCCGTTGGCATAGGACCCAGGGCCACTCAGCTCCCCCTGGCCCTGTTCTCCCAAGGGACAGCCATTCCTTCTCGGGAGTGGAGTCCTGGCTTGCCTCAAGCACTCAGGCCAGGAGCACCAAGGGGAGGAGACAGGTCCTCTCCCTAGTGTGACCTCCACCACCAATTGTCTGTAGCCAATTGCATATTGATCTCGGAAGCCATGTACAAACCCTTCAGCACAGACGCTCTTTAGAGGACCCCCATTTCCCAGATGCTGGCTGGCTTATCTTCGGGTCCCTCCCAACGCACGAGAGACGAAGCCAGGCTAAGACTTGGCCGCCAGCTTCCCGACCTGGAATTGGGACTGCACACAGCTTTGACTTAGGGGCATCTGGACACGGACCTCAAGAGAAGAGGATTCCAGAGCCGGAGGTTTACCTGAATTCTGCTTTCGGGATTGCCCAGGTCTCGGGCAAGGCTTTCTCGGGCCTTGATGTCAGGGTAGGGGTTCTGTTGAAAGAGGGCTTGCAAAGCTTCCATTTGACTGAGCTTCAGAACCAGCCTCCTTCTCCGCTATCCACTTGGGCGTAGGCCTGCCAAAGACAAGAGGGGGAAACTTCTGAGAGAGAATCTGTTCAGCTTCACCAACGGCGGTGCCGGGTGGTGATGGGACGGGCTACGGCAGCCTGCCTTTTGTGTACGGGAGGCTGGGGGGGAGAAGACCCAAGTGCACAGATGAACATCCCTTTCTATCTAAAGGAAGCACACGCAAAGACCTGCTGAATGGGAGACCCTGGGCCTTCTATCTAGGCCAAGTAGCAAAGATGAAATGGTTCAAGCTCTTGGGATCTAACCCCACTCAGCGGCAGCCCACAGAGCTACGAAGCAACCAGCTGGGAAGGCCTAGGACAACAGGCTCACGTTCCAAATAGGTGGAAGATGTTCCCACCCAGGGGACGCGGCCGACGGCTGCCAGCCGTGGAATGTCTGGATGGCCCCTGGCAGGATGGACCTCGAACTTTAGGCCAGCTAGAAGAGCCCACCTTGTGGCTCCTCATACATCCATGGCACACCTGCTTGAACTACCTGAAAATCAAGCCAAGCACGGCCACTTGTGGGTAGGTGGTGTCGGATACCCACATTGCGGCCCTCGTGCCCCGACCCTGATTCTGACGGTGCCCGGGCTGGGACACCACAGAGGAGGAGCACCCCATCCTGGACGTCAACGTTTCATGTGGACTGGCTGCGTACATGCAATTCTTTCTCTGTGGAAAGCTTGGAGTGATGGAGCCCTGTCCTAGTGGACACTTGTTCTTTGTGATGCAGAGGAATAGGACTGTGCTTGTTTCACACGTTCTGTGGAAAGCCCGACGTGGTATCGGGCACGTCCCGGGCTTCGGGACGACTTGGACTTCCTGAAGTGGATTCAAACACTAGAACATCAGCCCTCCTGAGAAAGGAATTCCCCGCTAGCCACTGTCAGGTGCCAAACTAGGGTGTCAAGGTGTCTGCCTGGAAGGACGCAAGGCATGGCTTGTGCACCCCAAGTGACGCTTCCTTCACAAGCACCCTTTCTGCTTGCCAGCTCCAGTGAGATTTCTTCGGACAGAAGTCATGGCGCACACGGTAACCTGCCTTTGGGGGTTTTCCCTTCAGAAAGCCCCACCCCCACATGTGCCCCCAGGCGCCCGTGCCCCCAGGCCCCACTCCCTACTTTGGAGTCGAGTGGGAGGCAATTCAAGGGCTTCTGGGATCAGTGCCTCCCGAGCCCTAGTGTGGAGTTTGGTGGCAAGGGAACCTATGCTCCTGCTGTGCTTCTTGGGAATTCTGCGTGTGGACTATTTCCTGGGACAGCAGGGAAATGGACCCTTTCCCATGGAACTCAAGCCAAGACAGAACTGCTTAACCACCATGAGAAAGAACCAACGACACCAACTCAAATGTCCAAACGTGGTCCACTAGAAATGCGCTTCCTGCAGTCGGAAGCCTTGGACAACGGATGCAGCTTTCTGTGCAGCTGCACATCAGGATTTCTGAGAGAGGAGCTGTGGGTGGGCCACAGGGCTACCACTCCCATGTCCATTTCAACGGGGCCAAAGAAGTCAATGAAAGGAAAAACAAAACTACCCAAGCCACCCTCAATCATTTGGCCCAATGGCTTCCTTTAACACAGCCCAGCCAAAGCCTTCCCTGCAGTCTCAGGGGGCCATTTCTCCCCTCGTCCACACCCCTGAGAGGGTAGGAAAGCATTTCAGATGGGGTAGCAGGAGAGCCCAGGTGCTGATGTCTACTTACCGTTGGACGTACGTGAGTCATCCATGGCCGGAGAGACACCCGTCCGGCACAGAGGCTGCTGGCCAAATGCTGAGTTCCTGGGAACACGGGCCTTATCAAGGGATCGGGCACACCCCGCCCCTATTTATGGAAAACGCTGCCTAGGGATCCCAGCCCCCCCACTTCCACCTTGAGAACGTTGAAGTCTTCCCATTTCCCAGGTTTCCATGTTAGGGGACTTGGACTAAAAGGCCAATCCAGAGGCCAGCAAGGACCTTTATTTGGAAGCCTGGCATCCTCCATTCCCCGGGCTGAATGGAGTCCAGGGCTCTCTGGTTTTCACACGTTTTCCCGTTCCACAGAGTGTTTGGTCTCCCTGGCGTTCCCCGGCCCTGGGTTCGTGGTGACAAGGCTTAGCCCCACTGTTCTTTCCAGTGTGCAGGGCCTAGCTTCCTGGTATCTACTTCCCACTTCCCTCGGCATCTCCTGGACCTCATTGCATTCCAGGCCTGAGGCATTTCCTTAACTGGAGGCTGAGGTCCCGCTCATTCCAAAAGGAAGGCTGAATGCGCCGACGGACACAGGATTCGACACACGGGTCATGCTCTTTGGTCACAAACTTTGGAAACTTTTCCAGCTGTCATGTGAAGCCCGCCCCCTTCCTCACGGGCCAGGGAGTGCCAGTAGACAGGGGCAGACCCCACTACCACACTAGGTGGGCCACATGAGGCGGCTTCGACGTGCGAGGCTTGTCCTGGGCGAATCCAACATGGCTAGTTGCCCCTCCTGTCTGCCAGCATCTTCAAAGCCTTTCCAGGGAGGCCTGATGAGGGTCCGGTCCCCTAATGTCCATCCAGGCCAAAACATGGCAGCTACACCCGGCTACGTCCAAGCAGTTCTCTTGGCAAGCCTGTCTCCCAGGGAAGCCAGGCCGAGTGCACCTTCCAATGGTGGGTGGGTGAGGGGAGAAGAGGGAGAGTGGTTGGGGAAGAGCGGGAGGGGGAGGGGAGCGGGAAGCAGCCCTCAGTCGCCTGGGGCCATCTCCCAGGTCAACCCAGGTCAGAAGCTCTCCAGCAGCCCCAAAGACGCATGCCCAAAGGCATCGGGTGCTCCGCCATCGGGAATCCGGCCCACGGAAACGGACGGAAGGCATTCCTAAGCGAACTTCCCAGCCAGCGAAGCCGCCAAAAGGGAAGCAAGGCCAAATCGTTTGATGGTGAAAAGACATGGAACCAAGCTGTCTGTAGACAATTATTCCTTCTCTGGACAGCGCGAGTCCGGGAAAGTCAGGCAAGAAACCAGAGCTGAAAAGGAGGGCCCGGCACCAGCACTTGGGAGAAGAGACAAACAACTCAAATCACGTTGGGGAGTGCAATGGTAGCCCTGCCTCAGCCAAGATGGACCCAGTAGAATAGAGATGGGAAGCGAGGGTGTGTTTTCAACAATCGAATACCTGGGCAGGAGGAGAGGGAAGGGATGTGGATGGGGGAGGGGGATGGGAGGGGTGGGGGAATCAAGGACAAGCAGTAAGAGGAGGAAGAAGAGAAGGAGAAGGGGAATTCCAAAGCTTCCTAGGGAATGGTGGCAGAGCTGTGGTAGGAAGGAATTTTTGGCTGGAACATACAAACCCAACTGACATTTGAGCTGAGTCTAAGCCCTAGACCCTTGAAACATGGAAATGCAAAACACATAATGGGCCATCTTTAGTGTACTCTTTTGCCACGGTTGTTCATGAGACTCAGCCATGTGCACTGAGATGGAGACTGCGAGCTTCTTCAGCAACAATTGGGGATGAGTCTAATTCTACCAGCACTTGGTTCAAACGATGCTTGTGTGTTTGTGTGGGTATGTGCGCTGTAAGTGTTTGTGGCAAAGAGACCATAAGAAAGGGAGAGGGAGAGAGAGAGAACAAGTGAGAGGCAGAAGGAGACACATAATAGAGGGAGGTAGTGATGGAGGGTGTGAGAGAGAGAGAGAGATTGATTGCCTGCCTGATATCCCCAGCACCTTGGTTAATTGGAGCCCTGCTGAGAATAATCTGGCTATAATCTGGGAACCAAGAAAAGTGCTAGGAGAGTTGTGCAACGGTGCTCCCCTGTACTGGCCCTAATGGAAGCTCTCTGGCTCCCAGAATCCCAGTGATGGTGGTTCATTGTTGTAGGGATTCCAAGAGAATCTAGTTTGCAAGTAGAAGCTGGATTCTTATCAAGGGCCCCCGACCCCCTTCCCATTCATTCCCAGGCAACGGGGGACATGGTGAATCTCTGAGGAGTGGCATGGATGCTGGGGCCCAGACTACAAAGGGACCAAAACAGAGCCAAAGACTTTGCATTGAGTTCAAAGCCAGGTTTATTGGATCAAGGAAATGTCAGAGAGAACCCGCAAATTGACCTCTAATGCAAGAGGACTTGGGCCATCCTCTTGCTGGTTGGCATGCTAGCATCCCTTCCGACATCAGGGAGGATGCCCCTGCTAGTGCCCTTGCATCTTGAGAGTGCCCTGCGTACACGGCATGGCTGAGGGAGGCCACGCAGTGGTGCAGGCAGTCTGGGCGCCTTGCCCTTCCTGCCGAGCCCTAGGAGTGTGGCTGGTTCCTCGTCCTTTGTTCTCAGCCGTGGCTCGGCACCCCAGGGAAGGAGGGCTGAATTGGGCTCGACCAAAGGCTTTCCTGAGGCCCTGTTGAGCCTGGCAGCATGTCCAGGAGGGCTTGGAATTCGTCATCACTGAGGGGTTCTTCCAGGGTTGGCCGAAGTGCGTCTTCCCGTGTGCCGTCGCTCAGGATAGGTCGTGCCTTTTCCAGAAGGCTGGCGTCTGACAAGAGTTCATCTAAGAGGCTCCCTGAACTTCTGGCGCCTGAGAGCTGGGCCTGCGGCTGGAGCGGAGGAGATGTGAGTTGATCTGTTTGTGCCTGCTGCTGCCATAGCTGTGTCTTGGTCTGTTTGGGCTGCAAAATATCCGCGTGAGAGCTGCATGGCTGAGTCAGATGCTGCCTGCTCATTGGAGGACTGCTGCAGGGGACAGGCTGAGGGAGTGCTGCCACGCCAAGTTGCAGGCTGTTGTGTGCGGGGAAGCCCCTCCGTGGGCAGAGGGCATGAGTGCTGCATGAATGGGTGCGAGACCCCCTTCTACACTCACCCTGCTTTGTTGCTGCTGGGGTCTGTTCCCAGAGGTGGAGAGTTCTCAACTCCCTGGAAATCCAGGGTGGACTGGACCACCAAGAGCATCATTGTTTGCACACCTAGCCACCAGAGTGAGCACAAGGTACAAAGAAGCTGGGGGACAGAGGAGGGGCTACAGCAGCAAGGGACCGGAAGCTGTCCAGTGGATAACATGAAGGCAAGTTATCAGTGCTCTTGTGAATGTTGGGGAGGGCCCTTTTGTCTGATGGGACATTCAGGGCCGGTCTGGCATCGGGGTCTTCTGCCCAAGCCTTGGCAGGTCCCTTCTGCTCTGCCCCGGGTGCTAAGCTGTATGGTTCTGAAACCATATCTAAGGAAGATGAGAGAAACGGAGACAGGTACATTAGAACTGAGACATTCCAGGTCGATTTTTAACCCCCTTGCCACCACCCCTGCTGTGACAGGCTCCAGGCTAATCACTGCCTTTGGCTAGGCCTCGACCCAGGGTGATGTGACCTTTCCCGGTCCCCATGTCCTTACAAAATGAGGGGCAATGTCAGGGCCACACTGGAAGCCTGGCTTCCATGAAAGATCCCTCGCTGACTCGCTAGACTGTCGGGACACTTCACAGGCTGTCCGGCACCTCCTCTGCCCCGTTCCCTTCAGGAAATGGATACTTTCATGTCAGGCACCTGAGTGAAATCGTATAGTGAAATTTAAATACCCACATTCCTCACCCCGAAACCCTCAATGACCCACTCGCCCAACCGAAACCTTTATAAGTGCCTGGGAATCTGAACTCCGAAACTGGGAAATGCATAATGTCCAGGGGGGAAGCAGGGTTAACAGCCAAGCAATGTCCAAGAAAGATCAGAGTATGTGATTTGGGGAGAGATGGAAAGGTTGGAGAGGTGGGCAGCACATGCTATGATGAAGGCTAGGCAGATTGGTGGGGAAGGGGGGTTCTGGACACAGCAGTGGTCTGCTTCCCTGCTGGGCTCCTGTCCCTCAATGATGGCTCATCTGAACTATATGAGCGGGTCAGTTCCCCTGCTCTGACACCGTGGGCTCTAGGCCAGCATCCAAGTTGGGAGACTGAAGCATCCACACCCATCAGCCTGGATACCGGCTCCTACCCACTCCAGGGGAACACAGACATCTCATCCAATGCTGTCGCTGCTGGGCGAGCTGTTCTTGTGAATACTGCTCAAGTTTGTCCGGAAGA
The DNA here is from genome assembly GCF_048564905.1 of Vicugna pacos. Taxonomy (NCBI): domain Eukaryota; kingdom Metazoa; phylum Chordata; class Mammalia; order Artiodactyla; family Camelidae; genus Vicugna; species Vicugna pacos. The sequence goes on along the minus strand of NC_133003.1, from coordinate 5,666,401 downwards.
ACTCTTAGGGGAGAATGCAAATCAGAATGGATACCAGTTCACACAGGTGTCTTGCCCCTGAGAGTGCAGCCCCGCCCCCTGGCCGAAGGAGCCACTCCCCGTGCACGCAGCCCGGCCCCGCCCCCGTGCCCTCCTCGGCCTCGGCCACGCCCCTGCCCCGGCCGCCGGCCCGCCCCTTCATCAGGCCAGCAGTCAGGCAGGAGGCAGTCTTTCCCAGCGGCCCGGGGCTCTTCTGAGCGCCGCTGTCCCTCCTCAGCCTGCCAGCGGCGGCGGCTGCACAGGCAGCGGCGCGGTCCCTTTAGGAGGCGCAGCTTGAGCCGAGCGGCGGCCGCGGAGGGGCCAGCCCAGAGCGTTGGCGGCGCCGGTGGCGTCCGCGTCGGTTTCCATGGAGGCGGCAGCGGCGGTTGCGGTGGTGGCGGCAGCGGCGGCGGCGAAGGCGACGGAGATGGCGGCGGAGGGGTACACGGTCACCGACATGGTCCGCGGGCAGGCGTGCGACGTGGGGCCGCCCTAAAGCAACCTCCGGTACATCGGGGAAGGATCCTGAGGCGTGATGTGGTGATTGTCCGCACCCCGTGTGCCGGCCTTGCACCCCCGTGCAGCTTCACACCCGGCCTATGCGTTCGCAGCCGCGGCCTTGGCGTAGGACCCTCGACCCTGATTCCAGCGCAGACCCCGACCCCCGCCAAACCGCCCCGTCTTCTGCGTGCCAGGAACTGGGGCAGGGCCTGGCCGCTCTTGCTGGGGCTTTGCTCCCGCAGGTTCCAGGTCGGCCCTGGCTCAGCGCGGGGAGTCGGGTAGGGGCTCAGGGCGTGGGGGCCGTGCCCCGGTGGGGCCCTTCGTGACCCCCAGGCCGGGAACTTGAGCCCCGCCCAAGGGTGCACCCCTCGCAGCCTTCCCTTGACGACCCCATTGAAGCCGCCAATTCCTTCAGATATTCAAGGCGGTTGCGGCCATCGTCAGGAAATTGGTTGTCAGAGGCGTGTGTGCAGAAAGTCGGGATCATCGTTTCGTTTTGGCCCCTCGCTTGTGTTTTCCGCTTATGGCTTAGCTTCAGCACCTTCCGAGGTTCCAGTGGTGCTCTCCTGTGTAAGCTTTCTACAAAGCGTGGAGTGGCAGCAGTGTTGGTGTTTAAAGGTTCAAACCTGAAGTTCCTTAATGGATTCTGCTGTGGTAGTGTTCACGGTTCAGGAAGGGTAAGTCAGCATCGCTGTCTTGATTTCTTCCAGAGTCATTTGGTTTTCGACCTCAGTTGACGCCCCCCCCCGCCACCGCCCCACTTTGAGCCCTACTGAGCTTTCCTACTAGCAGATAGGCATCTAGATGTCTTAGCACAATGACTGCGGGCTTTTCCTTCTAAGACTTGAGCACTCAGTGTGTATGCAGCCCAGATGGACTTCTTAGAGAAGCAAGTGCAGGCTCCCGCGGCTGGCTTCAGATCTTTCAGAAGCATACTTGGAATCAGGGTGAGGGTGTTGTTATTGATTTGTTGTTTTAAGTAGAACCAAGCACCTGTCGTCTTTTGTGCTGACGGAGACTTGTGGACTTGGAGGCTCCCTTCCACCTCAGCCTTCATGGGAGTGTGTCTCTTGTGTTGAATGAAGGAAGCAAACCATTTGTGAATACTGCATGTCAGATTCTGTGCTTGGTACGTTATCTCACGTTACCTGAACTGCCACTTGTAGAGAGGGAAGGGCCAGAGACAGTTGTCTTTCAGACGTGAAGCTGTTTGGAGGTGAAGCCAGTACTTAGAGTCGCCCAAATAGTCAGACATGAGATTGGAGCTTGAATCCTCTTTCGGTTGCAGTAGCCCTTTGATTGCTCCCTGTTTTCCTTAATTAGTGTTGGCAACAATTTTGGACTTTTAGCCTATTTTACCCTTACAAGCAAATTAATTTCAGAAATGTATTCAAATTTGAATGTTCAAAATTTTAGGAATGCATAGTGGTAATGTTTTACCATGTTTGCTAGATAAGTACGAAGAGAATATATAATGTGTAAGAAAAATGTTTTGAATGTTTCCTTCCAGTTTGTGTAACCTTTGTTAATGAATATCTGGACTTGAAAACCATTCTAAGTGAAAGAAGACAAACATTGATGATCACATATTCTATGAATCCATTGAATTGGATGTCAAGAATATGCAAATCTCAATTTCATAGACATGAAATCCATCCCAGTTCACAGGTTAGTGGCTGTCCGTTTTCTCTCAGTCCTATTTTTGCGTGCAAAATCTTCTTCATATGAATATGAACTTCATACTGGTCATATTGCTTAATATGCCATGCATTTATTCTTTATGTATGGCCTGTAATAGTGTATCAGAAACTATTTATCCCTTCTTATAATAATAGACATTTGGGTTAGTACATTTTCCGTTAGTATGAATTCACATTTTGAACATTTATACATGCATTTTTTTTGTAATAATCTGTTGTTTCAACATGTGTGAAGAATATTTGCAAGTAGTGATACTGGGCCGTTGTGTCTTAAATACACCTTAACTGCCTTTTGAGTATTTCCTTTTTTATTACCTTGGCTTCTCTTTGGTTTTTGTGAGTCCATTGTATGCGTTTGGTCTGTGGTTCTCAAATACATTAACCCATTTCTCTCTCTGTTGTCTTTAAACAGATAATTATATAATCTCAAACACATCCTGAAAAGAATGGAAACAAATCTCTATATCCTGGCTTCCCTCTCCCATCTTTAATGATTTTGATGATGTGTTTTACAACTTTATGTTTATTCTTTCACAAATTCTGCCGTTATTGCCTTTCCAATGATGGTTTTCTCATTTCCAGGTCATCACTTCTTTTCTCATTAGGGTCTTAAATTCTCAATCTTTCTTGCAGGGTAAGTTTCTTATTGCAAGATTCTTTCCGTGTTTGCGTGTCTGTGAAACTTTTGATCTCTCCGGTTATTCTAAAGTACTGTCTTGTGGCATAGGTTATGCTAGATTGCACATTCTTCTCATTCAGGGATTTGTCTCTCTCTGTGAACTCCCTTCTTGGCCTTCAACGTTTGTGTTGAGAATTCTGCTGAAAGCCTGATGGAGGTTCTCTTGTGATTGACTTGTTATTGTTTTGGTGAACTTAGAATCATTTCTTTGTCATGAAATGAGGTCCTTTTCATGACAACATATCTTGTTGTAGGTCATCCTCTTTTTAAGCTCTGCCCACTATGAAAGGGCTTTGTCCATGGTGGTCTTAGTCCATTTGTGCTGCCATACTAAAAATACAATAAGATAATGTGTTTAGAAACAGCTTAAACTTATTGCTAACGATTCTGGAAACTGGAAGCCCAAGATCACAGTGCCAGCATGGTCGGGTCTGGCATGGACACGCTTCTTGTTTGCAGACTGCTGACATTTTGTGTGTCCTTACATGGGAGGGGAGGCAAGGGAGCTCCCCTAGACCTCTTTTTATGAGTATTTTTAAAAATAGGAACACTTATATAAGGACTTTATCCTTCTGGCCCAATTTGCCTCCCAAAGTTCCAACCTCTGAAAACCGTCACCTCAGGGGTTAGGTTTCAGCATACACCTTCGAGGGGGACACAAAGATTCAGACTGTAGCATCGCTTGAGATAGTAAATCAAGGGTATGCCTTTGCCTCTAATTTTCTCACCTTCATTTCTGAAGCCATCAGTCTCAGAAGAGTAATAGAAATTTCTTTCAATATTATTGCATGTTTTCCTAAAAAATGTTATTAAATATCTCTAAGTGTGTATCTATATATACATTTAATATATAATATATGTAATTTAATATCTCATACACACACACACACACAAACAACATATTAGACAGTTCTAGTCCAATCTTTATTAGGATATTCTTCAACAAACCCCTGAGTTGAGCTTTGCAACTTTGAACAAGTCAGCTAACATCTGAGGGCATGATTTTTCTCAGCTATGAGGTTGGAATGAACCATTTCTAAGGTTCTTTCCATAATCGATGTTCTGCAATCTCCTAGACTGTGGGTGCTGGTAGATATTTCTATTTTTAAATAAGGAAACTAACTCACTGGCATGTTAAATCAACCAGGAAGAAGGAAAATTGCTTATCTCTGGTTAGCACAACTTGGTGACAGAAGTCCCTTTGTCCTGTTTGACAGCTGTAGGGACACATGATTATCTTTGCTTTCAACCTGGCTGAGAGGCAGATTCAGTTACCCTCTGTAGGGTGCTCTGCCCCCTTGTCTGATAATTTAAGCTCATGGTGGTTCATGCCCTTATGAAACCCTACAATCAGGGAGGCAGGCCTTGCCTCCTGTGAGCTAAAGAAAGCTTCCACTTGGCGTATTTACCAGTTCCTCCACTGAAACTTTGTTTCCACATCAAGAATTAATCTCCCCTTTCTCTATATGTTTTCACTCTTACTGTTGTTTTAAGTAGCTCACCATTCAGACTTGCATTACCATTTAGCCAAAGGCAGTGAATGTGTCTTCTTCATCTTTGATTTCCCAGGGTCGTACCCAGTGCCTGGTAGGTGCCTGATAATTAATATTGTTGAGTATCAAATAGATTCTAGGTTGGTGCAATTGCATGCTCTCTAACATGGCCTATGCTGGTTCTATTCTTTATTGAGATGTAAGTATTGATACATTTGTATACTTCTCCATGAGCAGAAAGTAGCCACCTTTTCCCTAGTCTGAAACCTAAATAGGTGTTTTTGACCTGTTTTTCCCCTTTGTGATGTAATCTTTAGCAATGGGTTTTGTTCAGAAATGGCTTTTTCTTCCACTGTGCCATCACAGAGGAGGGGCCCTTTAGCCTTTGAATGCCACAACCGTCCCACAACATAGATGTGAAGCAGTGGTGACAATACAAGAAGTGCACTCAGTTTCCCCCTCCCCCTCTGAACTCCCCCTGAAATCCAGGGAATCTGCACCTGCATTTTGAAGGTGTTTTCATGGGATGAATGTGCCTTACTTATGAACTGCCTGAGACCAAGTGTATACAGATGAGCCAAAACATGGGTGAGCCCTTTTCTGAAAAATGAAGCTCTTTATTTTTTTACTCACCTGAGGTATCTTCCATCCAGCCTGCTCAACCTTGGCTAGAATTGCAAGACAAATAAAGCATCTGAGTAACTGGATAGGTGTCTCTGAAGACCAGGATTTTCAACAAAGGAGAGAAAAGCAACAGAGACAAAATAGAAGGTATTAATTCAAATTAGAATTAGAAAGATCAGTATGAATGAGTATGGATTCATGATAAATCTTATCTTTAAAAAAATTCATATTTCCAAAAATTTCACTAAGTTTGTTTAGAAACTAAGCAAGCAGCAGTGTGCTCCCTCTGCATCCACGGCTTTGGAAATACAGCCATTGGCATCTCTTGAGCAGAAACTGAACAAGACTAGGCTGGAATATCTTGACATCACAGGGTGCAGGGCGGGGATGCTGTCCAGGGCTCCCGAGGGTGTATCAGAGGACTCAGGAGCCCACTGCTCTCTGTTGGATAATTAGAGAATTGAAGAGAATGATAACCACAGTGGATCAAGGGCACCAACTAATGTTTAACTCCAAGGCTTCATGATAGTGGAAAAAAAAGAATATCCCTTACTGGTTACCTTTGGAAGACAGTGAGTGACCAACAGCTTATTTCAAAAATTGTTTACAGAAGGAAAGAATTAAATATTTATTCTGCCTTTCCCTTGTGAATTCTGTCTCAGGGTAACTAAATCGATGAAAGTAAATTCTCTCATTACAGAACTCACTCAGATAATAAGTAACGAATGTGTAAAAGCACTGTCATCTTGCAGCTCCTTTAAAGAAATGATGGGTCTAGACATGACCATTCTTGGCCACTGACATCACGAAAGAGGGACAGCCGGACATTCCATGCTTCCTCATGGGCGTGCGTAGCACCATCTGTGAAGTTTACTGTGAAGTAAATCCTTGAACCTGCATCTAATCAGCCTCTAAGATTTAAGTATATGAAAATAGTCAGTGTAAATACTGATGTTTGTGTTAACAAAGTGGCCTCAAAAGCCTAATAAATCCTAATAGAAAAGAGCTATAGGTGAGAAGAAATGAAAAAAAACAAGGTAATAATTTGTGACTTAACATGTTACATGATTCAGTGAAAGAGGACAAGGAAAACCTAAAGGAAAACATATCTGAGGCCTGGCGAGTGAAGTGTGATGAGAAAAGTGCTGAAACTTTTCTCACTTCTGATACCTAATCTCATTCATTTGGGCTTAATTTCCTTCTGAGTCCTTCCTCAGTTGATTAGCTTCGAAGTCATTTATGTAGTTGTCCCACAGCAAACATAAACTTATTTTATGATATGAAAAGAAGATACAGTTTGGGGAATTTAATGAGGATTACATTTGTAGTTTCTCTTTGTTTTCTTCTATTTAGTCTTTTGCCCAGAAAGTAACTGTGTTCTCAGTTAACCAATAAGGTGGTAAAATTTTTCAATATTTGCTCAACATCAGTGTGTTTGGGGAGGAGGAGAATAGTGGCAGTGATAGAGCCTTTTCTCTTTAATAGTGACTTGTTTAGTTCAATAGTACACACAACCATTTGACCTTTGGAATGGTAGGTGTTTGTTCAGAGCAGAAGAGCCCTTTTATATCAGTTCAGAAGGAGGATTGTACACGTTCTTCCAAGCAGAGCATAATGCTGAAGACGGGAGGTGCCCCTCAGCTCAATATTCACGAGCCAAGAGAGGGCCCCACGATGCTGGTCTGGGACTGCAGACCCACCTCGTGGCCTCAGCCGGCTAGAGAGGCCACTGCTTAGAAAGCTTCTGTGTATCAGACAGATTTCTACTTGCCGGTCAAACATTTACTTGCCATCTGGTATGTCCAGGCTTGAACTCACCATCTTCCTCCTTTCTTTGCATCAAATATCATTGGCAGCATCTGTTTTCCTTCTGCTCGATCTTCAAACCATGTGGTCACCTCCAGATGTTCCACTTTATCTCTTGCATCTCCTACGTCATTAACACCTGGGGGTCCTCATCGTGCAGGTGGTTTTGCTTGGCCTTTGATATTATAGCCCTGGTCCTGCCACTTAGGAGTGAATTACTCTATATCCCAGATTCCTCATCTGTAAAGTGGACATAATGCCTTCCTTACAGGGTAGTTGTAAGAACCAAATAGAACATCAAATCTATCTGGAATGCAGTAAGCACTAACTAGTGGCCATAGGTGCTACTGTTATTAATTAAGTATATTTGATCTTCAGTAGCCATCCTTCCTTCTGGTTATCAACTAGTCTGAGGTTTTTGCATCCTTCTCATGTTGATATCCTTTTATTTTAAAGCAATTTTTATTGTGGTATGGTTCCTATACAGTAAACTACACACATTTCACATGTACCCTTTGATGAAATTTGATAGAAGTCTACACCCATGAAACTACTGCCACACTCATGAAAGTTAACATTTCCAGCACTCCCCAAGGGCTGCAATTTTCAAAGTCCCAATTTATCCCTTCCCACTCCCTTTAATCCCTGGTAACTGTAAGTTTGTTCTCTATGTCTGTGACTCTGTTTCTGTTTTGTAGATAAGTTCATTCATGTGCTTTTTTTTTTTTAGATTCTACAAATAAGTGATATCATGTAGCATTTTTCTTTCTCTTTCTGGCCTCACTTAGAATGACATTCTCCAGGTCCATCTATGTTGCTGCAAATGGAATTATTTTTCTTTTTATGGCTGCATGGTATTTTGTTGTTGAAACATACCACGTCTTCTTTATCCAGTCATCTGTCGATGGATATTCATGTTTTTTCCATGTCTTGGCTATTGTAAATAATGGTGCTGTGAAAATTGGAGTGCACGTGTATTTTTGAATTCTATCTTCCTCCAGATGTATGCCCAGGAGTGGCATTAATGCATTATATGGTAGGTCTACTCCTAGTCTTTTGAGGAATCTCCATACTGTTTTCCACAGTGGCTGCACCAAACCACATTCCCACCCTCAGTGAAGGAGCATTCCCTTTTCTCCACACCCTCTCCAGCATTTATCATTTGTGAAATTTTCAACGATGGCCATTCTGACCCGTGTGAGGTGATACCTCATCTTTGTTTTGATTTGCATTTCTCTAACAATTGGTGATGCTGAGCATCTTTTCATGTGCTTGTCGGCCATCTGGATGTCTTCTCCAGTCTGTTTTGCCAGACTTTGGTAGTGTTCCTAATCACTTACTTACAGTTTCCTGCCTCCCCATCTGACTCCGTGTCCAGCTTCCTTGGCCTCTGCCCTCTGCAGGTGCCTACTCATGATCTGTCTGCATTCACCATATGACCCCAGCCTGAATCAGACTATTATGTGTATATTGCATCCAGAGTGATCCTTTTAAAACAGAATGTGGTAATGTCTTTCTCTGTCTCTGTCTCTCTCTCTCTCTCTTTCTCTATCTCACACACACACACACACACACACACACACACACACACACACACTGTTCATGGGTCTGAGTATAAAATGCCAAAATTCTCACCACGATGTTCATGTCCTGTTTGGTCCAAGCCTGGACCCCTCTCCCCACCCTCACCTTGTACCGCTCTCGCCCTTTGCTGTCTCCTCACCCGCCACAGGGCCCACCTACCATGCTGCTTCCTCCCCAGCATGCACATGCTCTTTCCTCTGCCTGTGATGTTCTGCCCACTCCATCCTTTACTCACTCTTGCTCATTATCCTGTCTCTCAGCAGAAGCATTATTTCAGGAAAGCCTTCCCTGTCTCAGTTAGTTCTATCTGTGACCTCCTTGAACCACTGGCCTGGCCTTCAGTGCATTCAGCTCAGTTGCAATTTTACATATATCCAGGTGGGTATTTCACAGACACATTTTTCCCTAATTAGGCAGTCAGCTCCAAGAATACAGTTTTTGGCCAACATTGGTTGTTTTTGTTGCTTGGAGCTGTGCATGGAACACAAAAGTTTGTTTAAAAAATACTCCCTGAGTGAATGAACAGCACTTGCCTTCCTCTCTTCAGCCTAAATCCCCATGCCTCTAGATCACTGGGTTAATGTCCTAGCCCTGTATCGCCATGCGCCTTTTGTGCAATGCTCAGCCTCTGCCCTTGATGTCCTCTCACCTGGAATGTCCACTTGGCTTCCTTCTGTCCACCCAAATCCAGCCTTTGAGGTTCAGCTCCAGTGTCCCCTCTGCAGAGCTTCTGAAAACCTTGTTGATAAAGGGGGTGAGAAGGGATAAATTGGGAGTTAGAAGTTTGCCCCTCTCAGGGAGTGATGGAAATGTTAGGTGGTGATGGTTTTCTCAGTGTATCCGTCTATCAAAATTCATCAAATTGTACAGCTGAAATATGTGTAGTTTACTGTACAGAAATTATACCACAATAAAGTTATTATAAAATTAATTTATAAAAACCACATTGGTCTTCATAGCTTTAGCATCCTTCTCTGTGCAAGTTTCGATCTCAGTACCTCATTTCAAAATTCCTAATTTAATGAACAGAGGATATGAATCCAAGGTAACTACTGTGGCATAGTCTACGTTGTTCCTTTTGTTTCTAGTTTATTAATATGAATCGACATTTTTAAAGCATATTGTATTACACAGGCACAAAACTTGGCCAAACCAAGTGCTGGTTAAAATGAAAGTTGAAAGGAAGTTGAAAATTTCAGTTAAAAAATTCATCTTTATAGAAGGGAATTAAATGATTGGATCTTTAATAAATTCTGGCTTTTATTGAATTACTCTTTCCTTTGCAGTGTTGAGAATTAATGTGTGGAGATTAAAATTAATTAATGGTGATTGAGAAAGATGTATTAAAAAACTTGTTTGCCTTGGCCAAACAAGAAGGCATTTTCACAGCAGATACATGAAAAAGTATGGATTAGGGCTATACATAATGTTCTGTTGAATAATTGGAGTTTATTCCTCTCACACCTGGTAAAAATAACATTTTGGTATTCCAGACCCTACACCATTATTTTTCTGTCCATTTAAATTTTGTTCTCATAAGATTGTAAATTATAGTGTGTGTGTGTGTGTGTGTGTGTTTCACCTGACCAGGGAACTGTTTGCTTGCTTTCACTGTAATTTGCCTGCCTCACTTTTTTTTCTCAGGGGTGTTGGTTTGGGGAGACAGTTCAGTTTATATACTTACTTATTCTTAGAGAAGGTACTGGGGATTGGAGGTACCGGGGCTTGAACCCAGGACCTCATGCATGCTAAGCATGTGCTCAGCCACTTGAGCTACAGCCTCCCCTTGCATAAGTCCTTATGAAAGGACAAAGATGGGTCTTTCTCTGTGTCAGAGGGATTGACAGCCAAAGAGCTCCGGTCCCTCTTGCAAAGACACGCACGGAGGTCTCATGTCACTTGACTCTGAATGTGAAATAAGACACGGTTTTACTTTTTCTGCTTCAGTTATCTCAGGGATCTCTAGAACCAATTGAACACAGCTTTTTCACAGCATATTACCATTTATTGCATCATTCATCAAGTGAGATCAGCCTGTCCACAAATAACTCAACAGGTAACGGTCTTCAACACAGGAGTCTGGCTTTCATGAAGAAACAGACTGGTATTTTTCTTTCTCTTTCTGGCTTACTTCACTTAGGATGACATTCTCTAGGGACATCCATGTTGCTGCAAATGGCATTATGTTGTCATTTTATGGCTGAGTAGTATTTCATTGTATATAACACAGGGAAATATATTTAAGATGTTGTACTAGCTTATGGTGAAAAACAATGTGAAAATTAATATATGTATATTCAATTATGACAAGAAATGTGCTGTACACCAGAAACCGACACAACATTGTAAACTGACTGTAACTCAATTAAAAAAAAGAAAAACAGAACAGATTGTTTGGATCAACAGCTATCCTCAAAAGATTATCTTCAATTTAAAAAGAAAATAGATCTTATATTTATTATCTGCGATAGTAGTTGAGAGGGACGTGCAGTAGGAATCTGGAAATTCCCTGAGGTTTACTTTACCCACTTGGGACAGCTTCCTTGATTATTAATTAATACCAGAAGCGAAGAGAATCCATGTGGTTAAATTGTATTTCCTTTTATTTCTTTTTATCTGATGATCAGAAACCAAATGCCAAAAAGCATCCGGGGAGATAAAAAGCAGAAAGGGAAGAGTTTGAATAAAGCAGAAAATTTGAAACTTACCTAAAGAATCACATCAAACATATTTAATTTGTTTTTTCTTTTCTGGAAAAGCTTCATATAGGGAGGCAAAGTAACTTAGGGATTAAAGGTGCACACTGAGTCACTGAGTAGCTGACCTTGAGCAAACTATTTGACCTTGCTGAACCCCAGTTTCCTTGCCTGTAACATGGGGATAATAATGTTATGTGCATTTTAGGATTATTGCAACGATCAGTGTAAATACATAACAAATGCTTAGCCAGTATGCCTGCAGGCTGAGTGTAATGTAACACTCCTTGTGACGTATGATTCTCAGAAGAGATCTTCAGGCAATTCTGAGGCTGTAGAATTACTGCAAAATTTTTGAATCCTTGTAAACTACAGTTACGTCCCTCAGTGAGGCAGAAACATATGTGAACCTTTTAGGGTTAAATGAAAACCTGCCATTTCCTTAGCCAAGAACATCGCTGTTTGCTGGTGTGCTTTTGTTGTTGCCTACTTTAGGCAAATCATTTCATGTAATAATTATCAGACTTTCCCTAAGACTTGGATTCCTGGGATAAAGCTAACCTGGGTAGGCAGAATTTCATTTAAAATAGCCCCTGAGAAATGTATAAGATCCAGATAAACTGTTCTCTAAAGTCATTAACTTTCTTTATTTTTTAAATGAAGTATCATTGATTTGCAATATTGTGTTAGTTTCAGGTACACAGGAAATTGATTCAGATAAATATATATATATATATATATATATATATATTCCTTTTCTGATTTTTTTCCCTTTCCATTATAGGTTTACAAGATATTTACTATAGTTCCTGCTGTTGTACAGTAAATCCTTTTTGTTTATTTTATGTACAGAATTGTGTATCTGTTAATCCGATAATCCTAAATTATCTCTCCTCCCAACCTTTCCCCTTTGGTAACCATAAGTTTGTTTTCTGTGTCTGTGAGTCTATTTCTCTTATGTAAATATTTGTATAAATTTTTAAATTCCACATATAAATGTTATACAACATTCGTCTTTCTCTGAGTGACTTCACTGAATTTAATGTGGCATATATACACAATGGAATACTACTCAGCCATAAAAAAGATTTTAAAATAATGCCAGTTGTAGCATCATTGATGGACATAGAGATTGTCATAATAAGTGAAGTAAGTCAGAGAGAGAAAGACAAGTATCACATGACATCACTTGTATGTGGAATCTAAAAAGAAAACAAGACAGCTGAACTTATTTACAAAACAGAAACAGACTCAGAATGGAAAAAGCCACTTGCTTTTAAAAATATCTCCCAGGGCAGGTCAGTCAGTCACAGGACAGAATTTTGACAGCAGCAGCTCCGTTAAGGGAAGAGCTCTGACTGAATTCTCTCAGTGGTCAGAGAGGGACTTGACAGGATTTCCCAGAAGCTGGACACACCATCCCAGAGGAGACTGGGTGTGTCCCTTGTCACAGCAGGCTGGGCAATAGGGAAGACAGCAGAACCATAAAGCACTTTGGGCTTTAAGCCAGGATTCACATCCTCATGCCTCCCCTCAGCCTTCAACCCATTCTCTTCTCTCTCCTGAGTGTCAGGGGATCTCGTGGCCTCTACGTGTTGATTGATTTGAGTGGAAGATGATCAACACTGCTTTGGGTGGCACCGGAGTAGGTTAACTGCTGGCACTCAGACTAAACAGCAGAAGAAATATTGCCTTCAAGCTTTAAATGTATTTTATTTTTCTCCTGGCAGCCAACGGAAGGGGTCAGATCTTTGTTGGGGTTCACTGGCTATTACTTCCTCCACTAAGAATTTATCCTTCCACTCTTTTTGTCTTGTGGATGAGGGAGAGTTTCTTAACCTTTTCTTTACTTTCCAGGTAGTTTGTCTTTAGAGTCACTACTTTCCTGTTCATAAGACACACACACACGGACCCACATGCACACACAAACACACACACAACTTAATTGACCAGTTTATCTGACGCCTTTAAATCTTGAGTATTATTTTTTGATGGCCACTCCAAAAGTGGAAAGCTATTAAAGGAAGAGAAACGAAGCATGAGTTTTCAAAGCCAAGATAATTTGGAATGTTCTTCTAAGTACTCATCTTCATCATTAAGAAATTGATCTTTTTCACTGCCCGCTTATAATTGCCAATAAAATCCAACTAAAAAAACATGAACCAAGTGCCAGACACAATAATTTGTCTACTTCAGGTGTACCCACCAGCTTTGATCTGGAGAAGGGCATCACATATGAACAGATGCAGGTGAGGTTTCTGCAGCGCCTCTGAATGATTATATTTTGTTGCTTTTAATTCAGTACTAACCTGATTTCTTTTTCCATTTTAGACTGTGATTGAAGAAGTCCTACAGGAAAGTGGGTATTACAATTTTAATTCTAACAGATGAGATCCAGGGTTTGCTTTCAAATATTAAAGATCAGTTTAGAACTTAGAATTCATCCCCACCAACCTTAAGTGAAAACTGGCAGACAGTGCTGGGCAGGGAACATATGGACAGAATCCCAAGGACGAATAGTTCCAGCAACTGCTGGGACTTTCCTGAGAACCCCCTTCTGGCCAGCTTGCCACAGGCAGCTGGCTCTTCACACTCAACCCTGTGTGTTGCCACAGCCGGCAGCTGCAGCACAGGAAGCCCAGGGGATTCTCACCACCGAGAGGGTGCAGCCCCATCTTGGGCATCAAAATCTGTTACCAAACTCAGGTCCAGCAGCTCACCACTCAAAAATCAATACTCGAGAGGGACAAATTTTGGTAGAAGGGACAGTTGCCTTTTGTTCAAATGCTGGCAGTCTGGGGAGGTGGTGGACTTAGTGTCTACAAAAAACAACTCCAAACAGTCTGCTCAATCATGAATGTTTTAAAGGGAAAAAGGAAGTGACTTCAGGTAAGTCATTGAGATGGGGGTCAGAGTCATTTCTCTCCCCACTCCTTCATGTGCAGGCTTGTAATCCTCTTGTGATTTTTCTTTAGATGCCATCTTGTTCACACAGTTTGTTCATGGGATGACTGAAGGGGAAGCTAGGAAAGTGATCTGGTCATCTGTAAATTACTTAGTCTCCATTTCTACTTCTTTGATCTAGGAATGAACCAACATGTTAAGCAAGGTGTAGTGTGATCAAAATATTTGAAAGGTGTGCTAGACCTGGAGTTAAGAAGGGCATGGGGTGCCTGATTTAAAGTCAGTGACCAGACAAAGGGACTTCATGCAGAGAGCTCTTCCTGCCAAAATGTGCTTACATTAGTTTATTTGAGAGGCAATCCCAGAAAACTCTGGTAGGGTATTGAAATCAATGAAGCAAGTTACCATTGTGGCGGATGGAACTTGAACCCACTGGGACTCTGAGTGCTCCAGGGCTCAGGTATCTGGGATACTGATTTCTAATTCCCATCAGTCCTTGTTGGAGGCATTTTTCTTCTCGAGACATTAGTTCCTTGGCATTTCTGGCCTCCTCTAAGAGTGGGCAAAGCAGATTTTAGAGGCCAGAGAAATCCTCAGGAAAAAGAATGCAGATGCTAGTGGTTGGAAGTCATGCCAGCACATTTTGAAGGGGTTTGAATGAGGGGATATGGGCGCTGCCAGTGTTTACTATAAATGAAATGTCTCTGGGCTTTGTCGAGGAGCCCACTGGTAACTGAATTATCAGATCAACCGTGAGCCACCACTTACACATCCTGTATGGCTAAAGTTTCTTTAGGAGGCCAGTAGAGTCTGCTGTCCCAAACTGGCCTTTTCTGCCTGGAGATACAGCCTTTCTGTCAAGCTGATGAAGCTGTCAGGTGACCGCTATTTAAATTATTCTCAAAGTCTTTCCCAAAGATAACTATTAGCCTTGGAAAGAGAAAGAAGTCTTAAGAACAACCTGTTACGGTCATTATATGGAAATTAGATTCTTTTTTTGATATTAATTCATTCTCCAGCATTTTTCCCTTCTGTTTCAACAAGTTATTATTATGAATCGCACATAAGCATATTCAAATGCTTGTTCTTTTGGCTTGAGAATGTATTTCCAAAATTCAACCTTTGTAAGTTTAGTTCTGTTGTGATTTGTAACTTCAGAGAAATGAAGGCATATTGTTAACAGAAATCACCCTCTCCGTCATCACTCTGTTCCCACTATCCTGGAGGGATTTGGAACGTTCATTTTCTATTCTCGATCTGAATACATTCAGCCTTCCACGGATGGTGTGAACGTCTCTATTCTTGACATTTGGCAACTTCATATTTCAAGTGCCCTTGCTTGTGGTGGGGTAAAAATCATACTTACCACTGTTACATCTGCATTTTCTGAGACTCAGGATCATGTGCTATGACTGTCTTCAAATTTTTGCAGAGAATCCACTAAGTACCAGTGTAAGGAACTTAGGGAGACTCTTACAAGAGGTCTTATATTTCCTTTTTTAGAAATAATAATTTCAGTCTTACTTTCAAATGTATGGTTATCCTTTCAATTCTATGATTATTGAGTTTTTTGAAAAATCAAATACTATATTTTCCAAGACATATTCCTGTATTAAAAGACATTGCAGATTTTCTTATTATGGTAAATAGACAATAAGATGCTTAATAATGAAGGTGAAATTGTTTAGTTATATTCAGAATTGTGAATACAATATGAAGACATGAATTTAATGATCAATTTAAAGCAAAATATGATAGTAATGACATGAAGTTTTCTTAAAATGCTCCAAGTTAAAATGAATAATCCATTTAAAGAGCCACATGGCCGTGACATTCCTTCTTCAGTTTCTAATAGCAATGATAAAATATATCACTGGGAGAGTTTTCATTGCTTACATGTAAAAATAACCCATGGTAGTGCTTAAAGCCATTACTTGTTTACTGGTGTCCCCAATTAATTTCCAAGAGAAAATCAGGCTCCACATAGACACCTAATACTTCACAAGCTGAAAACACACATAATTCCAAATACGAATCAGATCAAATGTGACAGTCATGATTTACCCACAGTCCAAGGATAGAGGATGCAAAACATCGCAGGACATATAGAGGTATTTATAATTAGTACTTAGAATCAGTAGAGTGTATTTTCCCAAATAGGATTTGTAAATAGCCAATATCCTCAAAGATGTTAATAGATGCTCCCTGAAAAATAAAATTCCTTGACCAAATATATTTGGGAAATTCTGATTGTATGTTTTTCCATTTTTGGAGAATGTTAACATGTATTAATATATTAAGGACTTTGAGGTGCACTGTAGGAAAGAAGTCTGCTGACCTTGTTCACCCCAATGAATCTTCATCTTTTATTTGGAACACAAACTGAGAATACCTGCCCTAGAAATATGGTTAGAAATAAGAAGCGTTGTTTTAACTCCTCCACCAGTATTTGTCCAGATCTACTGTTCCCATTATCCTTTTAATCATCATTGTCATCACTGCAAAATAGTATTCAATGATCTTGGTTCATCACCATGCACAGAGAATTACGTGCTAAGTCCTGTATAACTCAAGTTTACAATTTAAGACTGTCCGTTCAAATTAAGACACATGTGTACAAAGCATCCAGACAACAGCTAAAGCATTAAGCCAAGATATGGCACATTTTCAGCTTAGCTCGTGGAGTTTATGTGTAGTTAGGGATAGAGAGATGCAGTTCTCAAACAGAATCTCAGGACAAGGCCATTATCTAGCTGTTAGCTGTCTTCGGGGAAGTTACCGAGAACTGTTTAAATAATAGTAAGATGGCTTGGGCAGTCAGGAGGGAGACTTTCTCAGGCACAAAATGCTGCATTAGTTAAAGAAAATGGTAGCAGGAACAGAAACAGCAGTGAGGGACCCTAGCCAGAATGAGGGCTTTGGGAAGTGGGGGTAGTATGGAGTTGAACTGAAGACAGCTGTGTAAGTAAATGAAACAGGGTTCAAACAAGCTGGGCCAGACCCGGAAGGGCTCTACTCCTGATGATTTGCAGGCTTGTCTCATTAATTACATCTGTTACACACATAACAGTTCGCTTCCTAACCAGAAGTTTACAGCCTGGCACGCCTGAATTTGATCAGCGTTGTTTATGAGAGTAAAAGCGTTGTGTTTTTTAAGTGAAGAGATGACCAACATATCATCCTTGTATACTTAGGGGTACGCATTAACATTTTATTTTGTGACAATGTAATATGTGTTGAGATTTTTTTTAAAAAGTACATTGAATCAGCTTGCATTATTTTTCCTGCAATTAACTGTTGAATATGTGAAATAGTCATTTAAGATACAGGCTACTCTGGAGTGGTGATTTTTCCACTCTAAAAGGTTATTAGTTCCCACTGAGTTTATAGTTTGAGAAACACAGTGTTAGCAGTGAACTTCAGCAAAAGGCAGCTTTCTGACATTCTCCCTATTCTGTCATGTTTAGAATCACATTTTGATTCCATGTGATTTGTTTACTTATATACCTGGGCTGCTGCTTTTGAAATTGAATGTGTGAACTAAAACATCTGAGGCTGTAACTAACTCTTTCCACTTATGACTCTTCCAGGTATCACTCCTATCCCTGGGGCACCAAGAATCACCCGACAAACAGATGAAAATGCTGCATTTTGAAATGGATGTGGTTTCCCAGTCAAGTTCCAGTTCTGGACTTGAGACACTGCTGCAAAATGCCCAGGGATGGGTAGCTGCTAGAGGAGTGTGCAAGAGAGAAGACCAGCCTACAATGATGCCAGTAGGGTCCCTTCCTAGAGGCTCATCCCGGAGGTGCGTTAGATGCAGGATGATGGAGCTGTCAGCGTGCTCTTGGGGGAAGGATGCTGCAAAATTCATCTGTGGGAAGAAAACCCACCCCTCACCGAACTGTTCTCCAAGTTCAAAACAAAAGAAAACAAAACTTGTCCTATTTTTCAAAGGAATATTTTATATTTTTAGAATTTCTGAAACTATTTATGTAAAGGCATCAAGCCTTCCACTTATAAAAAATAGTTTTAGATAAAATTATAGGACCCAGAACAATTAACATATTGGTTGATTCACTGAACCCTCCATTTTTCTGCTCTTAAAAGAAATTCAAACTATATGGCTTTGTAGACATTTGTTTGCTTTAATGCAATGTTTGGTTTGCTCTTAAACACTCGAGTGCTAGTGGTCTTTAACTCTAAGACAGCGTAGACAGTATTTGCAACCTTGCACAGCCTCTGAGAATAATTGTCTCATTTAAGTTGGACCGATAGAAGATATTGACCTATAGTATTTGTATACGTACATACACATGTAAGGGGAGGAGGGAGGTTTCCATCAGGCTAATGCTTTGCAGCTAATCAAACTCATAGTGTTTTTAGAGCACTTTCAGGAGTCACAGTCTATGAAAGAGATGGATATTCTTTATTCTGAGTCCCTTGTAACTAACTTTGCCTACATTGGTGTTAAGTTTTTCTTGTTTAAGAACTTTAAATGAAAATAAGTTATATAATAAAAATATAAATTTCTTCTTTATTCCTTGAGACGTCTCTAGAAAAGAGAACTCATAATGCCAAAACACTGCCCATTCCTGTGTAGCGACAATTTATGATGAAAATACTCTAGATCCTTGTTGGGCTAAAATCTAATTGGCTTCTTATAACTGGGGTAATATCAAGAAATGATTGTGAAATCAGACTACTTCTAGCTATTTTAAGAACATTTTAATTCTATGTAAGTCATCTGAAAGCTGAAATTATGCTTTTTATTTACTTCTCAATAAATTCTTTATTTACACAGTTGAACGATGATCATGTAGTATTTTTTTTTATTATGATCAAATAGAATTTAGTTCAATATAGTTACAGCGCTTGAAATACAACATTTTGTATAGGATGGGAAAATATCAGTGTGAATTAATACTATTTTTACAATGAGTATGTTTAATAAATAAATTATATATCCAAATTCCCTTGGATTAATGCCTTTGAAAACTGCCAGTGAAACTTTGCCTTTAAGCCAAATTAATAATTACAAATACACTGTAATTTAAAGTAACAGATGAGAACAAAGAAATGAAAATTTCAGTTTGGGCCTTCAACCAAATACATTCTTGTAAAATTTACATGTGTAATGGTAAGGCTGTGATGCTGTTGATTTAAGCCAGGAAAAATTTGGTTTCTGTTCTGGCTTCATTTGAACCTGCAGAGTTATAATTTTATCTCTTTTTCACGTGTGGAATGGCCACGTCTTTACTTGTACACAGGCCTTGGATCACACATTTTCATTGTTACAGAAGCTAATACCAAGGAATAAACCAAGGTTTAGGGTGAAAAGCTTGAACCATCTCAAATGGTGTAGAAAAGAATAGTATTCAGAGGTCACACCTTGGTTAGAAAAGAGAAATTATTTATTTGAAGGTATTTTTAAATGTGTACAGTTAACCCTATTAACCAAAAATGGAGCAAAAATTTTTAACCCTTTTAGAACTTACAAATGGCATTTATTATGCTAGAAGTTAGGAAGAACTAACAGAAATTAGCAAATGAATGTTTTTTTCAACAGCAGCTTTAGGCCCATCAACTCTAAACTGATAGATGCATTCTTTCACCAAAATAATATTCATTAAACTAACCAATGAGCCAAAATAAAAGTAACTTGCCAGTCAGTGAATGGGCACTCTCTCAGTGTAAGAGCTGGCATTTAAGAGAAGACTGGGCACTGGGAAGGGAAGAATGTTGTGCCTGGAGTCATGTCCCAACAGGCATGTTAACTTTCCCAAAGCGCTCACTTCTGAGCTTCCTGCAGGGAGCTGTCCCCTCACAGTGAAGCCAGAACCATTATTTTGTTCTCACTGTCTGAACTGTCTCAGAGCAAAGAATTTGTACCTTACACTGAGTCTTGTTTTGTTTTGTTTTGTTTTTTGGGTTTTTTTTTTGTCTTTTCTTGATTGCATTTAAATACTCTTTCTTGGTATACTTCTTAAATTATTTGTTGAAACCCTGTCTAGGCAAGATGAGAGAAAGGGAGACAGGTACATTAGAACCAAATCTTCCACATCCCCTTGCAACCCCCATGCCAGCACCCCTGGTCTGACAGGCTCCAGGCAAAAACACTGCCTTCGGCTAGGCCTTGACTGGGTGATTTGTCCTTTGCCGGTCCCCAGGTCCTTGCAAAATGAGGGGCAAAGTCAGGGCCACACTGGAACCCTGGCTTCCATGAGAGATGCCTCAGTGACTTACTAGACTCTACGGACCCCTCACAGGCTGTCCGGCACCTCCTCTGCCCAGTCTCCTTCAGGAAATGGATGCCTTCAGGTCAGGCACCTGAGTGAAATCCTATAGTGAATCTTAAAACCCCACATTCCTCACCCCGTAGCCCTCAGTGACCCACTCACCCAACCAAAACCTTTATAATTGCCTGGGAATCTGAACTCCGAGACTAGAAAATGCACAATGTCCAGGGGGGAAGCAGGGATAACAGCCAAGCAATGTCCAAGAAAGATCAGAGTATGTGATTTGGGGTGAGATGGAAAGGTTGGAGAGGTGGGACAGCACACCCTGTGATGAAGGTTAGGCAGATTGGCGGGGAAGGGGAGTTCAGGGACACAGCAGTGGTCTGCTTCCCTGCTGGGCTCCTGTCCCTCAATGATGGCTCATCTGAACTATATGAGCGGGTCAGTTCCCCTGCTCTGACACCTTGGGCTCTAGGCCAGCCCCCAAGTAGAGAGACTGAAGCATCCACACCCATAAGCTTGGATACTGGCTCCTACCCACTGCAGGGGAACACAGACATCTCATCCAATGATGTCGCTGCTGAGCGAGCTCTTCTTGTGAATACTGCTCAAGTTTGTCAGGAAGAAATCTTAGGGGAGAATGCAAATCAGAGGGGATACCAGTTCGCACAGGTGTCTTGGCCCTGAGAGTGCAGCCCCGACCACGCAGCCCGGCCCCGCCCCCGTGCACTCCTCGGCCACGCCCCTGCCCCGGCCGCCGGCCCGCCCCTTCATCAGGCAGGCAGGAAGGCAAGAGGCAGTCTTTCCCAGCGGCCCGGGGCTCTTCTGAGCGCCGCTGTCCCTCCTCAGCCTGCCAGCGGCGGCGGCTGCACAGGCAGCGGCGCGGTCCCTTTGGCGGTCGCAGCTTGAGCCGAGCGGCGGCCGCGGAGGGGCCAGCCCAGAGCGTTGGCGGCGCCGGTGGCGTCCGCGTCGGTTTCCATGGAGGCGGCATCGGCGGTTGTGGTTGCAGGGTCTGCGGAGGCGAAGGCGACGGTGATGCCGGCAGAGGGGACACGGTCTCTGACATGGTCCGCGGGCAGGAGTGCTACTTGGGGCCGCCCTACAGCAAATTCTGGTACATCGGGGAAGGCTCCTGTGGCATGATGTGATTGTCCGCACCCCGTGTGCCGGCCGCGCACCCCCGCGCAGATTCCCAACCGACCTAGGCGTTCACAGCCGCGGCCTTGGCCTAGGACCCTCGACCCTGATTCCAGCGCCGACCCCGACCCCCGCCAAGCTGCCCCGTCTTCTGCGCGCCAGGAACTGGGGCAGGGCCTGGCCGCTCTTGCTGGGGCTTTGCTCCCGCAGCTTCCAGGTCGGCCCTCGCTCAGCGCGGGGAGTCGGGGAGGGGCTTAGGGCGTGGGGTCCGTGGCCCGGGGGTCCTTCGTGACCCCCAGGATGGGAACTTGAGCCCCCGCCCCAGGGGGCACCCCTCGCGACCTTCCCTTGACCACCCCGAGTGAAGCCGCCAATTCCTTCAGATGTTCAAGGCGGTTGCGCCCATGTTCGGGAAGTCGGTTGGTAGCGGCGTGTGTGCAGAAACCCTGTATCATTGTCTCTCTTCAGCCCTTCACCTTTGTTTCCCGCTGAAGGCTTAGCTTCAGCACCTTCCGCGGTGCCAGTGGTTCTCTCCTGAGTAAGATTTCTTGAAAGCATGAAGTGGCAGCAGTGTTGGTGTGGAAAGTTGTTCAAACCTGAAGTTCCCAAATGGATTCTGCTGTGGTAGTGTTCGAGGTTCAGGAAGGGTAAGTCAGCATCGCTGTCTTGATTTCTTCCAGGGTCATTTGGTTTTCGACCTCAGTTGACGCCCCCCCCCCGCCACCGCCCCACTTTGAGCCCTACTGAGCTTTCCTACTAGCAGATAGGCATCTAGATGTCTTAGCACAATTACTGCGCGGTTTTCATTCTAAGGCTTTAGCGCCCAGTGTGTATGCAGCCCAGATGGAGTTCTTGAAGAAGCAAGTGCAGGCTCCCGTGGCTGGCTTGAGATCCCTCAAAATCGTCCGTGGAATGTTGGTGATGGTGTTATTATTGATTTGTTGTTTTAAGTAGAACCAAGCACCTGTCGTCTTTTGTGCTGACGGAGACTTGTGGACTTGGAGGCTCCCTTCCACCTCAGCCTTCGTGGGAGTGTGTCTCTTGTGTTGAATGAAGGAAGCAAACCATTTGTGAACACTGCATGTCAGATACTGTGCTTGGTACATTATTTCATGTTACTTGAACTGCGACCTGTAGAGAGGGAAAGGCCAGAGACAGCTGTCTTTCTGATGCGAAGCTGTTTGGAGGTGAAGCCTGTACTTATAATCGCCCAAATAGTCAGACTTGAGATTGGAGCTTGAGATCCTCTTTCGGTTGCTGTAGCCCTTTTGATTGTTCCCTGTTTCCTAAATTAGTGTTGGCAATAATTTTGGAATTTTAGCCTATTTTACCCTTACAAGCAAATTGATTTCAGAAATGTAATCAAAATTGATTGTTCAAAATTTTAGGAATGCATAGAGGTTATGTTTTACCATGTTTGCTGGATAAGTACAAAGAGAATATATAATGTGTAAGAAAAACTTTTTGAATATTTCCTTACAGTTTGTGTAACCTTTTGTTAATAAATATCCGGACTTGAAAGCCATTCTAAGTGAAAGAAGACAAATATTGATGATCACATATTCTATGAATCCATTGAATTGGAAGTCAAGAATAAGCAAATCT
This sequence comes from Vicugna pacos, assembly GCF_048564905.1. NCBI lineage: Eukaryota > Metazoa > Chordata > Mammalia > Artiodactyla > Camelidae > Vicugna > Vicugna pacos. The sequence goes on along the minus strand of NC_133003.1, from coordinate 5,643,415 downwards.
CTATTTCATAGACATGAAATCCATCCCAGTTCACAGGTTAGAGGCTGTTCGTTTTCTCTCAGTCCTATTTTTGCGTACAACATCTTCTTTAAATGAATATGACCTTCATACTTGTCATATTGCTTAATATGCCATGCATTCATTCTATATGTATGGACTATAAGAGTGTATCAGAAACTATCCCTTCTTATAATAATAGACATTTGTGCTACTACATTTTTCGTTAGTATGAATTCATGTTTTGAACATTTATACATGCATCTTTTTTGTAATAATCTGTTGTTTTAACATGTGTGAAGGAAATTTGCTAGCAGTGATATTGGGCCGTTGTGTCATAAATACACCTTAAATGACTTTTGAGTATTTCCTTTTTTATTACCTTGGTTTCTCTTTGGTTTTTGTGAGTCCATTGTGTGCTTTTGGTCTGTGGTCACCCTGATTCTCAAATACATTAACCCATTTCTCTCTCTGTTGTCTTTAAACACATGATTATATAATCTCAAACACATCCTGAAGAGAATGGAAACAAATCTCTATATCCTGGCTTCCCTCTCCCATCCTTAATGATTTTGATGCTGTATTTTACAACTTTATGTTTATTCTTTTGCAAATTCCTGCCGTTATTGCCTTTCCAATGATGGTTTTCTCATTTCTAGATTATCCTGCTTCTTTTCTCATCAGGGTCAAAAATTCTCAATCCTTTTTGCAGGGTAAGTTTCTTTTTGCAAGATTCTTTCCGTGTTTGCGTGTCCGTGAAACTTTTGATCTCTCCGGTTGTTCTAAAGTATTGTCTTTGTGTCATAGGTTATGCTAGATTGCATGTTCTTCTCATTCAGGGATTTGTCTCTCTCTGTGAACTCCCTTCTTGGCCTGCAACATTTGTGTTGGGAAATCTGCTGAAAGCCTGATGGATTTTCTATTGTGATTCAATTGTTTTAGTTTTGTTGCAATTACAATCATTTCTTTATCATGAAATCAGGTGCTTTTCATGACAACATATCTTGTTGTAGGTCTGTTTGTGATTCTCTTGTTAGGATCCCACTGTGTTTCCTGTATTGGGAGAGCTGATTCTTTCTTCAGTTTGGGAAATGTTAGTCTGATTCCTTCAGTTCCCTTTTCCAAACCCTTTTCTCTTTCTTTTCCATCTGGGGCCCCTTTGATTCATAGAATGGCATACTTCTTATTATCTCAGGTTTGAAATACATGGCTTCCATTGGTTTCAACTTGCTTCTGTATGTCATGTTCAGATTGCGTGATTTCCCTTATCCTGTCTTTGTTTTTTTAGCCTTTTTTTATTGATTCATAATCATTTTCCAATATCTTGTCAAATTCGAGTGTAGAGCATAATTTTTCAGTTATACGTGAACATGCATATATTCATTATCACATTTGTTTTCTCTTGACCTACCATAAGACCTTGTATATATTTCCCTGTGCTATACAGTATATAATCTTGTTTATCTATTCTACAATTCTGAAATCCCAGTCTATGTTTTCCCACCCCCACCCCCTTGGGAACCACAAGTTTATATTCTATGTCTGTGAGTGTATTTCTATTTTGTATTTATGCTTTATTTGTTTGTTTGTTTGTTTAGATTCCACATATGAGCGATCTCATATGGTATTTTTACTTCTCTTTCTGGCTTACTTCACTTAGAATGACATTCTCCAGGAGCATCCATGATGCTGGAAATGGCATTATGTTGTCGGTTTTTAAGACTGAGTAGTATTCTTTTGGATAAATATACAAGTTCTTCATCCAGTCATCTGTTGATGGACATTTTGGCCTTTTCCAAGTCTTGGCTTTTGCAAATAATGCTGCTATGAACATTGGGGTGCAGGTGTAATTCTGAAGTAGTTTTCCTTCTGGATATATGCCCAGGAGCAGTTTTCCTGGGTCATACTGTAAGTCTATTCCTAGTCTTTTGTTGATTCTACATACTGTTTTCCACAGTGGTTACACCAATCTGCATTCCCACAACCAGTGTAGGAGGGTTCCCTTTTCTCTACAGCCTCTCTAGCATTTGTCTTTTGTGGACGTTTGAATGATGGCCATTCTGCATGATGTGAGGTGATATCTGATTGTAATTTTGATTCACATTTCTCTGATAATTAGTGATATTGAGCATTTTTTCATGATCATTGATCATTTATATGTCTTCCTCAGAGAATTGCTTGCTTAGGTCTTTTGCCAAGTTTTGGATTGGAGTGCTTGTTTTTTTCTTATTAATTCATATGAGTTGCTTCTATATTCTGGAGATCAAGCCTTTGTTGGTTTCATTTGCAAAAATTTTCTCCCGTTCTGTAGTTTGTCGTTTCGTTTTCCTTATGATTTCCTTTGCTGTGCAGAAGCTTGTAAGTTTCATTAGGTCCCATTTGCTTATTCTTGCTTTCATTTCTTTTGCTTTAGTAGAGTGCCATAGCAGAACAATTTTGAGATGTACGTCAGATAACGTTTTCCCTATATTTTCTTCTAGGAGTTTTATTGTGTCTTGTCTTATGTTTAAGTCTTTGATCCATTTGGGTTTGTTTCAATGTATAGTGTGAGGGACTGTTTTAGCTTCATTGATTTATAGGCTGCTGTCCAGTATTCCCAACACCATTTGCCATATAGACTGTCTTTATTCCATTGTCTATTCTTGCCTCCTTTGTTGAAGATTAGTTGACCAAATGTTTGTGGGTTCATTTCTGAGCTCTTTATTCTTTTCCATTGGTCCATATATCTGATTTTGTACCAATACCATGCTGTTTTGATGCCTGTAACTCTATAGGATTGTCTGAAGTGGGAGGGTTATTCCTCCAACCTCTTACTTTTTCTTAAGTAATGCTTTTGAAATTCTAGGTCTTCTATGGTTCCATATAAATTTGATTATTATTTGTTCTACTTCTGTGAACTATGTCCTAGATAATTTGATAAGGATTGCATTAAATCTGTAGATTGCCTTGGGCAGTGTGACTATTTTATAAAAATGGAAAGACATCCCATGCTCCTGGATTGGAAGAATCAATATTTCAAAATAGTCTTCTTTAATTTCTTTAATCAGTGTTTTATAGTTCTCCATGTGTAAGTCTTTCACCTCCTTGGTTATTTTTATGACTAGGTGTTTTATTATTTTGGGTGCTATTTTAAAGGGGATTGTTTATTTACTTACTTGTCCTTTTGGTTCATCATTAGTATAAAGAAATGTAACTCATTTTTGTACGTTAATCTTGTAACCTGCTACCTTGCTGAAGTCTTCAATTATTTCTAATAGTTTTTGTGTGGACCTTTTAGATTTTTCTATTTATATTATCATGTCATCTGCATATAGTGACACTTTTACCTCTTCTTTTCCGATTTTGATCCCTTTATTTCTCTCTCACGCCTGATTGCTGTGACTAGGTCTTCCAAGTCTATGTTGAATAAGAGTGGTGATAGTTGACAGCCTTGTATTGTCCCAGACTTTAGTGATAAGCTTTTAAGGTTTTTACTGTTGAGCATTATGCTGGCTGTCGGTTTGTAATATATAGCTTTTATAATGTTGATATATATTCCCCCTGTACCCACTTTGCTGAGAGTTTTTATCATAAATGGTTGTTGAATTTTATCAATTGCTTTTTCTGCATCTATTGAGATGACTATGTGGTTTTTGTCCTTTCTCTTGTTGATTTCATATATTACATTGGTTTGTGTGTGTTGAACCACCCTTAGGTGTTTGAATTAGAGAGGTGGCAAATTGTGTTGGGTAACAATAGGGAATATTTAGAGCAAAAAGGTGTCTTCAGGTACTTTTCCATCCCTTCTCCACTCTTTCTTGTGACTTCCTACTCCTCAGTGTTCAAATCAATTCATTCTTGCTGGGCCCTTGTGTATATGAGTTCATTTCTCTTTCTTCCTGATAATATTAGTCCCTGCCATGTGATTTCTCTCTCTGAATATTTGCACATTCTGACGTGCTCACAAGCAGGCTTCTGACGATGTGTTAATAGAGATATGGACTTCCTGGTCCATAGTATCAGGTCCTTTAGGACAAAGAACAAATTAGATCATTTAACATGTTTCTGGGAATGATACAAGCATTCCAGCATCTCAAAGAATACATCTTTCTTTGTCAAGCCTGTTATTTGAATACTTAATTCAATTCATATGTGCAACTAATATATAATTCAGTTGTTTTATGAAAATTAATATCAATAAAATGAAAGAAAAGTAACATAAGTATAACTAGCCTTTTGAAAGAGAACAGAGTAATATATTTGTTCTGGATTGTGGAATGAACAAGTGTAAACTCAAGTCATGCTAGTTAGGGTAAAATTTTAATACTTATTTAATCCCATGCAGGGAGTACTGTGACAGACCCTCACTAATGATTACTGGGACTCAGCTATGCATTGCTACTGACTTGCTGATAACGATTTTCTCATTTTATGCAGCTTCCTCCAGCTCTGCAGCACAATTTGAAAAGAAGGGTTATAGAGAGATTCAAGAAAAACCTCTTCAGCCAGCAGATAAACACTTGCAACTTGAAATCTGAAATTAAAAATGTATGGTGTTCTACATATAGGAATTCTTCTTTGGCTACCAAACAAAAACACATCGTAGGAATTAATTTGTCTGCCTCCTGAGCTTTCATCCTCTATTTAAGCTCTGCCCAATATGAAAGGGCATTGTCCATGGTTGTCTTAGTCCATTTGGGATGCTATAGTAAAAATACCATAAGATGATGTGTTTAGAAACAGCAGAAACTTTTTGCTAACAGTTCTGGAACCTGGAAGCCCAAGATCAGGGTGCCAGCATGGTCGGGTCTGGCGTGGACCCGCTTCTGGGTTGCAGACTGCTGACATTTTGTGTGTCCTTACATGGGAGGGGAGGCAAGGGAGCTCTCCTAGGCCTCCTTTTATGGGTGTTTTTAAAAATAGGACCACTTAAATAAGGACTTTATCCTTCTGGCCCAATTTTCCTCCTAAAGGGCCCACTTCCCAAAACCATCACCTCAGGGGTTAGGTTTCAATATACAACTTCGGGAATGACACAAACATTCAGACTGTATCATTGCTTAAAATAGTAAATCAAGGCTATGCCTTTTCCTCTAATTTTCTCACCTTCATTTCTGAAGCCATCAGTCTCAGAAGAGTAATAGAAATTTCTTTAAATATGATTGCATGTTTTCCTAAAAAATGTTATTAAATATCTCTAAGTGTGTGTGTATATATATACATTTTATATATTATATATGTAATTTAATATCTCATACACAAAAACACACAGACACACACACACACATATTAGACAGTTCTAGTCCAATCTTTATAGGATATTCTTCAACAAACCCCTGAGTTGAGCTTTGCGACTTGCAACAAGTCAGCTAACATCTGAGGCCATGATTTTTCTCAGCTATGAGGATGGAATGAACCATTTCTAAGGTTCTTTCCATAATCGACGTTGTGCAGTCTCCTAGGCTGTGAATGCTGGTAGAGATTTCTATTCTTAAATAAGGAAACTAACTCACCAGCAAGTTAAACAACCAGGCAGAAGGAAAACTGCTTAGCTCTGGTTATCACAACTTGGTGACAGAAGCCCCTTTGTCCTGTTTGACAGCTGTAGGAATACAGGATCATCTTTGCTTTCAACCTGTCTGAAAGTCAGGTTCATTTAGCTGCTGAAGGATGCTCTGCCCCCTTGATATTTTAAGCCATGGTGGTTTATGCCCTTATGAAACCCTACAATCATGGAGGCAGGCCTCGCCTCGTGTGAGCTAAAGAGAGCTTCTGCTTGACATATTAACTAGCTCCTTCACTGAAACTTTGTTTCATCATCAAGAATTAATCTCCCCTTTCTCTATGAGTTTTCACTCTTACTGTTGTTTTAAGGAGCTCATCATTCAAACAGACTCGCTTTACTGTTTCTCCAAAGGTGGTGTATGTGTCTTGTTCATCTTTCATTCCCCAGGGTCATAACCAGTGCCTGATAGTTGCCTGATGGTTAATATTGTTGGGTATCAAATAGATTCTAGGTTGGTGCACCTGCATGCTGTCTAACATGGCCTAAGCTGGTTCTATTCTTTATTGATATGTAAGTATTTATACATTTGTATACTTCTCCATGAACAGAAATAAGCCACCTTGTCCCTAGTCTAAAACCTAAATGAGGCATTTGTGACCTGTTTTTCCCCTTTGTGATGTAATCTTTAGCTGTGGGTTTTGTTCAGAAATGTCTTTTTCATTCACTGTGCCATCATAGAGGAGGGGCCCATTAGTCTTTGACTGCCACAGCCGTCCCACACCATGGCCATGGAAGCAGTAGTATCAATACACGAAGTGCACTCAGTTTCCCCCTCCCCCTCTGAAGCTCCCCCTGAAATCCAGTGACTCCATGCCTGCAGTCTGAAAGTATTTTCATGGGATGACTATGCCTTACTTATGAACCACCTGAGACCTGGGGTATGCAGATGAGCCAAAACATGGATGCGCCCTTTTCTGGAAAATGACACTCTTTAATTTTTGACTCACCTGAGGTATCTTCAGTCCAGCCTGCTGAAACATGGCTAGAATTGCAGGAGAAATAATGCATCTGAGTAACTGGATAGGTGTCTCTGAAGACCAGGATTTTCAAAACAGGAGAGAAATGCAGCAGAGACAAATTAGAAGGAATTAATTCAAATTAGAATTGGAAAAATCAGTATGAATGAGCATGAATTCATAATAAATCTTATCTTTTAAAAAATATTCATATTTCCAAAAATTTCACTAAGATTGTTTAGAAACTACGTAATCAGCAGTGTGGTCCCTCTGCACCCACAGCTTTGGAAATACAGCCACTGGCAGCTCTACAGCAGAAACTGAATTAGACTAGGCTGAAATATTTTAACATCACAGGGTGCAGGGCAGGGATGCTGTCCAGGGCTCCCGAGGGTGTGTCAGAAGACTCAGGAGCCCACTGCTCTCTGTTAGATAATTAGAGCATCGAAGAGAATGATATCCACAGTGGATCAAAGGCACCAACTAATGTTTAATGATAGTGGAAAAAAAAAAGAAAATCCCTTACTGGTTACCTTTGGAAGACAGTGAGTGAGCAACACCTTATTTCAAAAACTGTATACAGAAGGAAAGAATCAAACATTTATTCTGTCTTTCCCTTATGAATTCTGTCAGGGTAACTTAATTGATGAAAGGAAATTCTCTCATTACAGAATTCCTTCAGCTAATAAGTACCGAAGATGTAAAAATATTGTAATTTTGCAGCCCCTTTAAAGAAGTGATGGGTATAGACATGACCCTTCTTGGCTGCTGACATCACTGAAGAGGGACAGCCGTGCATCCCATGCTTCCTCATGGGCGTGTGTAGCACCATCTGTGAAATATACTGTAAAATAAATGCCTGAACCTACATCTGATCAACCTCTAAGATTTAAGTATTAGAAAATAGTGAGTGTAAATACTGATGTTTGTGTGAACAAAGTGGCCTCAAAAGCCTAATAAAACCTAATAGAAAGGAGCTTTAGGTTAGAAAAAAATGAAAAAAAAAGGTAATACTTTGTGACTTAACATGTTATATGTTTCAGTGAAAGAGGACAAGGAAAACCTAAAAGATAACAGATCAGAGGCCTGGCGAGTGAAGTGTGATGAGAAAAGTGCTGAAACTTTTCTCACTTCTGACACCTAATCTCATTCATTTTGGCTTAATTTGCTTCCGAGTCCCTTAGTTGATTAGCTTTGAAGTCATTTATGTATTAATTGAATTGTATTAATTGAATTAAATGATTGGAATTTTAATAAATTCTGGCTTTTAGTGAATTACTCTTTCTTTTGCAGTGTTGAGAATTAATGGGTGGAGATAAAAATTAATTAATGGTGATTGAGAAAGATGTATTAAAAAACTTGTTTGCCTTGGCCAAACAAGAAGGCATTTTCACAGCAGATACATGAAAAAGTATAGATTTGGGCTATACATAATGTTCTGTTGAATAATTGGAGTTTATTCCTCCCACACCTGGTAAAAATTATATTTTGGTATTCCAGACCCTACACCATTATTTTTCTATCCATTTAAATTTTGTCCTCATAAGATTGTAATGTATAAACTCTGTGTGTGTGTGTGTTTTTCACCTGATCAGGGAACTGTCTACTTGCTTTCACTGTAAGTTGCCTGCCTCTAATTTATAAGTCCTTTTTTTCTGGATGGTGGGGAGGGTGGTTGGGGGAGGTAGTTTGGTTTATTTACTTACTTATTCTTAGGGGATTTACTGGGGATTGAACCCAGGACCTCATGCATACTAAGCATGTGCTCTACCACTTGAGCTACACCCTGCCCTGTTATAAGTCCTTTTGAAAGGTAGAAGATGGATCTTTATCTGTGTCAGAGGGATTGACAGCTGATGAGCCCCATTACCTCTTGCAGAGACATGCACAGAGGACTCAAGTGACTTAACTCTGAATGTGAAATAAGATGTAGATTTACTTTTTCTGTTTCAGTTATCTCAGGGATCTCCAGAACTAACTGAGCCCAGTTTTTTCACAGCAGATTACCATTTATTGCATCATTCATCAAGGGAAAACTTCCTTTCCCCAGATAACTCAACATGTAATGGTCTTCAACACAGGGATCTGGCTTTCATGAAGAAACTGACTGGCATTTTTCTATCTCTTTCTTGCTTACTTCACTTAGAATGACATTCTCTAGGGACATCCATGTTGTTGCAAGTGGCATTATGTTGTCATTTTTATGGCTGAGTAGTATTCTATTGTATATAACACAGGGAAATATATTCAAGATCTTGTAGTAGCTTATGGTGAAAAACAATGTGAAAATGAATGCATGTATATTCATTTATGACGGAAGAATTGTGCTGTACACCAGAAACTGACACAACATTGAAAACTGACTATAACTTAATTAAAAAAAGAAAAAAGAAACAGATTGTTTGGATCAATAGCTATCCTCAAAAGATTATCTCCAATTTAAAAAGAAAAGAGTTCTTGTATTTATTATCTATGATGGTAGTTGAGAGGGACGTGCAGTAGGAATCTGGCAATTCCCTGAGATTTACTTTAGCCACTTGGGACAGCTTCCTTGAACATTGATTAATACCAGAAGCAAAGAGAATCCATGTGGTTAAATTGTATTTCCTTTTATTTCTTCTTAGGTGATGACGGGGAATCAAATCCCCAAAAGCAACCTGGGAGATAAAAGCATAAAGGAAGTGTTTGAATGAAACAGAAAATTTGAAACTTACCTGAAGAATCACATCAAACATACTTAATTTATTTTTTCTGGGAAAACTTCACATAGGAGGCAATGTAACTTAGGGATTAAAGGTGCACACTGAGTCACTGAGTAGCTGACCTTGAGCAAACTATTTGACCTTGCTGAACCCCAGTTTCCTTGCCAGTAACATGGGGATAAAAATGTTACGTGCATTTTAGGATTATTGCAAGGATCAGTGTAAATACATAACAAATGCTTAGCCAGTATGCCTACAGGCTGAGTGTAATGTAACTCTCCCTGTTACGTGTGACTCTCAGAAGAAATCTTCAGGCTACTCTGAGGCTGTAAAATTACTGCATAATTTTTGAATCCCTGTAAACTACGGTTACATCCCTCAGTGTGGCAGAAACAGATGTGAACCTTTAAGGGTTAAATGAAAACCTGCCATTTCCTCAGCCAAAAACATCGCTCATTGCTGCTGTGCTTTTGTTAGTGCCTACCTTAGGCAAATCATTTCAGGTAATAATTATCAGACTTTCCCTAGGACTTGGATTCCTGGGAGAAATCTCACCTGGGTAGCCAGAATTTCATTTAAAATAGCCCCTGAGGAATGTATAAGATCCAGATAAACTTTTGTTTACAGTCATTTGCTTTCTTTATTTTTTAAGTGAAGTATCATTGATTTGCAATATTGTGTTAGTTTCAGGTGTACAACAAAGTGATTCCGATACATATATATATCTGAATATATATTATATATTCCTTTTCAGAATCTTTTCCTTTTATATGTTTACAAGATATTGACTATAGTTCCCGATGTTGTACGGTAAATCCTTTTTGTTTATTTTATATACAGTACTGTGTATCTGTTAATCCCATACTCCTAATTTATCCCTCCCCCAGCCTTTCCCCTTTGGTAACCATAAGTTTGTATTCTGTGTCTGTGAGTAAGTTTCTGTTTTGTAAGTATTTGTATAATTTTTTAGATTCCATCTAAAAATTGGTATCATACAACATTCATCATCCTCTGACTGAGTTCACTTAATATAATGTGGCATATATATACAATGGAATACTATTCAGCCATAAAAAAGATTTTAAAATAATGCCATTTGTAGCATCATTGATGGAACTAGAGATTGTCATACTAAATGAAGTAAGTCAGAGAGAGGAAGACAAATATAACATGACATCAACTGTATGTGGAATCTAAAAAGAAAACAAGACAGCTGAAGTTATTTACAAAAGAGAAACAGACTCAGAATGGAAAAAGTCACTTGCTTTTAAAATTATCTCCCAGGGAAGGTCAGTCAGTCACAGGCCAGACTTCTGACAGCAGCAGCTCCGATGAGGGAAGAGCTCCAGTTGAAATCTCTCAGTGGTCAGAGAGTGACTTGACAGGTATTTCCAGAAGCTGGACACACCACCCCAGAGTGGAATGGTTGTGTTCATTGTCACAGCTGGCTGGGCAAAAGGGAAGACAGCAGAACCATGAAGCACTTTGGGGTTTAAGCCATGCTCAAAAAACATGCTGCCAGGATTCACATCCTTACGCCTCCCCTCAGCCTTCAACCCGTTCTCTTCTCTCTCCTGAATGTCAGGGGAGCTCCTGGCCTCTATGTGTTGATTGATTTGAGTGGAAAATGGTCAACACTGCTTTGGGTGGCACCAGAGTAGGTTAAGCGCTGGCACTCAGAATAAACAGCAAAAGAAATATTGTCTTCTAGCTTTAAGTGCATTTTATTTCCCCCCTGGCAGCCAAGGGAAATGGTCAGATCTTTGTTGTCGTTCACTGGCTATTACTTCCTCCACTAAGAATTTATCCTTGCTTATACATTTCCACTCTTTTTGTCTTGTGGATATGGGAGAGTTTCTTAACCTTTTCTTTGCCTTTCAGGTAGTTTGTGTTTAGAGTCACTCCTTTCCTGTTCATAAGACACACACACACCCATACACACACGCACACATACACACACACACACACACAACTTAATTGACCAGTTTATCCAATGCCTTTAAATGTTGAGTATTTTTGATGGCCACCCCAAAAGTGGAAAGCTATTAAAGGAAGAGAAATGAAGCATCTGAGTATGCAAAGTGAAGATAATTTGGAATGTGTTTCTAAGTACTCATCTTCATCATTAAGAAATTGACATTTTTCACTGCATAATTATGATTGCCAATAAAATCCATCTGAGAAAACATGAACCTTGTGCCAGACTTGCAATAATTTCTCTATTTCAGGTCTTCCCACCAACTTTGATCTGGAGAAGGGCATCATGTATGAACAGATGCAGGTGAGGTGTCTGCAGTGCCTCTGAATTATTCTATTTTGTTGCTTTTAATTCAGTACTAACCTGATTTCTTTTTCCATTTTAGACTGTGATTGAAGAAGTCCTAGAGGAAAGTGGGTATTACAATTTTACTTCTAACAGGTGAGATCCAGGGTTTGCTTTCAAATATTAACGTTCCGTTTAGAACTTAGAATTCATCCCCACCAACCTTAAGTGAAAACTGGCAGCCAGTGCTGGGCAGGGGACACATGGACAGAATCCCCAGGATGAACCTTTGCAGCAACTGCTGGGACTTTCCTGAGAACCCCCTTCTGGCCAGCTTGCCACAGGCGGCTGGGTCTTCACACTTGACCCTGTGTTTTCCCACCGCCAGAAGCTGCAAGAAGGAAGCCCAGAGGTCCCTGATGGCCAGGAGAGTGCAGCTCCACATTGGGCATCAAAATTTCTTACCAAACTCAGGTCCAGCAGCTAGCCGCTCAAAAATCAGTACTCAGGAGTGACAAATGTTGGTAGAAAGGACAGTTGCCTTTTATTCGAATGCTGGCAGTCTGGGGAGATGGTGGACTTAGTGTGTACCAAAAACAACTCCAAAGGGTCTGCTCGATCATGAATGATTTAAAGGGAAAAAGGAAGTGACCTCAGTTAAATCATGGAGATGGGGGTCAGAGTCATTTCTTCCCCCGGCATGTGCAAGCTTGACGATTTCTTGTGATTTTTCTTTAGACGCCGTCTTGTTCACATAGTTTGTTCATGGGTGACTGAAGGGGAATCTAGGAAAGAGATCTGGTCATCTGATAATTACTTAGTCTCCATTTCTACTTCTTTGATCTAGGAAGCAACCAACATATTAGGCAAGGTATTGTGTGATCAAAAGATTTGAAAGGTGCTGTAGGGCTGGGGTTGAGCAGGGCATGTGGGTGCCTGATTTAATTTTAGTGACCAGACAAAGGGACCTTCTGCAGAGGGCTCTTTCCTGAAAAAAGCTGCTTTTCATTAATCTATTTGAGAGGCAATCCCAGAAAACTCTGATAGGGTATTGAAATCAATGAAGCAAGTTACCATTGTGGTGTCTGGAACTTGACCCCATTGGGACTCTGAACACTCTAGGGCTCAGGTAGCTGGAATACTGATCTCTGATTCCTATCAGTCCTTGCTGGAGTCCTTTTTCCTCCCGGGACATTATTTCCTTGGCATTCCTGGCCTCCTCTAAGAGTGGGCAAAGCAGATTTTAGAGGCCAGATAAATCCTCAGGAAAAGGAATGCAGATGCTGGCGGTTGGAAGTAAGGCCAGCATATTTTGAAGGGATTTGAATGAGGGGATATGGGCACTGCCCAGTGTCTACTATAAATGAATTCTCTCTGGGCTTTGTCGAGGAGCCCACTGGTAACTGAATCATCAGATCGACCGTGAGCCACCACTTACAAATCTTGTATGGCTAAAGTTGCTTTAGGAGGCCTGTAGAGTCTGCTGTCCCAAAGTGGCCTTCTCTGCCTGGAGATACAGCCTTTCAGTCAAGCTGATGTAGCTGTCAGGTGACCGCTATTTAAATTATTCTCAAAGTCTTTCCCAAAGATAACTGTTAGCCTTGGAAAGAGAAAGAAGTCTTAAGAACAACTTGCTACTGTCATTATATGGAAATTATATTCTTTTTTTGACATTAATTCAGTCTGCAGCCTTTTTTTCTCTTCTGTTACAACAAGTTATTCTTATGAATCACACATAAGCATATTCAACAGCTTGTTCTTTTGGCTTCACAATATATTTCCAAAATTCTACCTTTGTAAGTTTAGTTCTGCTGTGATTTGTAACTTCAGAGAAATGAAAGCATATTGTTAATAGAAATCACCCACTCCATCATCACTGTGCTCCCACCATCCTGGAGGGATTTGGATCATTCATTTTCTACTTTTGATCTGAATACTTCCAGCCTTCCACGGATGGTGTGAATGTCTCTGTCCTTGACTTTTGGCAACTTCTTATTTCAAGTGCCCTTGCTTGTGGTGGGGCAAAAATCATACTTACCACTGTTGCATCTGCATTTTCTCAGAGACTCAGGATCATGGGCTATGACTGTCTTCGAATTTTTGCAGAGAATAAACTAAGTAAATGTGCAAGGAACTTTGGGAGGATCTTACAAGAGGTCTTATTTTACATTTTTTAGAAATAATAATTTCAGTCTTACTTTCAAATATATGGTTATCCTTTCAATTCTATGATTATTGAGTTTTTAAAAAATCAAATACTACTCTATTTTCCAAGACATATTCCTGTATTAAAAGACATTGCAGATTTACTTGTTATGGTAAATAGACAAGATGATGCTTAATAATGAAGGTGAAATTGTTTAGTTATATTCAGAATTGTGAATACAATATGAAGACATGATTTAAATGATCAAGTTAAAGCAATATATGATGGTTATGATGTGAACTTTTCTTAAAATGCTCCAAGTTAAAATGAATAATCCATTTAAAGAGCCAAATGGCTGTGACATTCCCTCTTCAGTTTCTAATAGCAATGATAGAATATATCACTGGGAGATAGTTTTCATGATTTACTAGTAAAAATAACCCATGTTAGTGCTTAATGACATTACTTGTTTACTGGTGTCCCCAATTAATTTCCAAGAAGTAAATCAGGCTCCGCATAGACACCTAATACTTCACAAGCTGAAAACACACATAATTCCAAATACAAATCAGATCAGCTGTGACAGTCATTATTTATCCATAGTCAAAGTATAGACGAAGCTAAATATCACAGGACATTCAGAGGTAGTTAGAATTAGTACTTAGAATCAGTAGAGTGTATTTTCCCAAATAGGTTTTGTAAATAGCCAATATCATCAAAGATGTTAATAGATGCTCCCTGAAAAATAAAATTCCATGAACAAATATATTTGGGAAATTCTGAGTGTATGTTTTTCCATTTTTGGAGAAAGTTAACAGGGATTAATACATTAAGTACTTTGAGGTGCACTGTAGGAAAGAAGTCTGCTGACCTTGTTTACCCCAATGAATCTTCATCTTTTATTTGGAACACAAACTGAGAACACCTGCCCAAGAAATACGGTTAGAAATAGGAAGTGTTGTTTTAACTTCTCCACCAGAATTAATCCAAATCTGCTACTGTTCCCATCATTCTCTTAATCATCATTGTCATCACTGCAAAATAGTATTCAATGGTCTTGGTTCATCACCATGGACAGAGAATTACGTGCCAAGTCCTGTATAACTCAAGTTTACAATTTAAGTCTGTCCGTTCAATCTTAGACACATGTGTACAAAGCATCCAGACAACAGCTAAAGCATTAAGCCAAGATATGGCACATTTTCAGCTTAGATCATGGAGTTTATGTGTAGTTAGGGATAGAGAGATGTGATTCTCAAACTGAATATCAGGACAAGGCCATTATCTAGCTATAAGCTGTCTTCGGGGAAGTTACCAAAAACTGTTTAAATAATGGTAAGATGGCTTGGGCAGTCAGGAGGCAGACTGTCTTGGGCACAAAATGCTGCATTAGTTAAAGAAAATGGTAGCAGAAACAGAAACATCAGTGATGGACCCTTTCCACAATGAGGACTTTGGGAAGTGTGGGTAGTATGGAGTTGAATTGAAGACAGCTGTGTAAGAAAATGTAACAGGGCTCAAACAAGATGGACCAGCCCCAGAAGGGCTCTACTCCTTATCATTTGCAGGCTTGTCTCATTAATTACATCTGATACACACATAAAAGTTTGCTTCCTTACCAGAAGTTTACTGCCTGGCACACCTGAATTGATCAGCGTTGTTTGTGAGAGTAAAAGCGTTGTGTTTTGTAAGTGAAGAGATGACCAGCATATCATCCTTGTATACTTAGGAGTATGCATTAACATTTTATTTTGTGACAATGAAATAAGTGTTGAGATTTTTTAAAAAGTACATTGAATCAGCTTGCATTGCTTTTCCTTTCAGTTAACTGTTGAAAATATGAAATAGGCATTTAATATACAGGCTACTGTGGAGAGGTGATTTTTCCACTCTAAAAGGTTACTAGTTCCCACTGAGTTTATAGTTTGAGAAACACAGTGTTAGCAGTGAACTTCAGCAAAATGCAGCTTTCTGACAATCTCCCCTTTCTGTCCTGTTTAGAATCACATTTTGATTCCATGTGACTTGTGTACTTATATACCTGAGCTGCTGCTTTTGAAATTGAATGTGTGAACTAAAACATCTGAGGCTGTAACTAACTCTTTCCACTTCTGACTCTTCCAGATATCACTCCTATCCCTGGGGCAATAAGAATCACCCAACCAACAGATGAAAATTCTGCATTTTAAATTGATGTGGTTTTCCCAGTCAAGTTCAAGTTCTGGACGTGAGGCACTACTGCAAGATGCCCAGGGATGGGGAGCTACTAGAGGAGTGTGGAAGAGAGAAGACCGGCCTGCCTCATTGGCAGTACGGTCCCTTCCTAGAGGCTCATCCCAGGGGTGTGTTAGATGCAGGATGATGGAGCTGTCAGCGTGCTCCTGGGGGAAGTTGCTGAAAAATTCATCTGTGAGAAGGAAACCCACTCCTCGCCGAACTGTTCTCCAAGTTCAAAACAAAACAAAACAAAAAAAACTTGTCCTATTTTTCAAAGGAATATTTTATATTTTTCGAATTGCTGAAACTATTTATGTAAAGGCGTTTAGACTTCCATGTATAAAAAATAGTTTTAGATAAAATTATAAGACCCAGAACAGTTAATATATTGGGTGATTCACTGAGCCCTCCATTTTTCTGCTCTTAAAAGAAATTCAGACTATATGACTTTGTAGCTTTTTGTTTGCTTTAATGAAGAGATTGGTTTTCTCTTAACCACTCAGGTGCTAGTGGTCTTGAACTCTAAGACAGCGTAGACAGTATTTGCAACCTTGCACAGCCTCTGAGAACAATTGTCAGATTTACGATGGACCAATAGATGATACTGACCTATAGTATGTGTATACGTGTATACATATTTAAGGGGAGGAAGGAGGTTTCCATTAGGCTAATGCTTTGCTGCTAATGAAACTCATAGTGTTTTTATAGCACTTTCAAGAGTCACAGTCTATGAAAGAGATGCGGTATTCTTTATTCTGGGTCCCTTGTAACTAACACTGCCTACATTGGAGTTAAGTTTTTCTTGTTTAAGAACTTTAAATGAAAATAAGTTATATAATAAAAATATAAATTTCTTCTTTATTCACTGAGACGTCTCTAGAAAAGAGAACTCGTAATGCCAAAACAGTGCACATTCCTGTGTAGGGTCAATTTATGATGAAAATTCTCTAGATTCTTGTTAGGCTAAAATCTCTCTAATTGGCTTCTTATAACTGGGGTAATATCAAGAAATTATTGTGAAGTCAGACTACTTCTAGCTATTTTAAGAACATTTTAATTCTATGTAAGTCATCTGAAAGCTGAAATTATGCTTTTTATTTACTTCTCACTAAATTCTGTATTTACACTGATATACGATGATCAAGTAGTTTTATTACAGTATGATCAATTAGAATATAGTTAAATATGTTTACAGTGCTTGAAACACAACATTTTGTATAGGATGGGAAAATCTCAGTGTGAATTCATACTATTTTTACAATGAGTATGTTTAATACTTTAATTATATATCCAAATTCCCTTGGACTAATGCCTTTGAAAACTGCCAGTGAATCTTTGTCTTTAAGCCAAATTAATAATTACAAATACACTGTAATTTAAAATAACAGATGAGAATATAGAAATGAAAATTTCAGTTTGGGCCTTCAACCAAATACATTCATGTAAAATGTACATGTGAAATCATAAGGCTGTGATGCTGTTGATTTAAGCAAGTTAAAATTTGGTTTCTGTTCCGGCTTCATTTGAACCTGCAGAGTTATATTTTTATCTCTTTTTCACATGTGGAATGGCCATGTCTTTACTTGTACAGAAGCCTAGGGTCACACATTTTCATTGTGACAGAACCAATACCTAGGAATAAACCAAACTTTAGGTTGAAAAGCTTGAACCATCTCAAATGGTGTAGAAAAGGATAGTATTCAGAGGTCACACCTTTTTTAGAAAAGAGAAATTATTTATTTGAAGGTATTTTAAATGTGTACAGTTAACCCTATTGACCAAAAAGGGAGCAAATTTTTTAACCCTTTTAGACCATACTAATGGCACTTATTATGCTAGAAGTTAGTAAGAACTAATAGAAATTAGCAGATGAATGTCTTTTTCAACAGCAACATTTGGCCCATCAACTCTAAGCTGACAGATGCATTCTTTGACCAAAATTATATCTATTAAATTACCCAATCAGCAAAAACAAAAGGAAACTGCTAGTCAGTGTATCAGCTGTCTCCCAGTGTAAGAGCTGGCTGTTAAGAGAAGACTGGGCATTGGGAAGGGAATCACTTTGTGCCTGGAGTCACGTCCTAACAGACATGTTAACTTTTCCAAAGTGCTCACTTCTGAGCTTCCAACAGGGAGCATGCCCCTCACAGTGTAGCCAGAACCATCATTTTGTTCTCACTCTCTGAACTGTCTCAGGGCAAAGAAGTTGTTCCTTACACTCAGTGTTGTTTTGTTTTGTTTTTAGGTGGTTTTTTTTGGGGGGGTCTATTCTTGATTTCATTTAAATTCTCTTTCTTTTGTATACTATATAAATTATTTATTGAAATCATATCTAGGCAAGATGAGAGAAAGGGAGACAGGTACATCGAAAGCAAGATCTTCCATGTCGACTTGCAACCCCCCTGCCAGCACCCCTGGTCTGACAGGCTCCGGGAAAAAACACTGCCTTCGGCTAGGCCTTGACCCAGGTTTATGGGACCATTGCCGGTCCCCAGATCCTTGCAAAATGAGGGGCATAATCAGGGCCACACTGGAACACTGGCTTCCATGAGAGATCCCTCTCAGACTGGCTAAAATGTCGGGACCCCTCCCAGGCTGTCCGTCACCTCCAGGCTGTCCGTCATCACTGAGGGGTTCTTCCAGGGTTGGCCAAAGCCCCTCTTCCGGGGTGCCGTCGCTCAGGAAAGGTTGTGCCTTTTCCAGAAGGCTGGCTTCTGACAAGAGATCATCTAAGAGGCTCCCTGAGCCTGTGGCGCCTGAGGGCTCGGGCTGCGGGTGGAGCGGAGGAGACATGAGTTGATCCGATGGGGCCTGCTGCTGCCACAGGTGTGTCTCGGCCTGTTCGGGCGGCAGAATTGCCGCGTGGGGGCTGCGTGGCTGAGCCGGATGCTGCCCGGTCTGTGGAGGACCGCTGCGGGGGATAGGCTGAAGGGGTGCTACCGCACCAGGGTGCAGGCTGTCGTGCGGGCAGGGCCCTCCGTGAGCGGAGGGCGTGAGTGCCGCGTGCACGGGTGCGAGACCCCCTCCTGGACTCGGCCCTGCTGTGGTGCCGCTGGGGTCTGTTCCCAGATGTGGAGGGTTCTCAACTCCCTGCGAAGCAGGGGTGGGCTGGAGCACCAGGAGCATCAATGGCTGGCCCACCCAGCCACCAGGGGGAGCACAAGGCACAAAGAAGCTGGGGGACAGAGGAGGGGCTGCCGCGGCAAGGGACCGGAAGCTGTCTAGTGGATCAGTTGGAGGCAATTGATGAGCACCGTTGTGGATGTTGGGCGGGGGCCTTTGGTCCGATGGGACAGTCGGGGTGGTCTGGCATCGGGGTCTTCTGCCCGGGCCTTGGCAGGCGCCCCTCTGCTCTGCTCCGGGTGCCGAGCTCTCCGGTTTTGAAACCATATCTAGGCAAGATGAGAGAAAGGGAGACAGGTACATCAGATGCAAAATCTTCCACGTCGCTTTGCAAACCCCATGCCAGCACCCCTGGTGTAACATTCTCTGGAAAGTCATTGCCATTGTCTAGGATTTGACCTATGATGATGTGAGCTTTGACGTTCCCTTGGTCCTTGAGAAATTTGGGGCAAATCAGGGCCACCCAGGACCACTGGTGTCCAAGAGAGATTCATCGTTGACTGGGTAGAGTGTTGGGTCCCCTCACTGGCTGTCCGCACATTCTCTACCTCGTCCCCTTCATGAAATGTATGCCTTCAGCTTATGCACCTGATTGAATTCGTATAGTGAAACTTAAACGCACCATTCCTCACTGCAATCCGCTCAATGACACACTCACAAAACGAAAACTTTCATAAGTGCCTGAAAATGTGAACTCCGAAAAGGCGCACTGTCCAGGGGGGAAGCAGGGGTGAGAGCCAGGCCATGTCCACGAAGGATCCGAGCATATGAGGTGGGGTGAACAGGAAAGGCTGAATAGGTGGGCCAGAACTCGCTGTGATTGAGATAAGGTAGTTTGGGACGGGGACAGGGGGATTGTGGGACACAGAAGTGGTCGGCTTCTCTCCTGGGCTCCTGTCCCTCATCGATGGCTCATCTGAACCTTACGAGCCGGTCAGGTCCCCTGCTCGGCCACCGTGGGGTCTCGGCCAGCCCCCATCGAGGGTGACTGAGGCGTACACACTCCTCAGCCTGGAACCCGGCTCTACCCAGTTCTGGGGAACACGGACGTCTCAGCCCATGCTGTCCCTGCTGGGCGAGCTGTTGTTCTGAAAACTGGTCATGTTCGGAAGGAAGAACTCTTTAAGGCGAGAATACAAATCTGGGTGGATGACAGTTCACACACTTGTCTTGGCCCTGAGCGCGCAGCCCCGCCCCCTGGCCAAAGGAGCCAACCCGAGTGCACGCAGCCCGGCCCCGCCCAGGTGCCCCCTCGGCCACGCCCCTGCACCGGGCGCAGGCCCGCCTCTTGATCAGGCAGGCAGGCAGGATGCAGTTGTTCCTAGCGACCCGGGGCTTTTAAAGCGCCGCTGTCTCTCCTCAGCCTGCCAGCGGCGGTGGCTGCACAGGCAGCGACACGGTCCTTTTCGGAGGCGCAGCTTGAGCCGAGCGGCGGCCGCGGAGGGGCCAGCCCAGAGCGTTGGCGGCGCCGGTGGCGTCCGCGTCGGTTTCCATGGAGGCGGCAGCGGCGGTTCCCGCGGTGGCGGCGGCTTCTGCGAAGTGGGCGCGGCCGCGCGGAGGCTGCGGACAAGGGCTCCAAGATGGCCCGCGGGCAGGCGTGCGACGTGGGGCCACCCTACAGTAAGCTCTGGTACATCGGAGAAGGATCCTGAGGCATGATGTGGTGATTGTCCGCACCCCGTTTGCCGGCCGCACACCCCCGCTCAGCATCCCGTCCGACCTATGCGTTCGTAGCCGCGGCCTTGGCCAAGGACCCTCGACCCTGATTCCAGCGCCAACGCCGACCCCGCCAAGCCGCCCTGTCTTCTGCGTGCCAGGAGTCCGGGGCAAGGCCTGGCCGCTCTTGCTGGGGCTTTGCTCCCGCAGCTTCCAGGTCGGCCCTCGCTCAGCGCGGGGAGTCTGGGGGTGGCTAAGAGCATGGAGGCCGCGCCCCGCTGAGGCCTTTCGTGACCCCCAGGACGGGAAGTTGAGTCCCCGCCCCAGGGTGCAACCCTCGCGGCCTTCCCTTGAGCACCCCCAGTGAAGCCGCCAATTCCTTCACGTGTTCAAGCCGGTTGCGGTCATGGTCTACAATGCGTTTGCAGAGGCGTGTGTGCACAAACCCGGGATCAATGTCTCGTTTTGGCCCCTCCCCTTGTTTCCCGCTGAAGGCTTGTCTTCAGCACCTTCCGCGGTGCCAGTGGTGCTCTCCTGAGTAAGCTTTCTTAAAAGCATGAAATGGGAGCAGTGTTGGTGTGGAAAGTTTCAAACCTGAAATTCCTGAATGGATTCTGCTATGGTACTGTTCGCGGTTCAGGAAGGATAAGTCAGCGTCGCTGTCTTGATTTCTTCAAGAGTCATTTGGTTTTCGACCTCAGTTGATGCTCCCCCCTCCACCGCCCCGCTTTGAGCCCGACTCAGCTTTCCTACCAGCAGATAGGCATCTAGATGTCTTAGCACAATGACTGTGGGCTTTTCCTTCTAAGGCTTGAGCGCTCAGTGTGTACGCAGCACAGATGGAGTTCTTGGAGAAGCAAGTGCAGGCTCGCGGGGCTGGCTTGAGTTCCCTCAGAAGCGTCCCTGGAATCGGGGTGACAGTGTTGTTATTCATTTGTTGTTTTAAGTAGAACCAAGCACCTGTCGTCTTTTGTGCTGATGGAGACTTGTGGACTTGGAGGCTCCCTTCCACCTCAGCCTTCATGGGATGGTGTCTCTTGTGTTGAGTGAAGGAAGCAAACCATTTGTGAACACTGCATGTCAGATACTGTGCTTGGTACATTATTTCATGTTACCTGAACTGCGACCTGTAGAGAGGGAAGGGACAGTGACAGCTGTCTTTCAGACGCGAAGCTGTTTGGAGGTGAAGCCAGTACTTATAGTCGCCCAAATAGTAAGACTTGAGATTGGAGCTTGAGATCCTCTTTCGGTTGCTGTACCCCTTTTGATTGCCCCCTGTTTTCCTTAATTAGTGTTGGCAATAATTTTGGAATTTTAGCCTATTTTACACTTACAAGCAAATTGATTTCAAAAATGTAGTCAAATTTGAATGTTTAAGATTTTAGGAATGCACACTGGTAATGTTTTACCATGTTTGCTAGATAAGTACGAAGAGAATATATAATGTGTAAGAAAAACTTTTTGAATATTTCCTTCCAGTTTGTGTAACCTTTTGTTAATGAATATCCGGACTTGAAAACCATTCTAAGTGAAAGAAGAAAAAAATTGATTATCACATATTCTATGAATCCATTGAATTGGAAGTCAAGAATATGCAAGTCTCTATTTCATAGACAGGAAACTCATCCCAGTTCACAGGTTAGTGGCTGTCCGTTTTCTCTCAGTCCTATTTTAGCGTGCAACATCTTCTTTATATGAATATGACCTTCATACTTGTCATATTGCTTAATATGCCATGCATTCATTCTTTATGTATGGCCTGAAAGAGTGTATCAGAAACTATTTATCCCTTCTTATAATAAGACATTTGGGTTATTACATTATTCGTTAGTATGAATTCACGTTTTGAACATTTATACATGCAGCTTTTTTGTAATAATCTGTTGTTTTAACATGTGTGAAGAATATTTGCTAGCAGTGATTTTGGGCCGTTGTGTCTTAAATACACCTTAAATGCCTTTTGAGTATTTCCTTTTTTATTACCTTGGTTTCTCTTTGGTTTTTGTGAGTCCATTGTGTGCTTTTGGTCTGTGGGCACCCTGATTCTCAAATACATTAACCCATTTCTCTCTCTGTTGTCTTTAAACAGATAATTATATAATCTGAAACATATCCTGAAAAGAATGGAAACAAATCTCTATATCCTGGCTTCCCTCTCCCATCCTTAATGATTTTGATGCTGTATTTTACAACTTTATGTTTATTCTTTTGCAAATTCTTGCCGTTATTGCCTTTCCAGTGATGGTTTTCTCATTTCTATGTCATCCTGCTTCTTTACTCATCAGGGTCTAAAATTCTCAATCTTTTTTGCAGGGTCAGTTTCTTATTGATTCTTTCCGTGTTTGCGTGTCTGTGAAACTTTTGATCTCTCCGGTTATTCTAAAGTATTGTCCTGTGTCATAGGTTATGCTACATTGCACGTTCTTCTCATTCAGGTATTTGTCTCTCTCTGTGAACTCCCTACTTGGCCTGCAACGTTTCTGTTGAGAATTATGCTGAAAGCCTGATAGAGGTTCTCTTGTAATTGACTTCTTTTAACTTTGGTGCACTTAGAATCATTTCTTTATCATGAAATTAGGTCCCTTTCATGACAACATTTCTTGTTGTATGTCTCTTTGTGTTTCTCTTGTTTGGATCCCACTGTGTTTCCTGTATTGGGAGAGCTGATTCTTTCTTCAGTTTGGGAAATGTTAGTCTGATTCCTTCAGTTCCCTTTTCCAAACCCTTTTCTCCTTCTTTTCCATCTGGGGCCCCTTTGATTCATAGAATGGCATACTTCTTATTATCTCAGGTTTGAAATACATGGCTTCCATTGGTTTCCACTTGCTTCTCTATGTCATGTTTAGATTGTGTGATTTGCCTTTTCCTGTCTTTGTTTTTTGTAGCCTTTTTTTATTGATTCATAGTCATTTTCCAATATCTTGTCAAATTCGAGTGTAGAGCATAATTTTTCAGTTATACGTGAACATGCATATATTCATTATCACATTTGTTTTCTCTGTGAGCGACCATAAGACCTTGTATAAATTTCCCTGTGCTATACAGTATATAATCTTGTTTATCTATTCTACAATTCTGAAATCCCAGTCAATGTTTTCCCACCCCCCACCCCCTTGGGAACCACAAGTTTATACTCTATGTCTGTGAGTGTATTTCTATTTTGTATTTATGCTTTGTTTGTTTGTTTGTTTGTTTAGATTCCACATATGAGCGATCTCATATGGTATTTTTATTTCTCTTTCTTGCTTACTTCACTTAGAATGACATTCTCCAGGAGCGTCCATGTTGCTGGAAATGGCATTATGTTGTCAGTTTTTAAGGCTGAGTAGTATTCCATTGTATAAATATACCAGTTCTTCATCCAGTCATCTATTTATGGACATTTAGGCTGTTTCCATGTCTTGGCTATTATAAATAATGCTGCTATGAACATTGGGGTGCAGGTGTCTTCCTGAATTAGGTTTCCTTGTGGATATATGCCCAGAAACGTTGTTCCTGGGTCAAACGGTAAGTCTATTCCTAGTCTTTTGAGGATTCTCCATACTGTTTCCCACACTGGCTGCACCAAACTGCATTCCCACCAGCAGTGAAGGAGGGTTCCCTTTAACCACAGCCTCTCCAGCATTTGTCATTTGTGGACGTTTGAATAATGGCCATTCTGCCTGATGTGAGGTGATACCTGATTGTAATTTTGATTCACATTTCTCTGATAATTAGTGATATTGAGCATTTTTTCATGATCGTTGATCAATTGTATGTGTTCCTCGGAGAATTGCTTGCTTAGGTCTTTTGCCCTGTTTTGGATTGGATAGCTTGTTTTTTTCATATTAATTCATATGGGTTGCTTCTATATTCTGGAGATCAAGCCTTTGTCGGTTTCATTTGCAAAAATTTTCTCCCGTTCTGTAGTTTGTCGTTTCGTTTTCCTTATGATTTCCTTTGCTGTGCAGATGCTTGTAAATTTCATTAGATCCCATTTCTTTATTCTTGGTTTTATTTCTGTTGCTTGACTAGAGTGCCATGGGAGAACACTTTTGAGATGTATGTCAGATAACGTTTTCCCTATATTTTCTTCTAGGAGTTTTATTGTGTCTTGTCTTATGTTTAAGTCTTTGATCCATTTTGAGTTTGTTTCTGTGTATAGTGTGAGGGACTGTTTTAGCTTCATTGATTTACAGGCTGCTGTCCAGTATTCCCAACACCATTTGCTGAAGAGACTGTCTTGATTCAATTGTCTATTCTTGCCTCCTTTGTTGAAGATTAGTTGACCAAATGTTTGTGGGTTCATTTCTGAGCTCTTTATTCTTTTCCATTGGTCCATATGTCTGATTTTGTACCAATACCATGCTGTTATTTTGCCTGTAACTCTATAGGATTGTCTGAAGTGGGAGGGTTATTCCTCCAACCTCTTACTTTTTCTTAAGTAATGCTTTTGAAATTCTAGGTCTTCTATGGTTTCATATAAATTTGATTATGATTTGTTCTACTTCTATGAACTATGTCCTAGGTAATTTGATAGGGATTGCATTAAACCTGTAGATTGCCTTGGGCAGTGTGACTATTTTATATAAATGGAAAGACATCCCATGCTCCTGGATTGGATGAATCAATATTTAAAATAGCCTTCTTTAATTTCCTTAATCAGTGTTTTATAGCTCTCCATGTGTAAATCTTTCACCTCCTTGGTTATTTTTATGACTAGGTGTTTTATTATTTTGGGTGCTATTTTAAAGGGGATTGTTTATTTACTTTCTTTTCCTTTTGGTTCATCATTAGTGTAAAGAAATGTAACTCATTTTTGTACGTTAATCTTGTAACCTGCTACCTTGCTGAATTCTTCAATTATTTCTAATAGTTTTTGTGTGGACCTTTTAGATTTTTCTATTTATATTATCATGTCATCTGCATATAGTGACACTTTTACCTCTTCTTTTGGAATTTCTTCCTTTTTATTTCTCTCTCACACCTGATTGCTGTGGCTAGGGTTTCCAAGACTATGTTGAATAGGAGTGGTGACAGTGGGTAGCCTTGTCTTGTCCCAGACTTCAGTGGGAAGCTTCTGAGGTTTTTACTGTTGAGTATTATGCTGGCTGTTGGTTTGTCATATATACCTTTTATAATGTTGAGATATATTCCCCCTGTACCCACTTTGCTGAGAGTTTTTATCATAAATGTTTGTTGAATTTTATCAAATTCTTTTTCTGCATCTATTGAGATGACCATGTGGTTTTTGTCCTTTCTCTTGTTGATTTGATGTATTACATTGTTTGATTTGTGTATGTTGAACCACCCTGTTGTGTTAGAATTAGAGATGTGGAAACTTGGGTTGGGTAACAATAGGGAATTGTAAGAGCAAAAATGTGTCTTCAAGAACTTTTCCATCCCTTCTCCACAATTACCTGTGTCTTCCTACTACTTACTCTTCAAATCTAAGTCATCCTGGCTGGGCCCTAATGTATATGAGTTCATTTGTCTTTCTTCCTGATAAGATTAG
Source organism: Vicugna pacos (assembly GCF_048564905.1). Taxonomy (NCBI): domain Eukaryota; kingdom Metazoa; phylum Chordata; class Mammalia; order Artiodactyla; family Camelidae; genus Vicugna; species Vicugna pacos. Next base: position 5,617,316 of record NC_133003.1, on the reverse strand, counting down.
TCCCTGCCATGTGATCTCTCTCTCTGTTCAGTTGCACATTCAGACGTGCTCACAAGAAGGCCTCTGACGTTGTGTTAATAGAGATATGGGCTTCCTGGTCCATAGTATCTTGTCCTTCATGACAAAGACCAACTTAGAGCATTTAGCATGGTTCTGGGAATGATACAAGCATTCCAGCATCTCAAAGAATTCATCTTTCTTTGTCAAGCCTGGTATTTGCCAACTTATTCAATTCATATGTGCAACTAATATATAATTCAGTTGTTCTATGAAAAATAATATCAAAAAAATGAAAAAACAGTAACATAAGTAAAACTAGTCTTTTGAAAGAGAACAGAGTAGTATATTTATTTTGGATTGTAGAATGAACAAGTGTAACATCAAGTCATGCTACTTAGGGTAAAATTTTAATTCTTATTTAGTCCCATGCAGGGAATACTGTGACTGACCCTCTGTAATGCTTCCTGGAAGTCAGCTATGCTTTACTAATGACTTGCTGATAAGGATTTTCTAATTTTTTGCAGTTTCCTTCAGCTCTGCAGCACAATTTGAAAAGAAGGGTTATAGAGAGATTCAAGAAAAACCTCTTCAGCCAGCAGAGTAACCCTTTCAACTTGAAATCTGAATTTCAGAAGTATGGTGCTCTACATACAGGAATTCTTCTTTGGCTACCAAACAAAAACACATCATAGGAATTAATTTGTCTGCCTCCTGAGCTTTCATCCTCTACTTAAGCTCTGCCCAATATGAAAGGGCATTGTCCATGGTTGTCTTAGTCCATTTGGGCTGCTATAGTAAAAATACCATAAGATGATGTGTTTAGAAACTGCAGAAACTTATTGCTAACAGTTCTGGGAACTGGAAGCCCAAGATCAGGGTGCCAGCATGGTTGGGTCTGGCGTAGACCCGCTTCTGGGGTGCAGACTGCTGACTTCTTGCTGTGTCCTTACATGGGAGAGGAGGCAAGGGAGCTCTCCCAGGCCTCCTTTTATGGGTATTTTTATAAATAGGAACACTTATAGAAGGAATTTATCCTTCTGGCCCAATTTACCTCCCAAAGGGCCAACTTCCAAAAACCATCACCTCAGGGATTAGGTTTCAACATACACCTTCGAGGGGGACACAAAGATTCAGACTTTAGCATCACTTGAGATAGTAAATCAAGGGTATGCTTTGCCTCTAATTTTCTCACCTTCATTTTTGAAACCATCAGTCTCAGAAGAGTAATAGAAATTTCTTTCAAAATTATTGCATATTTTCCGTAAAAATGTTATTAAATATCTCTAAGTGTGTGTGTATATATGTATAGATTTAATAAAATGTATATAATTTAATTTCTCACACACACACATTAGAGAATTCTAGTACAAACTTTATTAGGATATTCAAGAATGTTGAGCTTTGCAACTTGGAACAAGTCAGCTAACCATCTGAGGCCATGGTTTTTCTCAGCTATGAGGGTGGAATGAACCATTTCTAAGGTTCTTTCCATAATCAATATTCTGCATTCTCCTAGACTGTGGGTGCTGGTAGATATTTCTATCCTTAAATAAGGAAACCAAATCAACAGCAGGCTAAATCAACCAGGCAGAAGCAGAACTACTTATCTCTGGTTAGCACAACATGGTGACAGAAGTCCCTTTGTCCTGTTCAACACCTGTAGGGACACAGGATCAACTTTGCTTTCAAACTGGCTGAGAGGCAAATTCAGTTAGCTACTGAAGGATGCTCTGACCCCTTGATGTTTTAAGCTGTGGTGGTTTATGCACTTATGAAACCCAACGATCATGGAGGCAGTCCTTGCCTCCTGTGAGCTAAAGAAAGCTTCTGCTTGGCATGTTAACAAGTTATTCCACTGAAACTTTGTTTCCACATCAAGAATTAATCTCCCCTTTCTCTATGCATTTTCACTCTTACTGTTGTTTTAAGTAGCTCATCATTCAAGCAGACTTGCATTACCATTTCTCCAAAGGCAGTGAGTGTGTCTTGTTCATCTTTGATTCCCCAGAGTCATACCCAGTGCCTGGTAGGTGCCTGATAGTTAATATTGTTGACTATCAAATAGACTCTAGGTTGGTGTACCTGCACACTGTCTAACATGGCCTATGTTGGTTCTATTCTTTATTGAGTTGTAAGTATTGATACATTTGTATACTTCTCCATGAGCAGAAAGAAGCCACCTTGTCCCTAGTCTGAAACCTAAAGGAGGCGTTTGTGACCTGTTTTTCCCCCTTTGTGATGTAATCTTTAGCAGTGGGTTTTGTTCAGAATTGGCTTTTTCATCCACTGTGCCATCACAGAGGAGGGGCCCATTAGCCTTTGACTGCCACAGCCATCCCACAGCATGGCCGTGGGGCAGTGGTGACAATACACGAAGTGCTCTCAGTTTACCCCTCCTCCTCTGAAGCTCCCCCTGAAACCCAGGGACTCTGCTCCTGCAGTCTGAAGGTGTTTTCATGGGATGACTGTGCCTTACTTATGAGCCGCCTGAGACCTGGGGTATTCAGATGAGCCAAAACATGGACGAGCCCTTTTCCGAAAAATGAAGCTGTTTATTTTTTGACTCACCTGAGGTATCTTCGGTCCATCCTGATCATCCTTGGCTAGAATTGCAGGAGAAATAAAGCATCTGTGTAACTGGATAAGTGTCTCTGAGGACCAGGATTTTCAACACAGGAGAGAAAAACAGCAGAGAAAAATTAGAAGGTATTAATTCAAATTAGAATTGCAAAGATCAATATGAATGAGTATGAATTCATGATAAATTTTATCTTTAAAAAAATTCATATTTCCAAAAATTTCACTAAGATTGTTTAGAAACTAAGCAAGCAGCAGTGTGCTTCCTGTGTACCCACAGCTTTGGAAATACAGCCACAGGCAGCTCTAGAGCAGAAACTGAATGAGACTAGGCTGGAATATCTTAACATCACAGGGTGCAGGGCAGGGATGCTGTCTAGGGCTCCCGAGGGTTTGTCAGAGGACTCAGGGGCCCACTGCTCTCTGTTGGATAATTAGAGCATCAAAGAGAATAATAATCACAGTGGATCAAGGGCACCAACTAATGTTCAACACCAAGGCTTCATGAGAGTGGAAAAAAAAGAAAATCCCTCACTGATTACCTTTGGAAGACAGTGAGTGACCAACAGCTTATTTCAAAAATTGTTTACAGAAAGAAAGAATCAAACACTTTTTCTGACTTTCCCTTGTGAATTTTGTCTCAGGGTAACTAAACTGATGGAAGGAAATTCTCTCATTACAGAATTCCCTCAGCTAATAAGTACCAAAGTTGTAAAAACACTGTCATTTTGCAGCCCCTTTAAAGAAGTGATGGATCTAGACATGACCCTTCTTGGCCACTGACATCACGAAAGAGGGACAGCCGGGCATCCCATGCTTCCTCATGGGCGTGCGTAGCACCATCTGTGAAGTTTACTGTAAAGTGAATGCTTGAACCTGCATCTCATCAGCCACTAAGATTTAAGTAATAGAAAACAGTGAGTGTAAATACTGATATTTGTGTTAACAAAATGGCCTCAAAAGCCTAATAAAACCTAATAGAAAGGAGCTGTAGGTTAGAAGAAATGAATAAAAATTGTAATACTTTGTGACTTAACATGTTAACATAATTAAGTCAAAGACAATGAGGAAAACCTAAATAAAGTAAGATCAGAGGCCTGGTGAGTGAAGTGTGATGAGAAAAGTGCTGAAACTGCTCTCACTTCTGACACCTAATCTCATTCGTTTTGGTTTAATTTCCTTCCAAGTCCTTCCTCAGTTGATTAGCTCCGAAGTCGTTTATGTAGTTGTCCCACAGCAAAGATAACCTTATTTTAAGTTATGAAAAGAAGATACAGTTTGGGGAATTTAATGAGGATTACATTTGTAGTTTCTTTTTGTTTTCTTGTCTTTATTTTTTTGCCCAGAAAGTAACTGGGTTCTCAGTTGACCAATAAGGTGGTAAAACTGTTCAATATTTGCTCAACATCAGTGTGTTTTGGGAGGGGAGGTTAGTGACAGTTGTGGAGCTTTTTCTCTTTAATAGTGACTTGTTTAGTTCAAAAGTACACACAACCATTTTCCCTTTGGAACTGTAGGTGTTTGTTCAGAGCAGAAGAGCCCTTTTATATCAGTTCAAATGGAGGATCGTACACGTTCGTCCAAGCAGAGCATAAAGTGAAGACGGGAGTTGCCCCTCAGCTCAATATTCATGAGCCAAGAGAGGCCCCAAGATGCTGGTCTGGGACTGCTGACCCAACTCGTGGCCTCAGCCGACCAGAGAGGCCACTGTTCAGAAATCTTCTGTTGTATCACCCAGATTTCCACCTACCGGGCGAACAGATATTGCCACCTGGTCCAGGCTTGAACTCACCATCTTCCTCCTTTCTTTGCATCAAATATCACTGGCAGCATCCGTTTTCCTTCTGCTCAGTCTTCAAATCATGCGGTCACCTCCAGCTGTTCCACTTTATCTCTTGCATCTCCTACCTCATTAACACCTGAGGAGTCTTCATCACGCAGGTGGTTTTGCTTCACCTTTGATATTATAGCCCTTTTCCTGCCACTTAGGTGTGAATTACTTTGCATCTCTCATTCCTCACCTGTAAATTGGGCATATTGCCTACCTTACAGGGTAGTTGTAAGAACCAAATAGAACGTCAAATGTATCTAGAATGCCGTAAGCACCAACTAGTGGCCGTAGGTGCTCCTGTTATTAAGTAAGAATATTTGATCTTCAGTAGCCATTCCTTCCTTCTGGTTACCACCTAGCCTGAGGTCTTGTCATCCTTCTCATGTTGATTTCCTTTTCTATTTAAACAATTTTTATTGTGGTATGGTTCCTATAGAGTAAACTAAACATATTTGAGATATACCATTGATGAATTTTGATAGATATATACACCCATGGAACTACTGCCACACACTTGATAGCTAACATTTCCAGCACTCCCCAAGTGTTACAATTTTCAAAATCCCAATTTATCCCTTCCCACTGCCTTTAAGCCATGGTAACTGTAAGTCTGTTCTCTATGTCTGTGACTCTGTTTCTGTTTTGTAGATAAGTTCATTCATGTGCTTTTTTTTTTATATTCGGCATATAAGTGAAATCATACAATATTTTTCTTTCTCTTTCTGGCTTCACTTAGAATGACATTCTCCAGGTCCATCTATGTTGCTGCAAATGGCATTATTTTTCTTTTCTTATGGCTGAATAGTATTCTGTTGTATAAATATACCACAGCTTCTTTATCCAGTCATCTGTCGATGGACATTGGTGTTGTTTCCATGTCTTGGCTATTGTAAACAGTGGTGCTGTAAAAATTGGGGTGCCCGTGTATTTCTGAATTCTATTTTCCTCCAGATATATGCCCAGGAATGGGATTAATGCATCATAAGGAAGGTCTATTCCTAGTGTTTTGAGGATTCTCCAAACTGTTTTCCACAGTGGCTGCACCAAACCACATTCCCACCCTCTGTGAAGGAGCATTCCCTTTTCTCCACACCCTCTCCAGCATTTGTCATTTGTGAACTTTTGAATGATGGCCATTCTGACCAGTGTGAGGTGATACCTCATGGTAGTTTTGATTTGCACTTCTCTAACAATTGGTGATGCTGAGCATCTTTTCATGTGCTTGTCGGCCGTCTGGATATCTCCTCCAGTCGGTTTTGCCAGATGTTGGCAATGTTCTTAATCACTTGCTTCCAGTTTCCTGCCTCCCCATCTGACTCCGTGTCCAGCTGCCTTGGCCTCTGCTTTCTGCAGGTGCCTCCAAATGATCTGTCTGCATTCACCCCATAGCCCCAGCCCCATTCAGACTGTTACGTATATATTGCATCCAGAGTAATCCTTTTAAAACAGAATGTGGTCACGTCTCTCTCTCTTTCTCTCTCTCTGTCTCACACACACACATGCACATACACAGACACACAGACAGACACACACACACTGTTCATGGTTCTCAGTATAAAATGCCATAATTCTCACCACGATGTTCATGTCCTGTTTGGTCCATGCCTGGACCCCTCTCCCCACCTTCACCTTTTACTGCTCTCGCCCTTTGCTGTCTCTTCCCTGGCCACAGGGCCCACCTACCATGCTGCTTCCTCCCCAGCATGCACATGCTCTTTCCTCTACCTGTGATGTTCTGCCCACTCCATCCTTTACTCACTCTTGCTCATTATCCTGTCTCTCAGCAGAAGCATTATTTCAGGAAAGCCTTCCTTGTCTCTGTTAGGTCTATCTGTGACCTCATATAAACACTGGCTTGGCCTTCAGTGCATTCAGCTCAGTTGCAATTTTACATATATCCAGGTGGGTATTTCACAGACACATTTTTCCCTAATTAGGCAGTCATCTCCATGAATACGGTTTTTGGCCACCATTGGTTGTTTTTGTTGCTTGGATCTGTGCATGGAACACAAGAGTTGGTTTAAAAAATACTCCCTTAATGAATGAACAGCACTTGCCTTCCTCTCTTCAGCCTAAATCCCCATGCCTCCAGAACATTGGGTTAATGTCCTAGCCCTGTATCGCTCTGTCCCTAATGTGCAACCCCCATTCTCTGCCCTCGAAGTCCTCTTACCTGGAACATCAACTTGGCTTCCTTGTGTCCACCCATATCCAGCCTTTGAAGTTCATCTCCAGTGTCACCTCTGCAGAGCTTCTGAAATCCATGTTGGTAAAAAGGGGGTGAGAGGGGATAAATTGGGAGTTGGAAGTTTGCCCCTCTCAGGGAGTGATGGAAATGTTAGGTGGTGATGGTTTCCTCTGTATATCCATCTACCAAATTCATCAAATTTTACATCTGAAATATGTGTAGTTTACTGTACAGTAATTATACCACAATAAATTTATTTTAAAAAATAATTTAAAAAACCACGTTGGTCTTCATAACTTTAGCATCCTTCTGTATGCAAGTTTAGATCTCAGCACCTCATTTCAAAATTCCTTATTTAATGAACAGAGGATATGAATCCAAGGTAACTACTGTGGCATAGTCTAAATTGTTCCTTTTGCTTCTGGTTTGTTAATATAAATGAAGGTTTTTTAAGTATATTGTATTGCACAGGCACAAAATTTGGCCAGCCCAAGTGCTACTTAAAATGAAATTTGGAAGGAAGTTGAAAATTTCATTAAAAATTTCAACTATATAGAGGGGAATTAAATGTTTGGAACTTTAATAAATTCTGGCTTTTAGTGAATTACTCTTTCCTTATCAGTGTTGAGAATTAATGTGTGGAGATTAAAATTAATTAATGGTGATTGAGAAAGATGTATTAAATAACTTGTTTGCCTTGGGCAGACAAGAAGGCATTTTCAAAGCAGATACATGAAAAGTATATATTTGGGTTATACATAATGTTCTGTTGAATAATTGGAGTTTATTCCTCCCACGCCTTGTAAAAATAAAATTTTTGCATTCCAGACCCCATGCCATTATTATTTTATCCATTTTAATTATGTTCTCATAAGACTGTTAATTATAGTGTGTGTGTGTGTGTGTGTGTGTGTGTGTGTGTGTGTGTGTGTGTGACTCACCTGACCAGGGAGCTGTCTGCTTGCTTTCACTGTAATTTAATTTGCCTGTATCTAATTTGTAAGTCCTTTTTTTCTGGATGGTGGGGAGGGTGGTTGGAGGAGGTATTTCAGTTTATTTACTTACTTATTCTTAGAGGAGTTACCGGGGCTTGAACTCAGTATCTCATGCATGTTAAGCATGTGCTCTACAATTTTAGCTACACCCTCCCCCATTATAAGTCCTTTTGAAAGGAAGAAGATGGGTCTTTATCTGTGTCAGAGTGATTGACAGCCGAAGAGCCCGGTCCCTCTTGCTGAGACATGCACGGAGGTCTCATGTCACTTGACTCTGAATGTGAAATAAGATGCAGTTTTACTTTTTCTGCTTCAGTTATCTCAGGGATCTCCAGAACCAATTGAGCCCAGCTTTTTCACAGCAGATTACCATTTATTGCATCATTCATCAGGGTAAAATATCTGTCCCCAAATAACTCAACAGGTAATGGTCTTCAACACAGGAATTTTGCTTTCATGAAGAAACAGAGTGTTTGGTATTTTTCTTTCTCTTTCTGGCTTAATTCACTTAGAATGACATTCTCTAGGGACATCCATGTTGCTGCAAATGGCATTATGTTATTTTATGGGTGAGTAGTATTCCATTTTATATAACACAGGGAAATACATTCAAGATCTTATAGTAGCTTACAGTGAAAAAGAATATGAAAAGGAATAATATATGTATATTCATGTATGACTGAAGAATTGTGCTGCACACCAGAAACTGACACAACATTGAAAACTGACTATAACTCAATTAAGAAAAAGAAAGAAAATAAACGTTTGAATCAACAGCTTTCCTCAAAAGATTATTTTCAGTTTAAAATATAAATAGATCTTATATTAATTATCTATGTTGGTAGTTGAGAGGGACGTGCAGTAGGAATCTGGCAATTCCCTGAGATTTACTTTACCTACTTGGGACAGCTTCCTTGAGCATTAATTAATACCAGAAGCAAACAGAATCCATGTGGTTAAATTGTATTTCCTTTTATTACTTCTTATTTGATGATGGGAAATCAAATGCCCAAAAGCATCCAGGGAGATAAAAAGCAGAAAGGGAAGAGTTTGAATAAAACAGAAAATTTGAAACATACCTGAAGAATCACATCAAACGTATTTAATTTTTTTTTTCTTTTTTGGAGAAATTTCACAAATGGAGGCAATGAAACTTAGGGATTAAATGTGCACACTCTGTGAACCTAGAAGCCTAGGTTCAAATCTCAGCTCAGTCACATAAAAGCTGACCTTGAGCAAACCAATTGACCTCGCTGAACCCCAGTTTCCTTGCCAGTAACATGGAGATAAAAATGTTACGTGCATTTTAGGATTATTGCAATGATAAGTGTAAATACATAACAAATCCTTAGCAAGTATGCCTACAGGCTGAGCATAGTGTAACTCTCTTTGTTATGTGTGACTCTCAGAAGAGATCTTCAGGCTACTCTGAAGCTGTAGAATTCCTGCATAATGTTTGCATCCCTGTAAACTACAGTTACATCCCTCAGTGTGGCAGAAAGAGATGTGAACCTTTTAGGGTTAAGTGAAACCCTGCCATTTCCTCAGCCAAGAACATCGCACATTACTGGTGTGCTTTTGCTGGTGCCTACCTTAGGCAAATCATCTCATATAATAATTAACAGACTTTCCCCAAGACTTGGATTCCTGGGATAAAGCTAACCTGGGCAGATAGAATTTCATTTAAAATAGCTCCTGAGAAATGTATAAGATCAGATAAACAGTTGTCTAATGTTATTTGCTTTCATTTATTTTTTAATTGGAGTATCATTGATTTGCAATATTGTGTTAGTTTCAGGGGTACAGCAAAGTGATTCAGATATATATATATATATATATATATATATATATATATATCTGAATATATATTTTATATTCCTTTTCAGATTCTTTTCCTTTTATAGTTTTACAAGATATTGACTATAGTTCCTGATGTTGTATGATCAATCCATGATGTTTATTTTATATACAGTCATGTGTATCTGTTAATCCCACACTCCTAATTTATACCCCCCCCCAGACTTTCCCCTTTGGTAACCATATGTATTTTTTTTTTGTGTCTGTGAGTCTGTTTCTGTTTTGTAAATATTTGTATAGTTTTTTTAGATTCCACATATAAGTGGTATCATACAACATTCATCATTCTCTGACTGAGTTCACTTAATATAATGTGGCATATATACACAATGGAATACTACTCAGCCATAAAAAGTCTTAAATAATGCCATTTGTAGCATCATTGATGGAACTAGAGATTGTCATAATAAGTGAAGTAAGTCAGTGAGAGAAAGACAAATATCACATGACATCACTTGTATGTGGAATCTAAAAGAAAACGAGACAGCTGAACTTATTTACAAAACATAAACAGACTCAGAATGGAAAAGTCACTTGCTTTTAAAGGTATCATCTAGGGCAGGTCAGTCAGTCACAGGCCAGACTTCTGACAGCAGCAGCTCTGATCAGGGAAGAGCTCTGGTTGAAACCTCTCAATGGTCAGAGAGGGACTTGACAGGCTTTCCCAGAAGCTGGATACCCCACCCCAGAGCAGACTGGGTGTGTCCCTTGTCACAGCAGGCTGTGCAAAAGGGAAGACAGCAGAACTATGAAGCACTGTGGGATTTAAGCCAGGCTTAAAAAGCACACTGCCAGGATTCACATCCTCACGCCTCCCCTCAGCCTTCAACCCATTCTCTTCTCTCTCCTGAGTGTCAGGGGAGCTCCTGGCCTCCACGTGTTGATTGATTTGAGTGGAAGATGGTCAACACTGCTTTGGCTGGCACCAGAGTAGGTTAAGTGTTGGCACTCAGACTAAACAGCAAAAGGAATATTGTCTTCTAGCTTTAAGTGCATTTTATTTCCCTCCTGGAAGCCAATGGAAGGGGTCAGATCTTTGTTGTCGTTCACTGGCTATTACTTCCTCCACTAAGAATTTATCCTTGCTAGTACATTTCCACTCTTTTTGTCTTGTGGATGAGGGAGAGTTTCTTAATCTTTTCTTTGCCTTTCAGGTATTGTGTTTAGAGTCACTCCTATCCTCTTCATAAGACACACACACCCACACACACACACAGACACACAAACACACACACAAAACTTAATTGGTCAGTTTATCCGACGCCTTTAAATCTTGAGTATTATTTTTTGAAGGCCACCCCAAAAGAGGAAAGCTATTAAAGGAAGAGAAACAAAGCATCTGAGTATTCAAAGCCAAGATAATTTGGATGTGTTTCTAAGTACTCGTCTTCATCATTAAGAAATTGAACATTTTCACTGCCCGCTTATAATTGCCAATAAAACCCAACTAAAAAAACATGAACCAAGTGCCAGATGAAATAATTTGTCTATTTCAGATCTACCCTCCATCTTTGATCTGGAGGAGGGCATCACGTATGAACAGATGCAGGTGAGGTTTCTGCAGTGCCTCTGAATTATTCTATTTTGTTGCTTTTAATTCAATACTATCTTGATTTTCTTATCAATTTTAGACTGTGATTGAAGAAGTCCTAGAGGAAAGATTACAATTACAATTTTACTTCTAACAGGTGAGCTCCAGGATTTGCTTTCAAATATTAAAGTTCAGTTTAGAACTTAGAATTCATCCCCACCAACCTTAAGAGAAAACTGACAGCCAGTGCTGGGCAGGGGACAGATGGACAGAATCCCCAGGATGAACATTTCCAACAACTGCTGGGACTTTCCTGAGAATCCCCTTCTGGCCAGCTTGCCACAGGTGGCTGGCTCTTCACACGCGATCCTGTGTGTTGCCACCACCAGAAGCTGCAACCCAGAAAGCCCAGAGGACCCTGATCACCGAGAGAGTGCAGCCCCACGTTGGGCGTCAAAATGTGTTAACAAATGCAGGTACAGCACCTCGCTTCTCAAAAATTAATACTCAAGAGTGACAAATGGCTGGTAGAAAGGACAGTTGCCTTTTATCCGAATGGTGGCAGTCTGGGGCGATGGTGGACTTAGTGTCTATAGAAAACAACTCCAAAGAGTCTGCTCGATCATGAATATTCTCAAGGGAGAAAGAAAGTGACCTCAGTTAAATCATTGATATGGGGTCAGAGTCATTTCTCTCCCCACCCCCCCGAATATGCAGGCTTGTGGACCTCTTTTGATTTTCCTTTAGACACCATCTTGTTCACATAGTTTGTTCATAAGATGACTGAAGGGGAAGCTAGGAAAGAGGTCTTGTCATCTGTTGATTACTTAGTCTCCATTTCTACTTCTTTGATCTAGGAAGCAACCAACCTGTTAGACAAGGTATTGTGTGATCAAAAGATTTGAAAGGTGCTCTAGGGCTGGGGTTGAGCAGGGCATGGGGGTGCCTGATTTAAGGTTACTGACCAGACAAAGAGACCTCCTGCAGAAAGCTCTATCCTTCTAAAAGCTGCTTTCACATTAGTCTATTTCAGAGACAATCACAGAAAACACTCATAGGTATTGAAAAACTCAATGAAGATTTCATTTTCAAGCAAATAGCCATTGTGGTAATTGAACCACAATTGAACTTGATCCCACTGGGAATCTGGGTGCTCCAGGACTGTGGGAGCTGGGATCCTGATCTCTGATTCCCATCAGCCCTTGTTGGAGGCCTCTTTCCCCAGGGGACATTAGTTTCCTGGCATTTCTGGCCTTCTCTAAGAGTGGACAAAGCAGATTCTAGAGGCCAGAGAAATCCTCAGGAAAAGGAATGGAGATGCTGGCGGTTGGAAGTCAGGCCAGCATATTTTGAAGGGGTTGAATGAGGGGATATGCACCCTGCCAGTGTCTACTATAAATGAATTGTCTCTGGGCTTTGTCGAGGAGCCCACTGGTAACTGAGTCATCAGATTGACGGTGAGCCACCACTTACACATCCTGTATGGCTAAAGTTGCTTTTGGAGGCCTGTAGAGTCTGCTCTCCCAAAGTGGCCTTTTCTGCCTGGACATACAACCTTTCTGTCCAGCTGATGAGGCTATCTGGTGACCACTATTTAAATTATTCTCAAAGACTTTCCCGGAGAAAGTGGTCTTAAAAACAACCTGTTATGGTCATTATATGGAAATTAGATTCTCTTTTTGGACATTAGTTCAGTCTCCAGCCTTTTTTCCCTTATATTTCAACAAGTTATTCATATGAATCACACATAAGATTATTCAACTGCTTGCTCTTTTGGCTTGACAGTATATTTCCAAAATTCTACCTTTGTAAATTTAGTTCTGCTGTGATTTGTAACTTCAGAGATATGCAGGCATGTTTTTAAAAGAAATCACCCTCTCCGTCATCATTCTACTCCCACCATCCTGGAGGGATTTGGATCATCCTTTTTCTATTCTCGATCTGAATACATCCAGCCTTCCACGGATGGTGTGAATGTCTCTGTTCTTGATTTTGGGCAACTTCTTATTTCAAGTGCCCTTGCTTGTGGAGGGGCAAAAATCATACTTACCATTGTTACATGTGCATTTTCTCAGAGTTTCAGGATCATGTGCTATGAATGTCTTCAAATTTTTGCAGAGAATCAACTAAGTGTCAGTGTAAGGAACTTAGGGTGGCTCTTACAAGAGGTCTCATTTTTCCTTTTTTAGAAATAATAATTTCAGTCTTTCTTTGAAATGTATGGTTATTCTTTTGAATTCTATGATTACTGAGATTTTAAAAAATCAAATACTACTACTACTTTCCAAGACATATTCCTGTATTAAAAGACATTTCAGGTTTTCTTATTATGGTAAATAGACAATAAGATGCTGAATAATGAAGGTGAAATTATTTAGTTATATACAGAATTGTGAATACAATATGAAGACATGATTTAAATGATCAAGTTAAAGCAATATATGATGGTTATGACATGAAATTTTCTTAAAATGCTCCAAGTTAAAATGAATAATCCATTTAAAGAGCCACATGGCCATGACATTCCCTCTTCAGTTTCTAATAGCAATGATAGAATATATAACTGGGTGTGTGTTTTCATGGTTTACTAGTAAAAATAACCCATGATTGTGCTTAAAGCCATTACTTGTTCACTGGTGTTCCCAATTAATTTCCAAGAAGTAAATCAGGCTCCACATAGGCACCTAAAACTTCCCAAGCTGAAAACACACATAATTCCAAATATGAATCAGATCAGCTGTGACAGTTATGATTTATCCATAGTCAAAGGATTGAGGATGCTAAACATCACAGGACATACAGAAGTATTTATAATTAGTACTTAGCATCAGTAGAGTGTATTTTCCCAAATAGGTTTTGTAAATAGCCAATATCCTCAAAGATGTTAATAGATGCTCCCTGAGAAATAAAATTAAGTGACCAAATATATTTGGGAAACTCTTGAGTGTATGTTATTCCATATTTGGAGAATGTTAACAGATATTAATATTTTAAAGACATTGAGGTGCACTGTAGGAAAGTAATCTGCTGACCTTGTTCACCCCAGTGATTCTTCATCCTTTACTTGGAACACAAAGTGAGAGTACCTGCCGAGAAATAATGGTTAGAAAGAGGAAGAATTGTTTAGCTCCTGCACCAGTATTTATCCACATCTGCTACTGTTCCCATCATCCACTTAATCATCATTGTCATCATTGCAAATTATTATACAATAAACTTGGTTCATCACCATGGCCAGAGAATTACATGCTAATTCCTGTATAACTCAAGTTTACAATTTAAGACTGTCCGTTCAAACTTAGACACATGTGTACAAAGCATTGAGACAACAGCTAAAGCATTAAGCCAAGATATGGTGCATTTTCAGCTTAGATCGTGAAGTTTATATTTAGTTAGGGATAGAGAGATGAGATTCTCAAACTAAGTCTCAGGACCAGGGCATTATCTAGCTATAAGCTCTCTTTAGGGAAGTTACTGAGAACTTTTTAAATATTGGTAAGATGGCTTGAGCAGATGTAGGAGAATGTCTCAAGCACAAAATGCTGCACTAGTTAAAGAAAATGGTAGCAGAAACAGAAACAGCAGTGAGGGACCATAGCCAGAACGTGGGCTCTGGGAAGAGGGGGTAGTATGAAGTTGAACTGAAGACAGCTGTGTAAGAAAATGAAACAAGTTTCAAACAAGCTGGGCCAGCCCAAGGAGGGCTCTATTTCTGATCATTTGGAGGCTTGTCTCATTAATTATATCTGTAACACACATAACAGTTCACTTCCTTATCGGAAAGTTACAGCCTGGCACGCCTGAATTTGATTAGCGTTGTTTTTGAGAGTAAAAGCATTTTGTAAGTGAAGAGATGACCAGTATATCATCCTCGTATATTTAGGGGGATGCATTAACATTTTATTTTATGACAATGTAATATGTGTTGGGAATTTTTAAAAAGTACATTGAATCAGCTTGCATTGATTTTCCTTCCAGTTAACTGTTGAACATGTGAAATAGGCATTTAAGATACAGACTACTTTGGAGAGGTGACTTTTACACTCTAAATGCTTATTAGGTCCCACTGAGTTTGTAGTTTGAGAAAGAGAGTGTTAGCAGTGAACTTCAGCAAAAGGCAGCTTTCTGACAATCTCCCCATTCTGTCCTGTTTAGAATCACATTTTGATTCCATGTGATTTGTTTGCTTATATACCTGAGCTGCTGCTTTTGGAATTGAATGTGTGAACTAAAACACTTGAGGCTGTAGCTAACTCTTTCCACTTCTGTCTCTTCCAGGTATCACTCCTATCCCTGGGGAACCAAGAGTCACCCAAACAACAGATGAAAATGCTGCATTTTGAAATGGATGTGGTTTTCCCAGTCAAGTTCAAGTTCTGGACTTGAGACACTGCTGCAAGATGCCCAGGGATAGGGAGCTGCTAGAAGATTGTGAAAGAGAGAAGAACAGGCTGCCTCAGTGCTGGCACGGTCCTTTCCTAGAAGCTAATCCCGGGGGTGGTTTAGATGCAGGATGACGAAGCTGTCAGCGTGCCCCTGGGGGAAGATGCTGCAAAATTCATCTGTGAGAAGGAAACCCACTCCTCACTGAACTCTTCTACAAGTTCAAAACAAAACAAAACAAAACTTATCCTATTTTTAAAGGAATATTTTATAGTTTTAGAATTGCTGAAACTATTTATGTAAAGGCATCTAGACTTCCACGTATAAAAATATTTTAGATAAAATTATAGGACCCAGAATATTTAGTATATTGGGTGATTCCCTGAGACCTCCATTTTTCTTCTCTTAGAAGAAATTCAGACTATATGAGTTTGTAGCTATTTGTTTGATTGAATGAAACTATTGGTTTTCTCTTAACCACTCGGGTGCTAGTGGTCTTGAACTCTAAGACAGCGTAGACAGTATTTGCATCCTTGCACAGCCTCTGAGAACACTTGTCGGATTTTAGTTGGACCGATAGAAGATACTGACCTATAGTATATGTATACATACTTACACATGTAAGGGGAGGAGGGAGGTGTCCATCAGGCTAATGCTTTGCTGCTAATCAAGCTCATAGTGTTTTTAGAGCACTTTCAACAGTCACAGTCTATGAAAGAGATGGATATTCTTTATTCTGAGTCCCTTGTAACTAACATTGACTACATTGGTGTTAAATTTTTGTTGTTTAAGTACATGAAATGAAAATATGTTTCATAATAAAAATATAAATTTATTCTTTATTCACTGAGACGTCTCTAGAAAAAAGGATTCAGAACGCCAAAACACTGCTGCATTCCTGTATAGGGATAATTTATGATGAAAATTCTCTAGATTCTTGTTTGGCTAAAGTCTCTGTAATTTGCTTCTTATAACTGGTGTCATATCAAGAAATTATTGTGAAATCGGACTATTTCTATCTATTTTAAGAACGTTTAAATTCTATGTAAGTCATCTGAAAGATGAAATTATGCTTTTTATTTACTTCTCACTAAATTCTATATTTACACTGATGTACGATGATTAAGTAGTATTTTTTTGGTATGGTCAAATAGAATTTAGTTCAATATAGTTACAGTGCTTGAAACAGAACATTTTGTATAGGATGGGAAAATCTCAGTGTGAATTCATACTACTTTTACAGTGAGTATGTTTAATACCTAAATTATATATCCAAATTCCCTTGGACTAATGCCTTTGAAAACTGCCAGTGAAACTTTGTCTTTAAGCCAAATTAATAATTACAAATACACTGTAATTTAAAGTAACAGATGAGAATATAGAAATGAAAATTTCAGTTTGGGCCTTCAACCAAATACATTCATGTAAAATGTACATGTGAAATTGTAAGGCTGTGGTGCATTTGATTTAAGCCAGGAAAAATTTGGCTTCAGTTCCGGCTTCATTTGAACCTGCAGTGTTTTTTTTTATCTCTTTTTCACATGTGGAATGGCCACATCTTTACTTGTGCACAGGCCTTGGGTCACACATTTTCATTGGGACAGAAGCCAATACCTAGAAATATACCAATTTTAGGGTGTAAAGCTTGAACCATCTCAAATGGTGTAGAAAAGAATAGTATTCAGAGGTCAAAACTTGTTTAGAAAAGAGAAATTATTTATTTGCAGGTGTTTTTAAATGTGTACAGTTAACCCTATTAACCAAAAATGGAGCAAAAAATTTTGAACACTTTTTGACCTAACAAATGGCATTTATTATGCTAGAAGTTAGTAAGAACTAACAGAAATTAGCAAATGAATGTCTTTTTCAACAGCAATTTTAGGCCCATCAACTGTAAGCTGATAGATGCATTCTTTGACCAAAACAATATTTATTAAACTACCCAATCAGCCAAAATAAAAGCTAACTGCCAATCAGTGAATCAGCACTCTCCCAGTGTTAGAGCCAGCTTTTAAAAGAAGACTGGGCACTGGGAAGGGAAGCATTTTGTGCCTGGAGACATGTCCCAACAGGCATGTTAACTTTCACAAAGTACTCACTTCTGAGCTTCCAGCAGGGAGCGCTCCCCTCACAGTGAAGCCAGAAACATTATTTTGTTCTCAAAGTCTAAACAGTCTCAGAGCAAACAAGTTGTTCCTAACACTCAGTCTTGTTTTCTTTTGTTTTGTTTTTTTTTTTTTTGGTGGTTTTTTTTTTGGTCTTTTATTGATTGCATTTAAATTCTCTTTCTTTTATATACTTTTTAAATTATTCCTTGAAAATATATCTAGGCAAGATTATAGAAAAGGAGACAGGTACATTTAAAGCAAGATATTCCACATCAACATTCAACCCCCCTGCCAGCACCCCTGGTCTGACAGGCTCTGAGCAAAAACACTGCCTTCGGCTAGGCCTTGACCCAGGGTGATGGGACAATTGCCGGTCCCCAGGTCATTGCAAAATGAGGGACAATGTCAGGGCTACACTGGAAACCTGGCTTCCATGAGAGATCACTCATTGACTGGCTAGACTTTCGGGACCCCTAGCAGGCTGTCCTGCACGTCCTCTGCCATGTCCCCTTGAGGAAATGGATGCCTTCAGGTTAGGCACCTGAGTGAATGCCAATGGTGATACTTACCCACCCCATCCCTCTCCCCAACCCCCCAATGACCCACCCACACATCCAAAACCATCAGAAATGCCTACATATATCCAGCAACAGCGCAGGAGAAAAACTGCCCTCCCACCTTGGGATAGACCGTCTTCCACCTACTGAGACCTTACCTGGATCCGAGGTTCGGGAAGTCCCGTTTGATGAGCCAATTCTTCCCTGGTTGCAATGCCATGAAATCGGTCCCTCTCAAAAGCTTGCACGAGGATCCTTGTTTGAAAGGGTGAGATGAATGTGCGCTTTCTCCCGGCCTCTTTTGGGCGGCGATCTAAAGGAGCGCAAACAAAGAACAGAGGACAATGAAGCCCACTTCACATTCAGTGCACACAAAATCTGCCTTATGTAGGAAATGGCATATCAGATAGATACATAGATAGATAGATAGATAGATAGATAGATAGATAGATAGATAGATAGATAGATGATAGGTACAGAGATAAATTGAGAGATAAGTAGGTAAAAATTTCCATAGATAAATGATAAATAGATGAAAATTAGACTGATAATCTATACACAAATATTTTCATATACATTTATCTATCCCAATGTCTATAGTGTATTATCATGTGTATGTATAAGTATACACAGGCACAATGCATTCCCCCACCCACACAGACACATCCACAAAGACACACCCACAGAGACACACCCATACACACACACACACACACACACACACACTCACGGTTTCCATTTTTCATTTTAATTATTCATTTTTTAAAATTTATTTATTGCTTGACTGTTTGCTTGTTTCTCTAGTTTGCTGTTTGGTTGTTTTCCCAGCATGTTTCCTGGAGTGCTCTGAAGCCCTGATGGGACAATGCTGGAACAAAGCTTGCTAAAGGACCAAAGGAGCCCGAGGAAAGCCTTTGTGAGTTGATAAGAGAAGGGAATTCTGCACTTCGGACAGTTTCAGGACCAGAGGAATTAAAGCCTTCCTGGCCATGCAAGACCCCACCCTCCACACAGGGCCACGATGCTCATGGTCTGAGCACCAGCAGTGCAAGGGCCAGGAAGGCATGTTTCCTCTCCTAAGGCTTCTCTGCTGAGTCCTTGTCACCCACGTTCAGAGATGAATCTGTCTCCAGGAACACTTCTGGGAAAATGCCTTTGGAAAGCCAGGGACTCACCTTGAGTCAGAGCCTGAGGCTCGTGCATTTGATGCGATTGCCTGTCTGGTAAGATGTTCTCCGATGGTGGTCGGCTCTGCCTTAGGCACCTTCTTCGTTGGTTTTGGAACCAAACCTAAGTAGAAGGAGAAAAACCCTTGTCACTCAAATGCTTGGGTACAGGTTTCAAGAGCTATCACAGTGATTCACAACAGAACAAACAGACAAGCCAAGGAATGGACAAATTGTAGACTCCACGTGCCCCCAGGGGAAGGATTTAGCCCCCAAAGGTACTGAACTTGCCACAGATTATGGCTTTCACCTCGGAAGAACTGCACAGGATTCCAGAAAACACAATCCGCACAGAAGAAAATCAGCATTTCCCCTGCCATCCTCCCTCTGGAATCCAAAGACTAAAATCCGTGAGGCAGGAGACAATGTTTCCCTTCCCAAAGTCAGTCTGAATGAGCTTGCAAATATTCTCTCTCTCTCTCTCCTCCTCTCACATTCCCTCACTTCCCCCCTGACCCACTCTCCCTGATCATCTCTCTCTCTCTCTCCATTTCTTTCTCCCTCTGTTTAGATCTGTGTCTCTCTTCACATTTTCCAATCCTGTCAAACCTGCCACGGTCCCTGTTGGCCTGTTTGTCTCAGTCTCCAATTCTGTCCATCTACCTGTTTATGCCTGTTTCTCTTTTCCATTCTCTAGTCCATGTCTCTGTCCCTGTGTCCATTTCTCTCTCTTGGTTCCCTCACTTACTCCCTTTGGGTATTTGTGTCTCCTTTTTGGCCATGCTCATTGTCTGAGGAATGTTCCTCTGTTCTCCCTTCTAGCCCCATCGACAGCACCCTTTCCTAACACACCATGCAGAAGTGAGAGCTCTTGTCCAAAATTCACTGAACGCAGGCGACCTTATGAAAACTCCATGCTGCCTGGAATTAAGACCTTGCCAGGGAGCTCTTATTAGTGCAAGGTCCTGCCACTTCCAGGTCTGGACACACTTAGGTACCTGATCTCCATCTTTGAAAACTGTGTCACTGTCTTCAACAGTGAAGACACATGCTGACTTCCTCATTACCCAAAAAACAAATGCAGAGTTGGCATGGATGAAGTGGAGTGGATTGGAGTGGAGAAGGGTAGAGTGCTGCAGAGTGAGGTCGGGTGAGGTCGGGTGAGGATTTGGGGAGGGCCGGGTGGCGGGGGTTGGGTTGGGTTTGGTGAAGGTGTGTCCATCGGTTTAGGTATGGATGTCGGTGAGGGTGTTGGCGTGTGTGTTTGCATTTTTAGGCATCTCTGACGGGGCTGGGTGGGCAGCTTGTTGAACCTGCCAGTCAGTTCTGTAAGGGAAGCCTGCGCGTGTTAGTGCCCCTTGAAAGGTCGCAGGCCCTGTGATCCTGCACCTGCGGTTCTCCCATTTCAGGACTCCTCTCCCAGCTGACCAGACAGGATGCCTTGAGCAGAGGTAGTGCCTCGGGGGTGAGCCACAAGGGACCAAACTCCCTGGCACAAGCAGCCTCATGCACCCTCGTTCCCTGGGCTTGGATTCCTGCCCACCCGTTGGCATAGGACCCAGGGCCACTCAGCTCCCCCAGGCCCTTTTCTCCCAAGGGAAAGCCATTCCTTCTCGGGAGTGGAGTCCAGGCTTGTCTCAAGCACCCAGACCAGGAGCACCAAGGGGAGGAGTCGGGTCCTCTCCCTTGCGTGCCCTCCACCACCAAGTGTCTTTAGCCAATTGCCTATTGGGATCGGAAGCTACGTACGAATCCTTCAGCACTGACGCTCGTTAGAGGACACCACTTTCCCTGATGCTGGCTGGCTTATCCTCGGTTCCCTCCCATCGGACGAGAGACAAAGCCAGTCTAAGCCTCGGCAGCCAGCTTCCCGACATGGAAGTGGGACTCCACACGGCTTGGGCCGGGGGGCATCTGTACATGGACCCCGAGAGAGGAGGTATCCAGAGACAGAGATTTACCTGAATTCTGCTTTCGGGAATGCCCAGGTCCTGGGCCACGCTTTCTCGGGCCTTGATCCCAGCGTAGGGGTTCTGTTGAAAGAGGGCTTGCAGAGCATCCTTTTGACTGAGATTCAGAACCAGCCTCTTTCTCCGCTGAGCAATTGGGTGTGGGACTGTCACAGACAAGAGAGGGAAACATCTGAGAGGAAATCAGTACAGCAGCACCAACGGTGGTGCGGGGTGGAGACGGGTGGGGCCACGCCAGCCAGCCTTTTGTGTCAGGGAGGCCTGGGGGAGTAGACTCAAGTGCACAGATAACCATCCCTTTCTATCTAACGGAAGCACACGCAAAGCCCTGCTGAATGGGAGACCCTGGGCCTTCTATCTAGGCCAAATAGCAAAGATGAGATGGTTCATAATCTTGGGATCTAACCCCACTCAGTAGCAGCCCACAGAGCTACGAAGCAACCAGCTGGGAAGGCCTAGGACAACAGGCTCACGTTCCAAATGGGTGGAAGATGTTCCCACCCATGGGACGCGGCCGACGGCGGCCGGCAGTGGAATGTCTGGATGGCCCCTGGCAGGATGGACCTCGAACTTTAGGCCAGCTAGAAGTGCCCTCTTTGCGGCTCCTCACATATCCACGGCAAACCTGCTTGAACTACCTGAAAATCAAGCCAAGCATGGCCACATGTGGGTAGGTTGAGACGGATACCCACATTGCGGCCCTCGTGCCCCGACCCTGATTCTGACAGTGCCTGGGCTGGGACACCACAGGGGAGGAGCACCCCATCTTGGATGTCAATGTGTCATGTGGACTGGCTGCGTACATGCAATTCTTTCTCTGTGGAAAGCTTGGAGTGATGGAGCCCTGTCCTAGTGGACACTTATTCTTTGTGATGCAGAGGAATAGGAATGTGCTTGTTTCACACGTTCTATGGAAAGCCCGACGTGGTATCGGGCACGTCCCAGGCTTCGGGACGACTTGGATTTCCTGAAGTGGATTCAAACACTAGAACATCAGCCCTCCTGAGAAAGGAATTCCCCGCTAGCCACTGTCAGATACCAAACAAGGGTGTCAAGGTGTCTGCCTGGAAGAACGCAAGGCATGGCTTGCGCACCCCAAGTGACGCTTCCTTCACAAGCACCCTTTCTGCTTGCCAACTCCAGTGAGATTTCTTCGGACAGAAGTCATGGAGCACACGGTAGCCTGGCCTTGGGGGTTTTCCCTTCAGAAATCACCATCCCCACATGCGCCCCCAGCCACTCCTGCCCACAGGCCCCACTCCCTACTTTGGAGTCGAGTGGGAGGCCATTCAAGGGCTTCTGGGATCAGTGCCTCCCGAGCCCTAGTGTTGAGTTTGGTGGCAAGGGAACCTAAGCTCCTGCCGTGCTTCTTGGGATTTCTGCGTGTGGACTATTTCCTGGGACAGCAGAGAAACGGACCCTTTCCCATGGAACTCAAGCCAAGAGAGAGCTGCTAAATCACAATGAGAAAGAACCAACGACATCAACTCAAATGTCCAAACGTGGTCCACAAGAAATTCCCTGCTTGCAATGGAAGCCTTGGATAACGGATGCAGCTTTCTGTGTGCTGCACTTCAGGACTTCTGAGAGAGGAGCTGTGGGTGGGCCACAGGGCTACCACTCCCATGTCAGTTTCAAAGGGTCCAAAGAGGTCAATGAAAGGAAAAACAAAACTACCGAAGCCACTCTCAATCACTTGGCCCAATGGCTTTCTTAAATATAGCCCAGCCAAAGTCATCTCTGCAGTCTCAGGGACCATTTCTCCCCTTGTCCACACCCCTGGGAGGGCAGGAAACATTTCAGATGAGCCAGCAGGAGAGCCCAGGTGCTGATGTCTACTTACCGTTGGACGTACGTGAGTCATCCATGGCCGGAGAGACACCCATCTGGCACAGAGGCTGCTGGCTCAATGCTGAGTTCCCGGGAGCATGGGCATTAACATGGGATTGGGCAAGCCCTGCTACTATTTATGGAAATTGCTGCCTTGGGATCCCAACCCATCCTTCCACCTTGAGAAGGTTGAAGTGTTCCCATTTCCCATGTTTCCTTGTTAGGGGACTTGGACTAAAAGGCAAATCCAGAGGCCAGCAAGGACTTTTATTTGGAAGCATGGGATCCTCCTTTCCCTGGGCTGAATGAGCTCCAGGGCTCTCTGGTTTTCCCACGTTTTTCCATTCCACACAGTGTTGATCTCCCTGGCGTTCCCCGGCCCTGGGTTCGTGGTGACAAGGCTTGGCCCCACTGTTCTTTCCAGTGTGGAGAGCCTAGCTTCCCGGTGTCTACTTCCCACTTCCCTCGGCATCTCCTGGACCTCATTGCATTCCAGGCCTGAGGCATTTCCTTGACTGGAGGCTGAGGTCCCTCTCATTCCAATAGGAAGGCTGAATGCGCCGACGGACACAGGATTCGACACACGGGTCATGCTCTTTGGTCACAAACTTGGGAAACTTTTCCAGCTGTCATGTGAAGCCCGCCCCCTTCCTCACGGGCCAGGGAGTGCCAGTAGACAGGGGCAGACCCCACTACCACACTAGGTGGGCCACATGAGGTGGCTTTGACGTGCGAGGCTTGTCCTGGGCGAATCCAACATGGCTAGTTGCCCCTCCTGTCTGCCAGCAACTTCAAAGCCTTTCCAGGGAGGCCTGATGAGGGTCCGGTCCCCTAAAGTCCATCCAGGCCAAAACGTGGCAGCTACACCCGGCTATGTCCAAGCAGTTCTCTAGGCAAGTCTGTCTCCCAGGGAAGCCAGGCCAAGTGCAGGTTCCAACAGTGGGTGGGGGAGGGGAGAAGAAGGGGGGCGGTGGGGGTAGAGCGGGAGGGGGAGGGGAGCGGGCAGCATCCCTCACTCGCCTGGGACCATCTCCCAGGTCAACCCAGGTCAGAAGTTATCCAGCAGCCCCAAGGACGCCTGCCCAATGGCATGGCATCTGGTGCTCCACCTTCGGGAATGCGGCCCAAGCAAAACGACGGAATGCATTCCCTAGCGAACTTCCCAGCCGAAGCCGCCAAAAGGGAAGCAAGGCCAAATCGTTTGATGGTGAAAAGACATGGAAGCAGGCTATATGTAGAGGATCATTCCTTCTCTGGACGGCGCGAGTCCGGGAAAGTCAGGCAAGAATCCTGAGCTGAAAAGGAGGGCCCGGCACCAGCACTTGCGAGAAGAGACAGACAACTCCAATAAAGTTGGGGAGTGCAACAGTAGCCCCGCCTCAGCCAAGATGGACCCAGTAGGATAGAGATCGTAAGTGAGGGTGTGTTTTCAAAAATCGAACACCTGGGGAGGGGCAGAGGGAAGGGAGGGGGGAGGAGGATGGTGATGGTGAGAGGAAGGTTGGGGGTGTGGAGTGGGAATCGGGAGGGGAGGGGGAGCAGATGACAAGGAGGAGGAGGAGATGGAAGAAAAGGAGAAGGGGAATTCGAAAGCTTCCTAGAGAATGGTGGCACAGCTGTGCTAGGAACGACTATTTGGCTGGAACATAAAATCCCATCTGACATTTTAGCTGAGCCTAGGCCCTAGACCCTTGAAATACGGAAACACAAAACACATGATGGGCCATCTTTAGTGTACTCTTTTGCCTCCATTATTCATGGGACTCAGCCATGTACACTGAGATGGAGACTGCGAGCTTCTTCAGCAACAATTGGGGATGAGTCTAATTCTACCAGCACTTGGTTCAAACGATGCTTGTGTGTTTGTGTGGGTGTGTGTGCGCTGTAAGTGTTTGTGGCAAAGAGACCATAAGAAAGGGAGAGAGAGAGAGAGACAGAAGGAGACAAGTGAGAGAGGGAGGTAGGGATGGTTGGGGTGAGGGAGAGAGAGAGATTGATTGCCTGCCTGATATCCCCAGCACCTTGGTGAATTGGAGCCGTGCTGATAATAATCTGGCTATAATCTGGGATCCAAAAAAAGTTCTCGGAGAGTTCTGTAGCGGTGCTCCACTGTACTGGCCCTAATGGAAGCTCTCTTGCTCCCAGAATCCCAGTGACGGTGGTTCATTGTTGTAGGGATTCCAAGAGAATCTACTTTGCAAGGAGAAGCTGGGTTCTTATCAAGTACCCCCGACCCCCTTCCCATTCAGTCCCAAGCAAAGTGGGACACGGTAAATCTCTGAGGAGTGTCATGGATGTGGGGGCACAGACTACAAGGGGACCAAAACAGAGCCAAAGACTTTGCGTTGAGTTCAAAGCCAGCTTTATTGGATCAAGGAAACGTCAGAGAGAACCCGCAAATCAACCTCTAAGGCAAGAGGACTTGGGCCATCCTCTTGATGGTTGGCATGCTAGCATCCCTTCCGACATCAGGGAGGATGCCCCTGCTAGTGCCTGTGCATCCTGAGAGCGCCCGGGGAGCACGGCAGGGCTGAGGGAGGCCACGCAGTGGCGCTGGCAGTCTGGGCGCCTTGCCCTTGCTGCCGAGCCCTAGGAGTGTGGCTGGTTCCTCGTCCTTTGTTCTCAGCCATGGCTCGGCATCCCAGGGAAAGAGGCCTGAATTGGGCTCGACCAAAGGCTTTCCTGAGGCCCTGGTGAGCCTGGCAGCATGTCCAGGAGGGCCTGGAATTCGTCATCACTAAGGTGTTCTCCCAGGGTCGGCCAAAATCCGTCTTCCGGGTGCCATCGCTCAAGTAAGGTTTGGCCTTTTCCAGAAGGCTGGCGTCTGACAAGAGTTCATCTAAGAGGCTCCCTGAGCCTGTGGCGCCTGAGGGCTGGGGCTGCGGGTGGAGCGGAGGAGACCTGAGTTGATCCGATGAGGCCTGCTGCTGCCACAGGTGTGTCTCGGCCTGTTTGGGCTGCAGAATTGCCACGTGGGGGCTGCATGGCTGAGCCGGATGCTGCCCGGTCTGTGGAGGACCGCTGCGGGGGACAGGCTGAAGGGGTGCTACCGCACCAGGGTGCAGGCTGTCGTACGGGCAGGGCCCTCCGTGAGCAGAGGGCGTGAGTGCCGCGTGCACGGGTGCGGGACCCCCTCCTGGACTCGGCCCTGCTGTGTTGCCTCTGGGGTCTGTTCCCAGATGTGGAGGGTTCTCAACTCTCTGCCAAGCCTGGGTGTGCTGGAGCACCAGGAGCATCAATGGCTGGCCCACCCAGCCACCAGGGGGAGTACAAGGCACAAAAAAACCTGGGGTACCGAAGAGCGGCTGCTGTGGCAAGGAACTGGAAGCTGTCCAGTGGATCAGTTGGAGGCAATTGATGAGCACCTTTGTGGATTTTGGGCGGGGGCCTTTGGTCCGATTAGACAGTCGGGGCTGGTCTGGCATCGGGGTCTTCTGCCCAGGCCTTGACAGGCGCCCCTCTGCTCTGCTCTGGGTGCCGAGCTCTCCGGTTTTGAAACCATATCTAGGCAAGATGAGAGAAAGGGAGGCAGGTACATCAGAAGCAAGATCTTCCACGTCGCATTGCAACCCCCATGCCAGCACCCCAGGTCTGACAGGGTCCAGGCAAAAACACTGCCTTTGGCTAGGCCTTGTCCCTGTCTGATGTGACCTTTGCCGGTTCCCAGGTCCTTGCAAATTGAGGGGCAACGTGAGGGCAACACTGGAAGCCTGGCTTCCATGAGAGATCCCTCGCCTTCTGGCTAGACTGTCGGGAGCCCTCCCAGGCTGTCTGGCACCTATTCTGCCTCGTCCCCTTCAGGAAATGGATGCCTTCAGGTCAGGCACCTGAGTGATTTTGTATAGTTAAACTTAAAATCCCACATTCCTCTCCCCCAACCCTTCAATGAACCACTCACACATCCAAAATCTTCATAAGTGTCTGGGAATCTGAACTCCGAGTCTGGGAAATGTAAAATGTCCAAGGGGGAAGCAGGGCGAACAGTGAAGCATTGTCCAAGAGAGATTAGAGCATGTTAGTTGGGGTGAGAAGGAAAGGCTCTAGAGTTGGGCCAGCACATGCTATGATGAAGGCTAGGCAGATTGGGGGAGGGGGAATGGGAGTTCTGGGACACAGCAGTGGTCTTTTTCCCTGCTGTGCTCCTGTCCATCATTGATGGCTCCTCTTAACTATATGAACGTGTCGGTTCTCCTGCTCTGACAACGTGGGCTCTCGGCCAGCTCCAAAGGATGGAGACTGGAACACCCACACCCCTCAGCCTGGATCCCAGCTCCTACCCAGTCCTGGGGAACACAGACATCTCACCCAATGCTGTCGCTACTGGGCGAGCTTTTCTTGTCAAAAAGGCTCATATCTGTTAGGAAGAACTCTTAGGCGAGAATGCAAATCAGGGCGGATACCAGTTCACACATGTGTCTAGGCCCTGAGCGCGCAACCCCGCCCCCTGGCCAAAGGAGCCACTCCCAGTGCACGCAGCCCGGCCCCGCCGCCGTGCCCTCCTCGGCCACGCCCTTGGCCCGGCCGCCGGCCCGCCCCTTTATCAGGCAGGCAGGGAGGGAGGCGGCAGTCGTTCCCAGCGGCCCGGGGCTCTTCTGAGCGCCGCTGTCCGTCCTCAGCCTGCCAGCGGCGGCGGCTGCATAGGCAGCGCCGCGGTCCCTTTAGGAGGCGCAGCTTGAGCCAAGCGGCGGCCACGGACGGGCCAGCCCAGAGCGTTGGCGGCGCCGGTGGCGTCCGCGTAGGTTTCCATGGTAGCGGCAGCGGCGGTTGTGGTGGCGGCGGCGGCGGCGGCGAAGGCGACGGTGATGGCGGCGGAGGGGGACACGGTCTCCGACATGGTCCGCGGGCAGGCGTGCGACGTGGGGCCGCCCTACAGTAACCTCTGGTACATCGGGGAAGGATCCTGAGGCATGATGTCGTGATTGTCCGCACCCCGTGTGCCAGCCGTGCACCCCCTCGCAGCTTCCCACCCGACCTAGGCGTTAGCAGCCGCGGTCTTGGCCTAGGATCCTCGACCCTGATTCCAGCGCCGACCCCGACCCCCGCCAAGCCGCCCAGTTTTCTGCGCGTCCGGAGTCTGGGGCAAGCCCTGGCCGCTCTTGCTGGGGCTTTGCTCCCGCAGCTTCCAGGTCGGCCCTCGTTCAGCGCGGGGAGTCGGGGAGGGGCACAGGGCTTGGGGGCCGCGCCCCCGTGGGGCCCTTTGTGACCCCCAGGAAGGGAACTTGAGTCTCCGCCCCAGGGTGCACCCCTCGCAGCCTTCCCTTGACCACCCCAATGAAGCCGCCAATTCCTTCAGATGTTCAAGGCGGTTGCGGCCATCGTCAGGAAATTGGTTGTCAGAGGCGTGTGTGCAGAAACCCAGGATCATTGTCTCGTTTCGACCCCTCGCTTGTGTATCCCGCTGACGGCTTAGCTTCAACATCTTCTGAGGTGCCAGTGGTACTCTCCTGAGTAAGCTTCCTTGAAAGCATGACTTGGCAGCAGTGTTGGTGTGGACAGTTTCAAACCTGAAGTTCCTAAATGGATTCTGCTATGGTACTGTTCGCAGTTCAGGAAAGGTAAGTCAGCAACGCTGTCTTGACTTCTTCAAGAGTCATTTGGTTTTCGACCTCAGTTGACGCTCCCCCCGCCACCGCCCCGCTTTGAGCACGACTCAGCTTTCCTAGTAGCGGATAGGCATGTTGATTTCTTTGCACAATGACTGCGGGCTTTTCCTTCTAAGGCTTGAGCGCTCAATGTGTATGCAGCCCAGATGGAGTTTTTGGAGAAGTAAGTACAGGCTCCCAGGGCTGGCTTGAGATCCCTCAGAAGCGTCCGTGGAATCGGGGTGACGGTGTTTTATTGATTTGTTGCTTTAAGTAGAACCAAGCACCTGTCGTCTTTTGTGCTGATGGAGACATGTGGATTTGGAGGCTCCCTTCCACAAAACCTTCATGGGAGTGTGTCTCTTGTGTTGAATGAAGGAAGCAAACCATTTGTGAACACTGCGTGTCACATACTCTGCTTGGTAAGTTATCTAATGTTACCTGAACTTCCACCTGCAGAGAGGAAAGGGCAGAGACAGCTGTCTTTCAGACGAGAAGCTTTTGCAAGGTGAAGCCAGTATTTATCGTCATCCAAATTCTCAGACTTGAGATTGGAGCTTGAGATCCTCTTTCGGTTGCTGTAGCCCTTTTGATTGCTCCCTGATTTCCTTAATTAGTGTTGGCAATAATTTTGGAATTGTAGCCTATTTTACCCTCGTAAGAAAATTGATTTCAGAAATGTATTCAAATTTGAATGTTCAAAATTTTAGGAATGCATAGTGATAATGTTTTACCATGTTTGCTAGATAAGAACGAATAGAATATATAATGTGTAAGAAAAACTTTTTGAATATTTCCTTCCAGTTTGTGTAACCTTTTGTTAATGAATATCCGGACTTGAAAACCATTCTAAGTGAAAGAAGACAGGCATTGATGATCACAAATTCTATGAATCCATTGAATTGGAAGTCAAGAATATGCAAATCTCAATTTCATAGACATGAAATCCATCCCAGTTCACAGGTTAGTGGCTGTCCATTTTCTCTCAGTCCTATTTTTGCGTACAACATCTTTATATGAATATGACCTTCATACTAGTCATATTGCTTAATATGCCATGCATTCATTCTTTATGTATGGCATGTAAGAGTGTATCAGAAACTATTTACTCCTTCTTATAATAATAGACATTTGGGTTAGTACATTTTCCGTTAGTATGAATTCACATTTTGAACATTTATACATGCATCTTTTTTGTAATAATCTGTTGTTTTAACATGTGTGAAGAATATTTCTAGCAGTGATACTGGGTCGTTGTGTCTTAAATACACCTTAACTGCCTTTTGAGTATTTCCTTTTTTATTACCTTGGTTTCTCTTTGGTTTTTGTGAGTCCATTGTGTGCTTTTGGTCTGTGGTCACCCTGATTCTCAAATACATTAACCCATTTCTCTCTCTGTTGTCTTTAAACAGATAATTATATAATCTCAAACACATCCTGAAAAGAATGGAAACAAATCTCTATATCCTGGCTTCCCTCTCTCATCCTTAATGATTTTGATGCTGTGTTTTACAACTTTATGTTTATTCTTTCACAAATTCTTGCCTTTATTGCCTTTCCAATGATGGTTTTCTCATTTCTAGATTATCCTGCTTCTTTTCTCATCAGGGTCTAAAATTCTCAATCTTTCTTGCGTGGTAAGTTTCTTATTGCAAGATTCTTTCTTTGTTTGCGTGTCTGTGAAACTTTAGATCTCTCCGGTTATTCTAACTTATTGTCTTGTGGCATAGATTATGCTAGATTGCACGTTCTTCTCATTCATGGATTTGTCTCTCTCTGTGAACTCCCTTTTTGGCCTGCAAGGTTTGTGTTGAGAAATCTGCTGAAAGCCTGATGGAGGTTCTCTTGTGATTGACTTGTTTTAATTTTGGTGCAATTAGAATCGTTTCTTTATCATGAAATGAGGTCCTTTTCATGACAACATGTCTTGTTGTAGGTTTCTCTGTGTTTATCTTTTTTGGATCCCACTGTGTTTCCTGTATTGGGAGAGCTGATTCTTTCTTCAGTTTGGGAAATTTTAGTCAGATTCCTTCAGTTCCCTTTTCCAAACCCTTTTCTCTTTCTTTTCCATCTGGGGCCCCTTTGATTCATAGAATGGCATACTTCTTATTATCTCAGGTTTGAAATACATGAATTCCATTAGTTTTCACTTGCTTCTGTATGTCATGTTCAGATTGTGTGATTTCCCTTATCCTGTTTTTGTTTTTTTAGCCTTTTTCTATTGATTCATAATCATTTTCAAATATCAAAATATCAAACTTGTGTGTAGAGCATAATTTTTCATTTATACGTGAACATGCATACATTCATTGTCACATTTGTTTTCTCTGTGAGCTAAGATAAGACCTTTTATATATTTCCCTGTGCTATACAGTATATAATCTTGTTTATCTATTCTACAATTCTGAAATCCCAGTCAATGTTTTCCCATCCTCCACCCCCTTGGGAACCACAAGTTTATACTCTATGTCTGTGAGTGTATTTCTATTCTGTACTTATGCTTTGTTTGTTTAGATTGCACATTTGAGCGATCTCACATGGTATTTTTATTTGTCTTTCTGGCTTACTTCACTTAGAATGACATTCTCCAGGAGTATCCATGTTGCTGGAAATGACATTATGTTGTCGGTTTTTAAGGCTGAGTAGTATTCCATTGTATAAAAATAGCAGTTCTTCATCCAGTTATCTATTGATGGACATTTAGGCTGTTTCCATGTCTTGGCTATTGTAAATAATGCTGCTATGGACAATGGGGTGCAGGTGTCCTCCTAAAGTAGGTTTCCTTCTGGATATATGCCCAGGAGTGGGGTTCCTGGGTCATATGGTAAGTCTATTCCTTGTCTTTTGAGAATTCTCCATACTGTTTTCCACAGTGGCTGCACCAAACTGCAATCCCACAACCAGTGTAGGAGGGTTCCCTTTTCTCCACAGCCTCTCCAGCATTTGTCATTTGCGGACGTTTGAATGATGGCCATTCTGCCTGATGTGAGATGATACCTGATTGTAATTTTGATTCACATTTCTCTGATAATTAAAGATACTGAGCATTTTTTCATGATCATTGATCATTTGTATGTCTTCTTCGGAGAATTGCTTGCTTAGGTCTTTTCCCCAGTTTTGGGTTGGATTGCTTCTTTTTTTCTTATTAATTCATATGGGTTGCTTCTATATTCTGGAGATCAAGCCTTTGTCAGTTTCATTTGTAAAAATTTTCTCCCATTATTTAGGTTGTCGTTTCGTTTTCCTTATGATTTCCTTTGCTGTGCAGAAGCTTGTAAGTTTCATTAGTTCCCATTTGTTTATTCTTGCTTTTATTTGTTTTGTTTGAGTAGAGTTCCGTAGGAGAACAGTTCTGAGATGTATGTCAGATAAAGTTTTGCCTATATTTTCTTCTAGGTGTTTTATTGTGTCTTGTCTTATGTTTAAGTCTTTGATCCATTTTGAGTTTGCTTCTGTGTATAGTGTGAGGGACTGTTTTAGGTTCATTGATTTACAGGCTGATGTCCAGTATTCCCAACACCATTTGCTGAAGAGACTGTCTTTATTCAATTGTCTATTCTTGCCTCCTTTGTCAAAGATTAGTTGCCCAAAACTTTGTGGGATCATTTCTGAGCTCTTTATTCTTCTCCATTGGTCCATATGTGTGATTTTGTACCAATACCATTCTGTTTTGATGCCTGTAACTCTATAGGATTGTCTGAAGTCTGGGAGGGTTATTCCTCCATCCTCTTACTTTTTCTTAAGTAATGCTTTGGAAATTCTAGGTCTTCTATGTTTTCACATAAATTTGATTATGATTTGTTCTACTTCTATGAACTATGTCCTAGGTAATTTGATAGGGATTGCATTAAATCTGTAGATTGCACTCTATAGTATAGGTCTGGGAGTGGTGCTCAGCACCCCATGGCAAGGGCATGGAGCAGGGGCCAGCCAGCTTCCACAGTGTTACAAGGCTGTTAGGGTCTGAGGGCCACAGGAGGATGGGAGCGAGTCCGGGCACTGCACAAGCGGGAGGCCTCCAGAAGTGCAGGCTGTGCTGGGGCTCTGGTTTCTGGGAAGGGGTGGGGTTGGGGGCGTGGTGGTGGGTGGCACTGCAGAAAGATGATTGCCAGCTGAGGCTCCTGGGTGGCTTGTGCACAGCATTCTGGGCCTGTGCCTTTGACAGGCACCACAGGCTAGTCTCATGAAGCCTATACTGCCTCCCTCTGGCCCATGCCAGTTACTGCAGGAGTACTCTTCCTCCCTCCGTGTTCCCCCAGGACTTTCTCAGCTTAACATGGTACTCACTTTAGAAGAGAAATACTTAAAGAAATTGCGTTGTTTGTTGCATGGTCCCTGGGGAGCTAGGAGGCGTTAAATTGCTAAGTGACAGAGTTTGGCTTAGCAGCCCAAGAACGATGCTTTGGCAAAACAGCCACTCCACAGCGGTCAGGCGGCCAGTGCCCTCATTTCCTCCACTCAGTGTTTTATTTCTCTGCCCACACATTGGTACATCTTCAGAGTGCCCTTCTGAACTGTGAGAATGTAATCTTCCCTCAGTTCAGTTCTGAGTAGACTCAGCATGTTTAAGGGAGAGCAGGAGCTGTAGTTTGGCTGTGTGGGGATTTACACTGGGATCGTGGGAGACCTGGAATTTTCCCCTCAGTACTACCAAGCCCTGGGTATCCCTCAGCCTGGCAGTCACTGAATGGAAGTGCTGTTTTTCAGAAATCTGCAGAATGAAGCCAGGGATAGGGAAGGGAAGGGAGACATACGTGCTCAACTGTTTACCTGTCCCTGGCTTAGATGTCCCAGCACCTACCTGTCAGGTGGCTAAGGTGACTTGGTCCTTTTCCATGAGGATGATTCAGCCGAATTTGGGGAGACACAGACAGCAATCAAGGGTAGAAGAATCAAGGGTTGGAAAACCTTGTGATAACTTATAAGAGCCCCCTCAAGGAGCATATAGACAGGGCCTGCCTGTGCTGCTGAACTCGAGGGAGAGGCCCACGGGGGTGGGTGGGCACGGCACCTGTCCACATAGTGGTTGTTCCACGTCCTGTGGACCGTGTAAACCATACGGAGTGGCATCTATTTCTCCCATCAGACATTATGACGGTACTTACTTGGAAGTGCCTCTGACTGATTGACGGTCAGAAGGGAAGAAGAGATGACAGTGATGAGGACAGACAGAGAAAGGAAAGAGTGGGGGAAGTCAGAGCATTGATTCTTTTATTTTTAATTAAAAATTTTTTTTGTTTTTATTTATTTGTTTTGGGGTGTAGGTAATGAGGTTTATTTATTTATTTTTCGATGGAGGGACTGGGGATTGAACCCAGGACCTCGTGCATGCTAAGCATGTGCTGTATCCCTGAGCTGTACCCTGTCCCCTAGAGCATTTAAACAGCTTGGAAGTATGAAGGCCGAGTTACTCTATCAGAAGTGGAGGAATTAAGGAAGCATTTTAGTTATTCAGCTTATTCTTAGGAATGTTACCCTAGTGACCCTACCAATCTCATATCCTTTGCATCAATTTATTTCATATCTCCTTTAGCTGATGTTAACACTCTACACTATTATTCATTTTTTAAACTTAATTTTAATTATTCATTTTTTAATCTGGTGTTTTGGAATGTACATAGAAGTCCTAGGAGAGGCAGTGGCACGATGCCAATAAAAGAAAACCTTTTCTGAGATACTGTTTTCTCTATAGTAGTAACATAAGGGTTATGAGCCCTATACTCTGAAATTCAAGCTGCCCTTTTCGGGAAGATTTCCTAAAAAACGCACATCAAAACAGAACTTCATAATAAAGCTGTGGCAATATTGTGATCTGTAATAAACTGCCAAAATAATGATTTGAAAATGTGACTTTGATACACATTGTATGTGACTTTGTATGTAACTTTGATACACATTGGCAACACTCAACTGGTACAAAACCTTCATTTTCACAGAAAGGATACTAACCACGTTTGGTGGTTAAATTCTGCAGATTTTGTATATAGTACCTCACCTCCTCTTAGTGCCTTAGGGATTCAAGAGGGCTTTGTCTGCTCCTAAAAAAGCACGTGCCTCTTGGTCTAACCAGCTCCTCTCACCTCCTTCCTCTGAATCTGTCTCCAGTTTTTATGACAGCCTGCTTCATCCCTAAGCTTAGCAAGCAGTGCCCCAAACAGTAGCGGTGAGAGAAGTAATGAAATGTCAGTGGGTTTGCCAGCAAGGCCATCCCTTAGGTTCCCATATGACACAGTGCAGACTCGAGAACTGGACAGCCTGGGTTTGATCCTGGCTCTCCACGTAACTGTCTGAGTTTGAGCAAGTACCTTAGTATTTATGAGCTTCTATTTTCTTATCTGAAATGTGGGAGCTGATGGTAATAATGGTACAGTTCTTGCCTCATAGGGTTGTTATGAGGATTAGAAAGATAGATGGATAGATGTAGATGGATGGATGGATGATAGATTAGATAGATGGGTGGATGATAGATTGATTAGATAGACAGACTGACAGATGATGGATGATAGAGACAGGTAGACAGACAGACAGACAGGTAGATGGATGACCCACTATAGCAATTGCACCTGGATTATAGCAGGGATTCAATAAAGATTAATTGCTATTATGTCCGGAGCAACGGCCTCATTACTTAGGAAAATTCCTCTTCCCCTCCTCTGCTCTGAGTGAGTCCCATGCTTGAGAGACCTTGCCTCCCGGGCCATGTTTGCTCTGGCCAGAGTTGGCACTTGTCCCCAGGCTGGCCAGTTCTAGCGTTCCTGCTCAAGTTGGCAGAAGTGATTCGAGCATTTCCTTCATTCAAGCTGCTCTAATTAGAATTCTTCCCTGGGGATGCGGACTCTGGGGACTCAGTAAACAGATGAAGGCAGGAGGTGAAAGGCCCGGGTCGCTGGATGGTCATGCTTGTAGCCAGGAGGAGGTCGGGCTGAGAGGATGAGGCTGGCCCCCGGAGGGAATGTGACAGAGAGTCTGTTCACGTGCAGCCCTCGATTCCATTCTCCCCGAGACCCCGCTGCAGCTTGCTGCTTCCCGCGGACAGATTGCTCTCTTTGCCTGAACTTGCTGGGTTCCTTCTACTTGTCTCTTAGTTCGGGTTGGTCCTGAAAGCACACCCTGAGACAAAGATTCAGGAGCAAGTGCTTTATTTTGGAGGGGATCCTAGGGAACAAGTGTAGGGGAGTGGGGACGTGAGACAGGGAAGGGAAGGTAGCGGGCAAAGATCTCTCCTGGCGAGCTGCACTGGAGCGCCAACCTGCGGCCAGTTTTAATGCATCACTCAGTGAACCCACCTATTAGGAGAGAGTGGGGTGATTATACAACAACTCATAACACCTCCCTGGTGAAGGGCTGTTCCTGGGGTACATGAATTTACTGATATTCAGGCCAGTCGCACTGCAGGTAGAGAAGGTCCAAGGGGTCAAAGAAAATCCTCAGGCAAAAATGCAAATGGCTGGAATTCAGGCCAGAGTGCTCTGAAGAAGTAAGGGTATGGGCTGTGGGCAGGACACCTGCAGCATCTGCATCGACTGACAGGGTAAAAAGCTCTGATCCGGCACAGTACAGGCACCCTGACAGCATGGCCTGATCCTCTTCTGTTTTCTGAATTTTTTTTTCTTTTTCTGGAGATGCTGGGGATTGAACCTGGGATGTTGTGCATGTTAGGCGTGTGCTCTACCACTTAGCTGTACCCATCCCTACAGAATACACAGTTTTGTGTGACTTTATACTCAGAGGAAGGTACTTGTATAATGATGTAATTGAGGTATTGTATTCCGTGAAAGCACCATAATTGTATAGTTATGTGCTTGAATTTTAAAAGCTGGTGATATTTGGGTGGAATACAAATACAAAATGTGGAATGTCAACTATAGGCCAGATATTTTTTTTAAACATCAGTAGAGAAAAAGCAAATAGCAGTTAATGAACCATGAGAAATTTCAAGGCTGTTCTATGTGAATTTGTCTTTGTGATTCAAAGTAGGCAGTGCTTAATAATACTTTGATGGCTATAGCATCATAACTGGGTGAGCTTTATCCATTTCTTTTTTTTAAATTGAAGTGTAGTTGCTTTAAAATGATATATTAGTTTCAGGTGTACAACATAGTGATTCAGTGTTTTATAGATTACACTCCATTGAAACTTACTATAAGGTATTTGCTATATTCCCTGTGTGGTGTATTCCATATTTATATATTTTTTATTTTATACTTAGCAGTTTGTACCTATTAATCACCTAGCCGTATCTTTCCCCTTCTCTGACCCCTCTCACCACTGGTGAAAACTAGTTTGTTCTGTGTCTGTGAATCTGTCTCTGCTTTGGTATATTCATTTTTAAAATTTTTTCTAGATTTCACATATAGGTGAAGACGTACAGTATCTATTTTTCTCTGTCTCACTTGTTTGACTAAGCATAATAACCTC